>NW_027464594.1:8915000-9267500 GCF_043290135.1 Rhipicephalus microplus
TGTTGATCCTGATACCATGAACTTCAGGGTCGTCCTATCTTTAATGTTTCCTCTGATATGCAGGAATTCAGATTTGGATGGAGCGCACTGCAACCCACACTGGGCCACATAGTCCTCCACAATGGAGGCGGCCTGCTGCAGGCGGTCTTCAATTTCTCCTAAACTGCCCTGATTCGTCCAGATTGTTATGTCATCGGCGTATATTGCATGATATATTCCTTCCACTACTGCCAATGCTTGCGGGAGCTTCATCATGGCAATGTTGAATAGCAGCGGAGACAGGACAGCTCCTTGCGGGGTTCCCCGCGTCCCCATTTTGAATGGTCCATGTTCCTCGTCATCTATGCGAATGAACGCCAGTCTCTCAGAGAGGAAGTCTCTGATGTAGGCAAATATTTTCTTACCGCAATGGACACTACTCAAGTTTTTCAGGATGCTTTCATGTTTAACGTTGTCGAATGCGCCTTTAAGGTCTATTGCAAGGATCGCTCTGTCGTTGTGCGTCGAGGGAATGGGTTGGATAATGTCTCGTTTTAGTTAAGGGAGTGTGAGGGCGCTGCAGCCTAACTTGGCGCCAAGTAACCGGCTACTTCCCGTTGGCTTCACAGCGGCTGGAGGTTCGTGCGTTCTGTGCCGGTGTTCGGTTGGTCTTTTTTTCTGTGTGTATGTCTCGTCGCAAGGCATGGTTACATGGTCTTCTGAAGACAATTAACGCCTAAAGTCACGAAGACATTCACTACGTAGGAAACTCTCCGATTGTTGACATCGCGGGCACGATCTAAGCATTGACCACGTGGGGACGCATCGAGCACGTGTGTACGTCTCCCGAGGGTCATTCTACTGTTGCTGCTATCCCGTGCGCCATAGATCAGACCTTCCAGATATCATAACGATGTGTTTTGTGACCGGGCGCACTAGTGGGTTCAGTAAAAGCCCCTAAATACGCCACTTCTCCTCGCCGTCCAACCCGCGCTGTTACTGCAAAAGTGGGAAAGATCCATGGGAAAGTCTGGGAAAGACGCGCAAGGTGGACGATGTTTACTTTCAAAAAGCGACATCCTAAAGACATATAGAAATATCATAAATGGAGAAGTCTAAACCGACCAAGGTGCATGGGCATCGAGGAGTGATTGGTTTCCTTGATTATTTCAAAATTGACAGTGTAATTGTAATGAAGCCGCAAAATAAAGAATACCTCTACAACAACCAACTGCTGCTGCCTTGCGATATGCCAGAATAATGCTGGCAAGAGGTTCCCGCTTCTTCGGAGGACTCTCGTTTTTTTGACCGATTGAAAAAAAAGCGTGCTTCAACTCTTTGCAACTAGAGTTAGGTGGTCCTTGAGGAGGCAGAAAAACCTCCGTTAATAACCTTCTATAGTGGAGAACTCACAGAAGACATATACTGGCATAGAAAAAGGAGAAATTGTGCCGCTAAAAATATTCAATACAAGGAATGTGTGGACATGACTGGAGCTAACAGACGTTGGGTCTTGTGTCACTTTAGCGGTTACAATGAAAAAAAAAACAGAATGACAAAAACAACCAAGGACAATGTGTAGATTGTAACCAGCGAATTGAGGAAACGCTTTATCTGTGCCACTGCCACTCGAGAACAGAGAAAATTTGAGATACACCGGCTGATTAAAAAAATGAGGACTGCATCCCCAGCGACTCTTACCGATCTAGTTGAAGATTTACCTGAAGTTCAGAAAGTATCCCTTCATAGTACATCCATCCTACAACAAGCAAAATGACCGAACGGGTATAGGTACCCAACAAATCATCTTATGGTTTGTTTGCCTCTCACAAGCTCGAATTGTTACAGGAATTCAGCCGTGCGCTTGTTTAAAATTGAAATTTGAATGCTCGTGACCAATGTGTGACAGTGACAAGTGTTGTTGTGTCCATACACTGATGCTTTCCTATTTTTTTGCAAATTTTGCATTTTTTAATGGTCACAAGTACTACACTCAGATGCCCATAAATCTGAATACTTCAGGAGAAGAAAGTGCACTAGTTTATATACCAGCTGAACAAAAAAAAAAAATAGCGTCGTTTCAGTGGCCCCGCCGCGGTGGTCTAGTGGCTAAGGTACTCGGCTGCTGACCCGCAGGTCGCGGGTTCGATTCCCGGCTGCGGCGGCTGCATTTCCGATGGAGGCGGAAATGTTGTAGGCCCGTGTGCTCAGATTTGGGCGCACGTTAAAGAACCCCAGGTGGTCAAAATTTCCGGAGCCCTCCACTACGGCGTCTCTCATAATCATATAGTGGTTTTGGGACGTTAAACCCCACAAATCAATCAATCGTTTCAGTGGGATTTTAAATGTAGCTGATACCTCACAGCAATAGCTTGGTTTCCACTTCCTTTAGGGTACGGCCCACAGAGGTGCTTTTTGCTGCGCAAGTGCACAGTGTTGAAGATCCCTATGCTGAGACTCGCGAAAGCAGCTTCTAAACAACTAAGCTCAAACCAGATGACTCCCAGCTTCTACCATGGCCTCGGTGAGACGTTTCTAATGCAACTGAGCTCTAAATTTTGTTTCTACTACCTGGAAGAACAAGAAGTTACAGGGTGGCAAAACGGCTCTTTAACCGACAAATGCTCATCTAGTACCACGCTACGAGAGCTACTATTCTCACCAAGGACCTGGAAAAACACCGCACACTCGTCTAGGCTCTACGTTGTGCTCCTTGTGCTAAACCAAGAAGTTGCGGTGTTGTGTAAACGCTGCTGACCGGCTGCACCGCGCCTAGCTGTAGCAGACGACCCTCGGTTGCTTGGCGCAAAGTTGGCCTGCAGCGCTACGGTGGCAGGAACTGCCACCGGCCGCCTGCTCCCCGAAGGCGAAGCGGAGAGTTGGTTAGAGCAGCACTGTTGAATGGCAAATGTTTCGTGCATAGTGGTATTGAATTGAGAAATTGTATGGCAACGAATACGGTAGCCTGTTCCCCGTAGCAAGCGCGTGTATGTGGTAGTGAAGAATTGTTAGCGGCAAACCTGGTGAGATTAGTGTTTACGAATTAAAACTTTTGCAAGAAATTGGCTGTTACGAAACCGTTAAGTCACACAAATACAAGAATCTCAGTTTATATTTGAGTAAATTACACATTGTTAGTACACTACGTTGCTGAGAAAGTGGACACACGCTGATGAATGGGGTACTGATTGTTCGTATGCGAATGGCTTGATATTGGAGATGTTGAAGCGGCGGGAGGATACCGGATGAATAAGTGTTCGCCAACGACGTGATGCACTACGTTATATGACTTCGAATAAAGGCGTAGTGTAGTTTAAGCAAAGTGTGCAAGTTGAAGAATGGTCGTGCCGCAATCAATGTACTGGTAGCATGAGCGATCCGATGTCTTATAAGTAAAATGTGATGATGGTACTTTAGATGAGCATCTAGGACTACTCTCATGTGATCAATATGTCACGTTTATTGGCGCAAGGGTCATTTGATGACCAAGTTGCGCCAGTACATACTATTCTTGTGAGCACAAGTGCTACATATCAGCTTACCGCTTCTGGTGATGGTAATACTCATGTTGTGGTTGGCATCGTTACTCAACTATTAACTGCTTATACAGAGTATATGGCTCTGTTTGACACTGATTCGCATTTATAAACATTCATACTTAACTTTAGCGTCAGTTTGTGACGTTTCGCTGAGTCAAATATCCACGAAGTAAATGATATTAGAAGAGCTTGCTCGAAGGTGCACCAGGAGTTTTTTGGCGAGACCATCTCAGTAGAAAGATTTATCACAGTAGTGTGTGTACGAGAAGGATGTGTACAGTATATCGAAGGAGGCGTTTACGGACGCGTTCCGCGGCTGGCATTGCACAGTGTTAGCCACGTCGATCGGCACGTTAACCACCTGCCTGTTCATGTCATACTGGCCGCTGCCATGAGTCAAATGCTTAACGCTCATAAATGGCACACGTGGAGGTACAATGCGTTCTTCAACGGAGTTGAGAGCAGGCGAGCAAGGTGGCCTGGAAGGTTATCGGTACCCGTGCGTAACACTCATCGTGGGAACTTGTCACGTGCTGCCGTGCATGCGAAGCGATGAGAACGAAGTGGACGAAGTCGCGAGGAGGCGAGCGCACGGGCCATCACAAACCATCGCCTTGTATGAAGCCTTCATTAGTTTTCATGTGTGCGCTGGGCGGAGGCTTCATGTGCATACCGCGCTGCCTCCTCCGGTGCGCACATGAAGGTTCCCTAACTGGATGGATGGATGGATGCTGTGAGCGCCCCCTTTATAACGGGGCGGTGGACTGTGTGCCCCCAGGCTAGCAAAAAAAAAAAAAACGAAGAGAAATCGTTATTTTTACGTTGGCTTATGTGCCTAAAAAATCCATCTTAATATAGGAAAAAAATATAAATTTGTGTTCTATCTCACTGTCTCTTCAGACAGACTGACCAAATTTTCTCACTATTTCTGTCACTTATCTGTACTTTTCTGCCACCAATACTCTAACCGTCTCTTACTTGCTTCTATCGCACATGTGTCCAGCGTTCCACGTTTCTTTCGGAAACACAAAGCCTCATGTAGGCTTGTACCCACACGTATACTTAGGTAGATATCGTCGCATTCAATCAGAACATGTTCCATAGTTTCGTTAACTCTCTCACAGCATGTACATACTTCTTCTTCTTCTTTACTGGATCTCACTTAAGACTACGCGTTCTAAGGCAACCCGACCTCGCTTCTGACAATAAAGCGCTTTCCAACGCTGTCATTTCTATTTATTCCTTCCAATTTTATGCAAAATGTATTTTCTAAGTTTATTTTCCTCGAAAGCTGTGTACAGTCGTCACCTATGCCCACTTCCTTTATTATGTCTTACAACATTTCCTAATTAACGTTGTCATGCGCTCCAGTAATGTCCGGATAACTTACATATAAAGACATGTTTCATACTTGAATATTTCTATACGCCTTGTGTGGCAGTGTGCCATCTAGTAAGCATTGTTGGTGTCACCGGAAAGGATGCCTTCAGCAGAGACCACAGAAGCGACACCGGAAACACTGGCGTACACGCCGACTGCTGGGCACCGCCACCACCGAAAGACGTGTAAGCATTTGAAGCTCGCTGAGCAAGCAGGCTTCTAAGAAATCCACCGTGGTCACCTTCACCCCGCATGCTTTGCGTAACTTAGAAGTGTGGCGGTTTGAACCAGTTGGTATGAAATGACGATAGTTAGTTATAGTGCGAAAATAGCACGAATACCAAGGGACAAGCACACGTCTCTTTCTTGTCTCTTTGTCGTAGTTCTACTCTCGCGCTGTAACTATTGTCTTCGCATAACATCGATTGCCATGGTGGGGGGATCTGCGGAATTTGAGCACGAATGTGTTTTATGCTGGGGACCAACACGGCTTTGCTGACGTATCTGTCACGGAAGTGACGTTGCAAAATATTGACTAAAAATTGCAAAGAAAAAAAACTTGACAGATCCCACGTGCACTGCCAATCGATGTTATACGAAGCACGTATGAGGAATGTTGAGCTAGCGAAACGGCCATCAGCGCGCTATGAGCGTAGCATGTAGTCATGCTTTACATGACACACATGCTATTGTTATCATGTTTGGAGTTGGTATTCACCTTCGTCCTTTCAAGTCATGTAATACCAAGTTTGGTATATGTGAAGCTAGCGAAACTGCTGCGAGCGTATCATCAGCATGATATATTGTCATGTTCTTACATGACACGTATGTCATGATTATCATGTCCGCACCAGTCACATACCTTAGACATCTATTCACGTCACGTAATACCAAAATTGGTATATATCAAGCTAGTGAAACGGCCGCGAGTGCATTATAGGCGTGGCAGGAAGTCATGTTGTTGCATGACACAAATCTCAGGATTATCATGTTTGCACCAGTCACATGACTTTGTCATCTCTTATTACCGATTTTTTTTATATGTGAAGTCAGCGAAAGGGCCGCGAGTGCATCATTAGTGTGCGATGTAGTCATGCTTTTGCATGACCTGCATCTCATGATTATCATGTTTGCCCCAGTCACATGCCTTCACGATTCATTCACGTGACGTAATACCAAATAAGGTTTATATGAAGCTTGCGAAACAGCCGCGAGCGCATCACGAGTGTGGCACGTAGTAATGTTGTTACATGACACGCTTGTCATGATTATCATGTTTAGGCGTGTCATTTCCCTCCAACGTTCATTCACTTCACATAATACAAAATTTTTCATATTTGAAGCTAGCGAAGCGGCCGTGAGCGCCATTGATTGCGGTATTTGTCATGTTGTTACATGACACGCATGCTTTGATTATCACGTTTGCACTATTCATATACCACCGTAATTTATTCACGTCCCGTACGATCAAATTTGGCATATGCAAAGCTAGCGAAATTTATACGTGGGCTCACCAGGAGCGTGGCATGTAGTCATGAGTTATATGACATGCATGTCATGACTTCAGCGTTAAGGTCTGTTTCTTGTGTGAGTGCCATGCAGTCATGCCACACCACTTTTGCAACATTTCATGGGAACGAAAACACCGCAAAGCAGCGAGACCATGAAATGTAAATCATGGCACTCGTGTCATGAGTCATGTTGTGACTGGTCACTTATGCTCGTCATACAGTCTTGTAACGTCATAATAATTTTTGTGTTGATACCATTATTGAAATGCCCAGGACAGCTAAATGTCGTAGGTGGCTAGTCAGATAAATAGATGTGCTCAAAGTCACCGAAGTTTGTTAAGAAATGCATCGCATATAAAACCAGAAGGCCGGCATCTGTCACCCGGAATCAAACCAGGAACCCCTCGACTTTCAATGTGCAGCGCTAACCACTGCGCCACAGAGCATACTCTGTATGGTATGCAAACGCAAGCTGTTTATATACACCATACACTGTTTGGCCGTCCTCAGAGCTTCTAAAGTTCTTCGTCATCAGGGGCAAGATGGCGTGAGAGGCTTGTTTTGGACGCGCTCTCATCGTCGTCGTGTCCACGTAGGACTGCCTCCACAAAGCGTGGTTTTTCCTGCATGCGTGCTTATCAGAATCATATCTCGGCAGAGGACAGAGGTCACTTCGCACGCTGCCATGGTCTTATTTAGAGAGGAGCGCACTGCGAACACACGACGCAAAAAGAATTGTGACAGTTGTTCACGCTTGTCTTGTGCGCTCATTTCGAACATGTTTATTTTTGTTTCAACAGCGTGCTTTAGGTGCTCAGCTTTGACAGTTTTTAGTCCGCGTTTGTCCTATATATGCTACTCTCATGCCTGTTTTCAGCTTGATGTTCGCGCTACAAGTTTAGAGCTGCTTGTCATTCCTGACATGACTTCGTAATTCGTTGCTGTTGCTGAAACAATGCGCAATAAATGCTCAACTGCCTCTGTAAAGACACGTTTCACTTTCGGGTCATAACGATTCCCATATAGAGTGATCATCCACGCCTTTTTTTTACTCGTCGCAGTACATTGAATTTGGTGATTCACCACAGTGATATAACTCGCAATTGCACTCGACTGATTTACATGCCTTCAGGTGCGGCGGGCTGTGAATGCACGAAACGTATATGACGTGGTCTTGAAAAAAAAAAGAAAACAGAAAAAAAGAGATAAATTTCGCAGAGCCTGTGACGCAGTTCCCGGCGCGATGACCTCAGAGAGTAGACACGGCAGCCGGGTGACCCAGTATAAGTTTTATTTTCTGATTTTTTTTCAGAACTATCCACGTTCTCAATTGTTGACGCTACTTTCGGGACGCAAATCACATGGACTGATTTTCAGTGGCAACATGCAATCAAAATGTCTGCGCTCCAATAAAAGAGAGCCTAAATTGTGTAAACCGGAAAATAATCACGCGTTCAGGCTCTCAGTGCATTGATGACCATGTGTCCTGACGACGTACAGACGCTTAGATGATATTGGGCAGTGATGAATGTCACTCTTCTCAAAGCACACTGGGAAACCAAGACCAAGTTCATCTAAGGTTTTTTACGCTTTGCAGGACGCAGGTGGGTTTTTGCATGCCTCAGGTTTAGACTCTATGAGAGGAATATTAAAATCAACAACACCTATAAGATTGCAGCACTGAAGCCACAATGGTGTCCATTTTAAGGCAAAGAACACATTTCTCATCAGAAGATCAGTCCTCCGGGATCTCTCAACATTGTAAAAATAAGTTCCAGAGAGAAACATTCACAGAATATTCACGGATAGAGTGATGATGAATGGGCCAAAGTGTCAGTCCATGCGTCCATTCACCTGCCTGCCTGCCTGCCTGCCTGCCTGCCTGCCTGCCTGTCTGTCTGTCTGTCTGTCTGTCTGTCTGTCTGTCTGTCTGTCTGTCTGTCTCTCTCTCTGTCTGTCCGTCCGTCCGTCCGTCCGTCCGTCCGTCCGTCCGTCCGTCCGTCCGTCCATCCATCCGTCCGTCCATCCATCCGCTTCTATCACACTAGAGCACGCATCGGATAAGCGGGCAGACGCTTCGCCCCACTCTTCATCATTCACTCCGTGGGCATGCACTGAATTTCTTATAATAACAGTGCCATTTTTTAATTGTCAACTATACGAAAACCACTGACTCCATCTAGTGATATTATTTCCAAATACGTGTACACACGATGCCGTCTACAGGTTTTCCCGCTCAATTTAATCCAAGCGCCAGCCAAATTAATCTTGGCGCCAGTCAATTTAATCCAGCCGCCACTGAAATTAATCCAGGTGCCATTCATTTTAATCCAAGTGCCACTGAAATTAATCCAACCGCCAGCCGATTTAATCCGGACGCCAGCGAATTTAATCCTGATGACATTGTGACCTCAAAACGACCCAGAATTTTCGGGAATGCGTGGAGTGAATAGCTTTGGAGTGAATTTAACAGGAAAAAACCATGAATGAGTCACTCGTGACCCAATGTGATTCGCGCGACATTATCTCGCCTATCACCCGCGTAAGCACTATTCACACCTTCGACATGCATATCAAAGGAAAAGCCGTCCACACAGTAATAACTTGATAATTATTAACCAGGCCAATGATCTCATCACGAGTGACTTAGGTGACGTCCTCACGCATATCACCCACGCATGCACTGTCTTAACCTCCCGTCATGCATATCAAATGAAACGTCTTTGAAAGGGCGGGATCTTGATACCTAAAACTCGGCCAAGCCACCCGATCACCAGTGACTCAGGGGACGTCATCACCCAAATCACCCGCACACGTAATTTACTCGCCTACCGACATGCATACCAAACGAAACGTCTTTGAGAGAGCGATAACGTGTTACCTATGACTCGGCCAACTGACTTGATCACTTGTGATTTAGGTGACGTCATCACGCCTATCACCCACGCACGCAATGTCTAACCTGCCATCATGTATACCAAACGAAACGTCTTCGAGAGGCTAATAAATTGAACGCTGTCAATCGGCAGAGTGACGCGATCACTAGTGACTCGTGTGACGTTATCGCGTTTGACACCCACGCACGCAGCGTCTAACCTGAGTTCATACATATGAAATGAAACGTGTTTGAGAGAGTAATAACTTGAACGCTGTCACAAGGCCCAGTGACGTCATCACTAGTGACTGGCGTGACGTCATCTCGCCTAAGACTCACGCAAGCACTCTATAATGTGCCTTCATGCATATCAAACAAAACGTCTTTGAAAGGGTAAGAACTTGAACGCTGGCACTAGGCCGCGTGACGTCATCACTAGTGACTCACGTGACGTCATCATGCCTATCACACGCGCACGCAGTGTCCAAACCTGTCTTCATGCATATCAAACGAAACGTCTTTGAGAGAGTAATAACTTCAAAGCTGTCACAAGGCCCACTGACGACATCACTAGTGACTGGCGTGACGTCATCACGCCTATCACACACGCACGCAGTGCCCAAACCTGTCTTCATGCATATCAAACGAAATGTCTTGGAGAGAGTAATAACTTGAACGCTGTCACAAGGCCCAGTGACGTCATCACTAGTGACTGGCGTGACGTCATCATGCCTGACACCCACGCACGCAGTGTCCAAACCTGTCTTCATGCATATCAAACGAAATGTCTTTGAGAGAGTAATAACTTGAACGCTGTCACCAGGCCCAGTGACGTCATCACTAGTGACTGGCGTGACGTCATCACGTCTATCACACACGCACGCGCTGTCCTAACCTGTTTTCATGCATATCGAACGAAACGTCTGTGAGAGAGCAATAATGTTATACTTATGACTCGGCCAAACGACTTGATCACTATTGACTCACGTGACGTCATCACGACTAACAGTCATGCAAGCACTCTCTAACGTGCTTTCATGAATATTAAACGAAACGTCATTGAGAGAACATTAACTTGAAGGCCGTTGCAGGCAGCGTCTGCTAGTAAAAAACTAACTTCTCGCGCTGCACAGCCGTTCACCAGCTAACCGGTATACGTAGGCACCAGATCGCGCGTTTCGAACTCAGTCAAAGGCGTCTTTACATGGCTTTTGTTTGACGTGACGCTTTTCTTGACTCGTGTAGATGCGATAGAAGCAACAGTACCTTCAAGCGGCAGTGTGGCACAACCCAACAACAGTGTCACATCGCTCGTTGAGGGCAGCGCTTCTCCTTCATTCAATAAATAGAAATAATGAAGTCGAAATGACAATTAAGCGTTTTACAAACCATACTCAAATACGCAACATTCAACCGGTACCCTCACCTCCCTGCGGCACGTTTACTCCAGCTCGTCGTGTGGGTAGATGTACGCGTCTTTTTTGTTGCTTCTCGTGTTTCATAGAATGCCTTGAAAATGCGGGCAGCCAGGCCGCAATACTGTGAACGGACAGGCGTTCTACACTAAACAGGCACGCTTATTCCAAGCACACTAACCTATAAGAAACGGCGTGGCGTAGAATGTAGAAAGGAAGGCACGAGTCAGCCACAGCATTGAATGGCGCATCAGCAAATGGCCAGTTGCAAATAGCAATAGTATGTATCTCAAGTATGGGGACTGCCCTCTATTACAACGGATTTGTTTCACAGGATAACCAGATGAAATAATTGTTGAGCCGAAGGAGTGGTAGACAAATCTTTTTGTAGCAAGCTTTGGAGCAGGCAGACCGTGCGTCTTATGCTTGATTAAGGATATACAGTGTTATCACTATAGCCGAATTATATGCAAACGCCTGTTTCTTTTCTGGTGCTCATATCGTGTCATTTTGACACGTGAGCACAAATTAGAGGGCGAGGAGAGCTTTTATAGTGCTTTTATAGTGCCTATATATACCTATTTCGGGCGTTGTAGCCTCGATTCGTATAGGTGCCTGTAAATGTCTGTTTTCAAAATCGATGCCTATATAAACGCTATTTAACCTGAAATTTTGCTTTCAAGTACCACTGAGCTCGGTATTCATGTTACCGGGCAAAATATAGGTTTCGGGACACTGTGGGGTGCAAACTACTCTTTATTTCACGAGTTTCGTTTAGAACTGTCAAACTCAGAAGGCATTTTAGCCAAGAGGGAGGTAGACTAGCCTCTACACATGTATACCATCCATGTCGCGTCGTCTGCTCAGCCTCTTTCCAGTGTGCGCTCAGATGCGTAGGGAGCAGGAGGTGCCTCTGTGCAGCGGCAGGAAGATGAAGAATGAATGCGAAACTGTGGAGAGTCATCAGGGGAAGCAAGGAAGTAGAGTGCAGATAAAAAAAGCAATATCTATGTAGTTTTTGTTTTTTCTTTGTCATTTACATGTGGTGCTTCTCTGGGTCACCTGAAAATATTTATTTAGGCAGTGGAAAATGTTGCCTGCCCAATGAAAAGGTTTGTGTCACTAGAAATTTTAATTTGATCATTAGAAGCGGCGAAAGCATAATCTCAGGAGGTGAGCTTGAAACCTTCGCCACTAACTCTAAGAAGACTTCGTAAGTCCAATTCCTTCCCCGCTATTGGTATGAAATTCACTCGGAGCTGGAGCATCACACGACGTGCATGAGCACGTCATGCGCGCGTAACCTACACTCGCATGAGATGCCCATGTCAGCCCGTGCGTGCAAGCGGTGTTCTGCCGTCTCGATGTTCTTTTGTATTGTACTGCGAGTTTTTGTGGGATGGATCCCTATCTGCGCGCACGTTTGGAGAGGCTGGCTTGGATAACGTATCCTTACCCCGATACACAGCGTCACACCGCTGCATCTTCTGCTAGGGACGATACACCAAAACCACGCCCAGCGTTGTGAATGCTGGCCCCGACACAATGCGCAAACTGCGAGAACACCAACGCAAACAAAATGGAGGCACCTTAGTCTCGCGTCTCTCTCGATATGAAATTAAATAAATAAGGCGAATAGATTTCGCCTGTGTGTTCTAACATTTTTGTAAACTTTCATGCTTCTATTTAGGCAACAGTTTGTACAAATTACACACGTTGTCTCAAATAGTTCTCGCAGTGTCACGTACTGCTTTGACATAGGCAGGACCATTCTATCACCTTCACCATGTTGGGGCGCACGCCCATGAGATGAAGGTGAAGCCGTGTTCAGTTTGGCCTATCACCTCTTTATGCCACGCGTAGTACTGGAAACCTTGGTAAATGAGATCTTGAGCGATCAGTGCATTCATTCCTTTACGCTTCTCAAAACTCTTAAGTTTGTGTAACGACCCTTAAGGTGTTCACAGACAGAAGAAAAATTGAGCCTGTGTGGTTAGGCCAAGTTAATACGCCGCAAAAAAAAATCCTTCTGGCGCCTGGTACTCTGACCATTTGCGCATGTATAGCCCTTCTTAGCTATGGCACACAGAAAGAGACCCAGAAGCATATTTCTACGATGGTGCACACTTAACTGACCATGCTGAACTAGAAATGGAGAGACCGTATTCTGCGAACCCCGCGGAAAAACGCATGTTTATGCTAAATCATTACCCGTTTGTACAATTATAAACTAGAACATTTTTGCTTGCTTTCATGTCGTAGAGACAGATACCACACCTGTTTATTGGAAAATTTGAGTTTTTTCAAATATTATTCTGCCTATATTCACAATTTTGGAAGCCTGAAAGAGTGTTTTGGCCACCTATTATTGGTGCCTAAATCCCGGTTTTTCGGTGACTATAGAGCTGGCCTCTATAGTTACGACCTACCTGACATGTTTTCGCAACGCCGAAGCAAAGATGATGCCCGTTTAAAACATCTACCGTACCTCAAGAAAAAAATTGTTGTTCTGATAACGTCGAGCTCGTCAAATTGGTTATGAAATGGGTGATGAAAGAGAACTGGGGCAAGTCCGTGAGAAACAAAATTTTTTATTATACAGGCAAAGCAATTTTCATAAACACGCACCCATAGATGTGCTGCTGAGCAGTGTTCTACATATCAAGGCAGTCGAGGGCAGCTTGTACAAAAGTGTAATTGTGCCTATCATAAGCGGCACAGTCCACACGCTGGATGTGCTGCATAGAGCGCCCCGCGGCCTCAACCAGCAGAGCACGGCGATGTTCTTTCTTGGAGATCCCTTCCGGTGTCGTGAGGAGATCATCCCTCCGCTCGCTTAGGAATCCCTTTACACCTGCCTTGAACTTTGAGAAGAACTCCTCAATCGGATTGAAGAAAGGGCTGTATGGCGGTAGCCACTTGACTGTGTGGTCGCTTGCCGCGAGGACAGCCTGTTCGGCGCGGCGGTGCACTGGTGCGTTGTCAAACAGGAACACTGCCTGTATTTCTGGTTCCTGCTGTGAAACTTTACTCGACACTTCTGCAAGAAAGTCGTTGAAGACAGCCCAGTGGACCTTGTCGGCAATTGTCCACTGGAGAAGGCCATTTGCTGACACGCAGGCTATAACATTTACATTCGCCCCTTTCGCACTAGTTGACAAACGGCATGCTGGAGCACCTCGTTTGGCCCTACCGAAACTGCGCGAGCACCATACGTTGAAGTTGGTCTCGTCGATGTAGTATCGTGTTAGCGTAGTTCCCTCGCTCTGAAGCCACTTTGCATATCGGCACCGCAGCTGTTTCACGTCAGCGCGATTTCTATCTACTGGGCTCGGGGTCAGCAGCTTCACCGAATAACCATGGCCATCGAGAAGCCGATCAATCGTCGACGTGCTCACTTCAATGTTAGACATCTCATCTTTGAGAGCTCTCTTTATTTGTTCCAGTGTGAAGGATGGGTTTCCCTGTACGATTCGTTGCAGGGCGTCCACCACGTCCGGTCCAAATTTCCTCGACGAACCACCACGTGTTTTAGTTGTGTCACGATCACTAGCGGCAATAGAACGCACGGTCTTTATATTGATTTTGAGTGTTTCGGAGAGCACTTTTAAATCACTTCCGCGCCTGTGAACATTTATTATACGGCAACGATCTACAGGAGAAACGCGAGCGTACTTTTTCTTCGGTTCTTCAGGCGCCTTCCGTGGCCTTCCGGGCCGCCGAGAGTCTCGGTCTTCCATAGCACCAGTGGTCGAACTTTCACTTATTCTCAGGACTGAAAAAGCGCTCACCTAACGATGACTTGGCCGGAAACTTGAAACTACGCCGTCTTGTTGCTTGCGTCGCACAACGTCGTCCTGTCGTCTGCGCGAAAGAGACTCGCCGAAAACAGCTACGACACAATGTCGTCTGCTTCAGTTTTACTTAGAGCAATTGCTTTAATTCATAAATAACCAGCATTAGGGTATTCTAACACGAATTAAAACGTATCTTCAATTCTTCGATTCATTATTTCGTGGGATTGTCATCTGCATTGTAGAACGTCTGCCCGTCGTCTGCATGACGACGGGCAGTCATGCAGACGACAGTGCTGACGACGAGACCAACTTCAACGTATGGTGCTCGCGCAGTTTCGGTAGGGCGAAACGAGGTGCTCCAGCATGCCGTTTGTCAACTAGTGCGAAAGGGGCGAATGTAAATGTTATAGCCTGCGTGTCAGCAAATGGCCCTCTCCACTGGACAATTGCCGACAAGGTCCACTGGGCTGTCTTCAACGACTTTCTTGCAGAAGTGTCGAGTAAAGTTTCACAGCAGGAACCAGGAATACAGGCAGTGTTCCTGTTTGACAACGCACCAGCGCACCGCCGCGCCGAACAGGCTGTCCTCGCGGCAAGCGACCACACAGTCAAGTGGCTACCGCCATACAGCCCTTTCTTCAATCCGATTAGAGCTCTTCTCAAAGTTCAAGGCAGGCGTAAAGGGATTCCTAAGCGAGCGGAGGGATGATGTCCTCACGACACCGGAAGGGATCTCCAAGAAAGAACATCGCCGTGCTCTGCTGGTTGAGGCCGCGGGGCGCTCTATGCAGCACATCCAGCGTGTGGACTGTGCCGCTTATGATAGGCACAATTACACTTTTGTACAAGCTGCCCTCGACTGCCTTGATATGTAGAACACTGCTCAGCAGCACATCTATGGGTGCGTGTTTATGAAAATTGCTTTGCCTGTATAATAAAAAACTTTGTTTCTCACGGACTTGCCCCAGTTCTCTTTCATCACCCATTTCATAACCAATTTGACGAGCTCGACGTTATCAGAACAACAATTTTTTTCTTGAGGTACGGTAGATGTTTTAAACGGGCATCATCTTTGCTTCGGCGTTGCGAAAACATGTCAGGTAGGTCGTAACTATAGAGGCCAGCTCTATAGTCACCGAAAAACCGGGATTTAGGCACCAATAATAGGTGGCCAAAACACTCTTTCAGGCTTCCAAAATTGTGAATATAGGCAGAATAATCTTTGACAAAACTCAAATTTTTCAATAAACAGGTGTGGTATCTGTCTCTACGACATGAAAGCAAGCAAAAATGTTCTAGTTTATAATTGTACAAACGGGTAATGATTTAGCATAAACATGCGTTTTTCCGCGGGGTTCGCAGAATACGGTCTCTCCATTTCTAGTTCAGCATGGTCAGTTAAGTGTGCACCATCGTAGAAATATGCTTCTGGGTCTCTTTCTGTGTGCCATAGCTAAGAAGGTCTATACATGCGCAAATAGTCAGAGTGCCAGGCGCCAGAAGGATTTTTTTTTGCGGCGTATTAACTTGGCCTAACCACACAGGCTCAATTTTTCTTCTGTCTGTGAACACCTTAAGGGTCGTTACACAAACTTAAGAGTTTTGAGAAGCGTAAAGGAATGAATGCACTGAGCGCTCAAGATCTCACTTACCAAGATTTCCAGTACTACGCGTGGCATAAAGAGGTGATAGGCCAAACTGAACACGGCTTCACCTTCATCTCATGGGCGTGCGCCCCAACATGGTGAAGGTGATAGAATGGTCCTGCCTATGTCAAAGTAGTACGTGACACTGCGAGAACTATTTGAGACAACGTGTGTAATTTGTACAAACTGTTGCCTAAATAGAAGCATGAAAGTTTACAAAAATGTTAGAACACACAGGCGAAATCTATTCGCCTTATTTATTTAATATCATATCGAGAGAGACGCGAGACTAAGGTGCCTCCATTTTGTTTGCGTTGGTATTCTCGCAGTTTGCGCATTGTGTCGGGGCCAGCATTCACAACGCTGGGCGTGGTTTTGGTGTATCGTCCCTAGCAGAAGATGCAGCGGTGTGACGCTGTGTATCGGGGTAAGGATACGTTATCCAAGCCAGCCTCTCCAAACGTGCGCGCAGATAGGGATCCATCCCACAAAAACTCGCAGTACAATACAAAAGAACATCGAGACGGCAGAACACCGCTTGCACGCACAGGCTGACATGGGCATCTCATGCGAGTGTAGGTTACGCGCGCATGACGTGCTCATGCACGTCGTGTGATGCTCCAGCTCCGAGTGAATTTCATACCAATAGCGGGGAAGGAATTGGACTTACGAAGTCTTCTTAGAGTTAGTGGCGAAGGTTTCAAGCTCACCTCCTGAGATTATGCTTTCGCCGCTTCTAATGATCAAATTAAAATTTCTAGTGACACAAACCTTTTCATTGGGCAGGCAACATTTTCCACTGCCTAAATAAATATTTTCAGGTGACCCAGTGAAGCACCACATGTAAATGACAAAGAAAAAACAAAAACTACATAGATATTGCTTTTTTTATCTGCACTCTACTTCCTTACTTCCCCTGATGACTCTCCACAGTTTCGCATTCATTCTTCATCTCCTGCCGCTGCACAGAGGCACCTCCTGCTCCCTACGCATCTGAGCGCACACTGGAAAGAGGCTGAGCAGACGACGCGACATGGATGGTATACATGTGTAGAGGCTAGTCTGCCTCCCTCTTGGCTAAAATGCCTTCTGAGTTTGACAGTTCTAAACGTAACTCGTGAAATAAAGAGTAGTTTGCACCCCACAGTGTCCCTAAACCTATATTTTGCCCGGTAACATGAATACCGGGCTCAGTGGTACTTGAAAGCAAAATTTCAGGTTAAATAGCGTTTATATAGGCATCGATTTTGAAAACAGACATTTACAAGCACCTATACGAATTGAGGCTACAACGCCCGAAATAGGTATATATAGGCACTATAAAAGCACTATAAAAGCTCTCCTCGCCCTCTAATTTGTGCTCACGTGTCAAAATGACACGATATGAGCACAAGAAACGAAACAGGCGTTTGCATATAATTCGGATATAGTGATAACACTGTATATCCTTAATCAAGCATAAGACGCACGGTCTGCCTGCTCCAAAGCTTGCTACAAAAAGATTTGTCTACCACTCCTTCGGCTCAACAATTATTTCATCTGGTTATCCTGTGAAACAAATCCGTTGTAATAGAGGGCAGTCCCCATACTTGAGATACATACTATTGCTATTTGCAACTGGCCATTTGCTGATGCGCCATTCAATGCTGTGGCTGACTCGTGCCTTCCTTTCTACATTCTACGCCACGCCGTTTCTTATAGGTTAGTGTGCTTGGAATAAGCGTGCCTGTTTAGTGTAGAACGCCTGTCCGTTCACAGTATTGCGGCCTGGCTGCCCGCATTTTCAAGGCATTCTACGAAACACGAGAAGCAACAAAAAAGACGCGTACATCTACCCACACGACGAGCTGGAGTAAACGTGTCGCAGGGAGGTGAGGGTATCGGTTGAATGTTGCGTAATTGAGTATGGTTTGTAAAATGCTTAATTGTCATTTCGACTTCATTATTTCTATTTATTGAATGAAGGAGAAGCGCTGCCCTCAACGAGCGATGTGACACTGTTGTTGGGTTGTACCACACTGCTGCTTGAAGGTACTGTTGCTTCCATCGCATCTACACGAGTCAAGAAAAGCGTCACGTCAAACAAAAGCCATGTAAAGACGCCTTTGACTGAATTCGAAACGCGCGATCTGGTGCCTACGTATACCGGTTAGCTGGTGAACGGCTGTGCAGCGCGAGAAGTTAGTTTTTTACAAGCAGACGCTGTCTGCAACGGCCTTCAAGTTAATGTTCTCTCAATGACGTTTCGTTTGATATTCATGAAAGCACGTTAGAGAGTGCTTGCATGACTGTTAGTCGTGATGACGTCACGTGAGTCAATAGTGATCAAGTCGTTTGGCCGAGTCATAAGTATAACATTATTGCTCTCTCACAGACGTTTCGTTCGATATGCATGAAAACAGGTTAGGACAGCGCGTGCGTGTGTGATAGACGTGATGACGTCACGCCAGTCACTAGTGATGACGTCACTGGGCCTGGTGACAGCGTTCAAGTTATTACTCTCTCAAAGACATTTCGTTTGATATGCATGAAGACAGGTTTGGACACTGCGTGCGTGGGTGTCAGGCATGATGACGTCACGCCAGTCACTAGTGATGACGTCACTGGGCTTTGTGACAGCGTTCAAGTTATTACTCTCTCCAAGACATTTCGTTTGATATGCATGAAGACAGGTTTGGGCACTGCGTGCGTGTGTGATAGGCGTGATGACGTCACGCCAGTCACTAGTGATGTCGTCAGTGGGCCTTGTGACAGCTTTGAAGTTATTACTCTCTCAAAGACGTTTCGTTTGATATGCATGAAGACAGGTTTGGACACTGCGTGCGCGTGTGATAGGCATGATGACGTCACGTGAGTCACTAGTGATGACGTCACGCGGCCTAGTGCCAGCGTTCAAGTTCTTACCCTTTCAAAGACGTTTTGTTTGATATGCATGAAGGCACATTATAGAGTGCTTGCGTGAGTCTTAGGCGAGATGACGTCACGCCAGTCACTAGTGATGACTTCACTGGGCCTTGTGACAGCGTTCAAGTTATTACTCTCTCAAAGACGTTTCGTTTGATATGCATGAAGACAAGTTAGGACACCACGTGCGTGTGTAATAGGCATGATGACGTCACGCCAGTCACTAGTGATGATGTCACTGGGCCTTGTGACAGCGTTCAAGTTATTACTCTCTCAAAGACATTTCGTTTCATATGCATGAAGACAGGTTTGGGCACTGCGTGCGTGTGTGATAGGCATGATGACGTCACGCCAGTCATTAGTGATGACGTCACTGGGCCTTGTGACAGCGTTCAAGTTATTACTCTCTCAAAGACATTTCGTTTGATATGCATGAAGACAGGTTTGGGCACTGCATGCGTGTGTGATAGGCGTGATGACGTCACGCCAGTCACTAGTGATGACGTCACTGGGCCTTGTGACAGCGTTCAAGTTATTACTCTCAAAGACATTTGGTTTGATATGCATGAAGACAGGTTTGGGCACTGCGTGCGTGTGTGATAGGCATGATGACGTCACGCCAGTCACTAGTGATGACGTCACTGGGCCTTGTGACAGCGTTCAAGTTATTACTCTCTCAAAGACATTTCGTTTGATATGCATGAAGACAGGTTTGGGCACTGCGTGCGTGTGTGATAGGCATGATGACGTCACGGCAGTCACTAGTGATGACGTCACTGGGCCTTGTGACAGCGTTCAAGTTATTACTCTCTCAAAGACATTTCGTTTGATATGCATGAAGACAGGTTTGGACACTGCGTGCGTGGGTGTCAGGCGTGATGACGTCACGACAGTCACTAGTGATGACGTCACTGGGCCTTGTGACAGCGTTCAAGTTATTACTCTCTCCAAGACATTTCGTTTGATATGCATGAAGACAGGTTTGGGCACTGCGTGCGTGTGTGATAGGCGTGATGACGTCACGCCAGTCACTAGTGATGACGTCAGTGGGCCTTGTGACAGCTTTGAAGTTATTACTCTCTCAAAGACGTTTCGTTTGATATGCATGAAGACAGGTTTGGACACTGCGTGCGCGTGTGATAGGCATGATGACGTCACGTGAGTCACTAGTGATGACGTCACTGGGCCTTGTGACAGCGTTCAAGTTATTACTCTCTCCAAGACATTTCGTTTGATATGCATGAAGACAGGTTTGGGCACTGCGTGCGTGTGTGATAGGCGTGATGACGTCACGCCAGTCACTAGTGATGACGTCAGTGGGCCTTGTGACAGCTTTGAAGTTATTACTCTCTCAAAGACGTTTCGTTTGATATGCATGAAGACAGGTTTGGACACTGCGTGCGCGTGTGATAGGCATGATGACGTCACGTGAGTCACTAGTGATGACGTCACGCGGCCTAGTGCCAGCGTTCAAGTTCTTACCCTTTCAACGTTGTTTTGTTTGATATGCATGAAGGCACATTATAGAGTGCTTGCGTGAGTCTTAGGCGAGATGACGTCACGCAGTCACTAGTGATGACGTCACTGGGCCTTGTGACAGCGTTCAAGTTATTACTCTCTCAAACACGTTTCATTTGATATGTATGAACTCAGGTTAGACGCTGCGTGCGTGGGTGTCAAACGCGATAACGTCACACGAGTCACTAGTGATCACGTCGCTCTGCCGATTGACAGCGTTCAATTTATTAGCCTCTCGAAGACGTTTCGTTTGGTATACATGATGGCAGGTTAGACATTGCGTGCGTGGGTGATAGGCGTGATGACGTCACCTAAATCACAAGTGATCAAGTCAGTTGGCCGAGTCATAGGTAACACGTTATCGCTCTCTCGAAGACGTTTCGTTTGGTATGCATGTCGGTAGGCGAGTAAATTACGTGTGCGGGTGATATGGGTGATGACGTCCTCTGAGTCACTGGTGATCGGGTGGCTTGGCCGAGTTTTAGGTATCAAGATCCTGCCCTTTCAAAGACGTTTCATTTGATATGCATGACGGGAGGTTAAGACAGGTCATGCGTGGGTGATATGCGTGAGGACGTCACCTAAGTCACTCGTGATGAGATCATTGGCCTGGTTAATAATTATCAAGTTATTACTGTGTGGACGGCTTTTCCTTTGATATGCATGTCGAAGGTGTGAATAGTGCTTACGCGGGTGATAGGCGAGATAATGTCGCGCGAGTCACATTGTGTCACGAGTGACTCATTCATGGTTTTTCCCTGTTAAATTCACTCCAAAGCTATTCACTCCACGCATTCCCGAAAATTCTGGGTCGTTTTGAAGTCACAATGTCATCAGGATTAAATTCGCTGGCGTCCGGATTAAATCGGCTGGCGGTTGGATTAATTTCAGTGGCACTTGGATTAAAATGAATGGCACCTGGATTAATTTCAGTGGCGGCTGGATTAAATTGACTGGCGCCTAGATTAATTTGGCTGGCGCTTGGATTAAATTGAGCGGGAAAACCTGTAGTGAGCAATTCTTAAGCAAGAGATGGCTACATGCATACTACAGTCAAACGAAGAAGCAAACGACCCACACTCTAAGGAGCTTCGACCCTAAAACTTGGAGGGTGCTTAAGCGTCACTTTCAAGAATAGAACGCGATAGCGGAATAGGATCCGTTTGCATCGCTTTCTCAATCACTTGTCCAGTATCACTTCTAGGTGAATACCGAAACGATACCACTAGGAAAGCAACGTTCCTGCGCGTCTAAATGGGGGAATTGAAACTATATTAAAATGCCAACTATAAGTAGAGTAATTCAGCATAGACGTAGTTATTCCTTATGACAGTAGGCGAGGTACCAACGCAGCTTCGCAAACAACACGTGCTGCTTTATGTGTTCTCGTTGCTGTTATTGATAAGAATAAACATTTTTGCCTGTGTGCATTGTAATTATTGGGCCTTGAAAGCAATAACTCGTCGTGCAATTCGCATGTTTTGACGCCTGGTGTGATTCTACGCCTTGGCCACGCTATCGTATATGTGGTAATGACACTCCTCGCATCGCGTAACATTCGTACAGCGTTTTTTTATATGCGAAGCCGCTCTTTGACTAGCCTGTGTAACGCTGTCCCTCCGTAGTGCTTTTTCGCTTGTGTACGCGAACCAGAGCAATAATCCCGAAGGACTGCTCTGCTTTTACTACCTGGTGCAGGACCTCAAATGTATCGTGTTGTTCTTGCCCGCCGTACGTGCCGCGCACCGCAGGGTGACGCCGCTGTTTTGCGCTGAAGTCATTCTCCCTCGCCTGCCACGCGCTCGCCGCAGCGCCCGCAGCTGCCGCCTAGTCAGTTCGCCTGCAACACCTGCTGCATCCACCACTCACAACACCACCGACTCGTCGATTCACGTGCAATAAACCTGACGCGCTCCTAAAGTACACGTTGAAACGTGCCTGTATGTATCACCTATACGAGACCTACGCCAGCCACCGCTTCAAACGAATCTTCCGGCGCACACAGCAGCTCGCGCGTTAGCGCCGTTCAACCCATGGCGCCAACCGTGCACAACGTTGCTGCTTCGCATCCCATCAGGACTGCCTTCTGGGAGATGGTCCAAGTTTTTTTCGTTGTAATTTCTATCACGTAAATGGCCGAGTCGCTGCTGGCCGCATAGAAGCCCTGGGTTGTACCAAAAATGTTAAGATGATTTTAAAATTTTTTTACATACATATCAAATTTTTAGTCACGGACAACGTTGATATGTTAGTCATGACCCTAGAGCTTCAAGTGAAACTAGTAGTTTAACGCTGGCACGTTAATAACGTAGCGCGGGGCGCGTGAGCTGCGCGTTCACTTCGTCTTCACCTTGTTGGTCGAATAAATTAAACGGCTCCCTTAACGTGACTAGGCCTGCTGATTGCGAGGCAGAAACTCATTACGAGAACCTACACAGAGGTTCCTCCGAATGGAGCCTTCGTCTGCACGCTTCAGTGTACGCAGTGTTGAACTCCATCTGTCATCGCATAGGCGTTGTCCGATACTTAAACTTGACGCCATCCCAAGTGTTCTGTCATGCGGAGACGTGGAGGAACCCGAGATTGGGCATTAAACGCTTTCGTTGAATCTCCTTCATTTCTCACCGTTTAATCACCAACAAAACGTTTAAGTGCTCCATTGACACACAATAAGATTTTTCCAATAATACCTCCCAAGAACTTCCAATGATTGGAATTCCCTGCCTACATCTGTAACAAGCATCACTGACTCCACTAATTTGAAGCATATCCTCGAAGTCATCATTACCTAATTATTGCCTCTTATATTTTACTTAACAATTACTTTGTATTGGTTGTTGCCTTCATGATTTACAAAAATAAAAATATTGTTGATTCTATAGTTGTTATTACGTTTTATGATGTTGTATTCATTCTTGTGCCTCATTCAGTTGCTATATTTGTATGATTCGTGCTTTGTATTTGTTGTTTTTATATGTTGTGCATTGCCCGTACCCGTTCCAAATCTACTCTGTACCCTGAGGGTAAAATAAATAATAAATAAATAAATATATAAGTAACTAATTATAAAGTAACCAAATATTTTATTAAATAAACAAAGAACTGTAAGAAGCACTTTTTTGCAATTATGGAGTAGTAACTTTTGTGCATCTTTAAAAAGTAATAATATGCACTTTCGCCTTTCAATCGCCTTGATTTTGTAAAGGAACCTGGCATTATTTTTTACTGCTGAATAGCTCTCAGTTTTCGTTTATCAGAAGGAATGGGACTCTGAGGGATGTAGCACCTGACACAAAGAGTGGCAATATGTATGAAGGTCAAAAAATGCAAATTGGCGAATTTCTGTAACGTCGCATAATCGACTCCGAGTTAGAAGACGAGAGTCTGGCTTCTTTCTCACCTTTTTTACGCTTCTTAAAATCGACATCATCTTGAACCGCGTATGAAATGTAAGCAGTATGCGTTGAGCATGTGAGGATTTAGTGCTAGTCGGCCACACGCTTTTGTCTCTGGGCCGTGGGAAGTGAACAAGACAAAGCTAAATCATTAGAGACGAGGCAAAACGGTAGGGCGAATACATGGCAAAGCAAGGCAGGAGAAGATTCATGACTGACAATTCTGCACGTAGACCAATCGACAGTTTATACTTAAATTACGTCACGGCAATCACTTGATGGCGTTATGTGGTGCGTCGAAAAGATGAAAAATGGCGCACTTCTTTTTTGATGTTGTATATTTACAGATTTTCGGGAGCCCACCAAGATCAAAATTTGGCGCCTAACCAAGCTGCCTTTTCCTCGTGTCATAGGGTCTGTGACAGCATCTTTCAAATGGAAATCTTACGTTGCTATTTTCTCCAAAAGATGTATTCAAAACTTCATTACACAATCATGTTTATGCGAATACATACCAAAGCCAGTGCTTGCGCACTAGCGATACTGTTAGCTCAACGGGCATACCAGAAAGCTGCTTGCGAAAGCACACTTCTGCGAACTGCAGATGAAGATTATAATAATAACCGCACTGTCGTCATATTTCACACTCAATTTACGCCAAAGACATGCCTCAGAACATTGACTCTAGTCCCTGCGTCTCTCGTGATCGATGTACAGTAAAAACGTAAAAACACGTTTGAAGGAAAGCTGCCCCCGAACACGTTCGTAGAGTTTCGATAGTCATTCGTAAAGGGAATCTTTACAATATATAGATTCAAGCACTTTTGCTTTGTAGGCCTTGCCTATTTATTCTATGGATCAAGTGTTCAAAATTCTTGAATTTAGATATTTACACTTCTCAGCAAAAAGTGAGTTTCCGAAAGTGTATGAAAAAATTAGGCACTGCTATTCACAATTTTTTTTCTTCTCATAACTTTACCTAGTATAAGAAAATGTGCTTGAGATGCATTAGGGTCAAGGCGTTGAAGGTAATGTTTGCTAGAGTTGGTGAAACACGAGTACCTATATGATGTAGGTAGCATATATTACCAATCTTGATGTAAATTGTCTGCAACATCATGAAAAAAAGACACTTCGCAAGTATACCACTGTAAATTAGGCAAAAGAGATGGTTGCGAACTAAAAGCAGTGTCTTATAGGCGATGTGACTATTTCGGTCCTTCACGCTTGGTATTTCGTACTGTTTGCCTCACTGGAGCCGACGGCGCGGTGGCACAGTGGTTACTGTACTCGGCTACAGAACGCTATGCCGGGGATTTGAGATTAACCATGGCGATCGCATTGTAGGTTAAGACGGCAATGCTATAGCATCCGTGCGCTTAGGTTTAGGTATACACGTTGAAGCACTCCGAGCGGTCGGAATTTGAGGAATTTTGCATTACGGCATGTGACATTGGCCTGTAAAGCCTCAAAATTATTACCTAAAAGTAGTATTAGGAACTTACCGATAATATAGCCAGGAAAAGTACAGCGGCTGTTATGAAAGTAATTGCAAAGTAATCCCCATGAAAGAAAATTGGGCGAAAAGATGACTTGCCACGGACCGGATCTGAACCTGTGGCCTCCAAATAACGCGTCCAACGCTCCACCACTGAGCTATGGTGGCGATATATCATCATCATCATCATCATCATCATCATCATCATCATGACTACACCCACTGCAAGACAAAGGCCTCTCCCATGTTCCGCCAGTCAACTCAGCCTGTGCTGGCTGCTGCCACTTTATACCTGCAAACTTCCTAATCTCATCTGCTCACCAAACTTTGTTTCCCCCTCACCTGCTTGCCTTCTCTAGGAATCCAGTGAGTTAACCTTAATGGCCAGCGGTATGCTGCCTACGCGCTACGTTCCCAGCCCATGCCCATTTCTTCTTCTTGATTTCCACTATGATTTCCCTGACCCCGGTTTGTTCCCTGACCCACTCTGCCCTCTTCTTGTCTCTTAAGGTTCTACCTATCTATTTCTTTTTTATCGCTTGCTGCGTTGTCCTCCATTTAAGCTGAACCATCTTGTAAGCGTCCAGATTTATGCTCCGAAGGTAAGTACCAGCAAGATGCAGCTGCTATATACTTTCCCCTTGATGTATGAATGGTAGACTACCATTTATGATTTGAGAATGATTGCTGATTGTGCTCCACCCCATTCTCATTCTTCAAACTTACTTTAATCTCATGGCTCTACTCCATGGTCACTACTTGTCCTTGGTAGACTTACTATTTTAAAGCTTCAAGTACACTGCTAGCTATCTGGAAGCGCTGTTGCCTTCCAAGGTTGCTGTATGTTACTTTCGTTTTCTGCAGACTAATTTTAAGTCAAACGTTTCTGCTCTCCTTGTCTAATTCAGGAATCATGAATTGCTATCCATCCCCTGAGTTACTCAGCAATGCAAGGCCATCGGCGAAGCGCAGGTTACTAAGGTACCGTTCATTACCTTTTATCCCCAATTTTTCCCATTCTAGGCCTCTTAAAACCTCCGGTAAGCTCGTGGTGAATAGCATTGGGGAGAGTGCATCCCCCGCCTTACAACCTTCTTTATTGGTATTCTACAGCTTTCTTATGCTGCACTGTAGTGGCAGTTAATCCTTTAGAGTTTTTCCAGGATGTTTATATATGCTTCTTTGATACCCTGATTCCTCAGTGTCTGCATAACCCCTAATATCTCCACTGAATCAAATGCTTTCTTGTAATCTGTGAAGGCTGTGTATGGTGGTTGGTTGTATTCTGAGCATTTCTCTATCAAATAGTATGGGTGCGGTCGATTGTTGAGTAGCATGATCGAGGTCGTGCTTGTTTTTTTGGTTGATTAATAGGGTATATCTGTGAATTTAAATGTGGCAGCTTAAGTTAGCACCACCTGTAGCCATGGTGGAGAGTGTTGAACAGTGATTTTGCCTGTTTTGGCGTCACGTAGTACGTGGTCGTATCGTGAGGCGACAGCTGACTCTTAATACCTCGCATACCTACTCAGGACAGCAAGCCTGTCAGAATGACACTTTCGTTTTGAAGAAGGGAAAGTGTTTCCAACCAAGAAAACGAGGCCTTCAAATTTACACTTACCTCAGTGTACCCACTTTCTGCTTGAACGACAGCAACTTGAGAAATGCTCTTCTCCCACGGAGGGTTACGCAGCAGTATGCCAAAGACACATATGTTCGCCATGCAGGCACCCAGTATGAGGAACGTGCCGCGCAGTCCGTACTCTCCCAGCAGCCACTCGAGCAGCTTGGGCACCAAGAGGGACGCCATTGGTGTACCGGCCATGTTCAGGCCCAGAGCGATTCCGCGGCGCTTGTCAAAGTAAGCGCTAACGGCCACGATGCAGCAGCTGAAGACCATGCCGTGGCCTGCACCTTCGAACAGAACAAAAAGAAGCACATGAAGAGAGAAAAAGAAGTCATTTGACCAGGGGTAAGCGATGACATCAGCATGTCACAGCAGAGGAAGAACGTTGACATTTCACATGAAGGTTACAAGCCTACTTGCATGAGAAGTGGTCAAGACACCATGTAATACACTTAGAAGTAGTGCATGACAGTTTGAATTACTAGACAACCGGCCCCGCTGGATTCGATTTGCTGGTCGACAGTGATGGAGTACTAAAGACGCTCATAAGCAATGCTGTTGCTAACTTACGAAATATATGGCTTAGTACCTGGCCAACAGACGCCGTGCCGCAGAGCCTTAAGGCGCCACCAGAAAAGGTAATCCGTATGTACGAATTCGTGTGGTCACTAAAGCTGAAATATAACAGCGTTTTCAGAAAGGTGCCTATTTTTTCGCATGTGCAAACGTTAGTGACGTGGAGCTGTATCGACTGCTATACGGTAGAATAGTGGCAACACGCACACACACACAAACACACACACAAACACGAACACACGCACAGGCGAAAGTAAACGAATGGGTGACGTCAGCACAGCTAACATATACATCAGATATATATACAAGAAAAAAAAAACGTTCTTAAAGACACATTATAGCTTCTAGCCGCTTGTACAGAAGCCCGATTCTGTAGCAACTACGCCTGACGTGCATTTTAGTGGTGAAGCACTCTATAGTATAGGTTTGTGCATTGTTAGTTGTTCGGCACTGCGCATGCAAGGTACCCGCTCCGTGCCCACCGTATGTACATCACGGCACAGCTCCACTATGCGCTCACCGTCACTTTGTTCAAGTAGGAAATCTTCAACTACGGCACTATGCCATTTGTCATTGCGCTGCGAGGTACGCGGTAAACATCTGTCAGGCGTTGTTTGCACTTTGCTTGCTTGGTCCTTTTCCAAGAGCACTTTGTGTAGTGGCTGATGACGATGAAGCGCGTTTCATATCAGTAACTACTGCTCTTATTCTCTCTTTAGGAACGTTCTTTCCTCCTTTTCTCGGAATAATTTGTTACTCCAGAGGCCTGAAAGTTCATATAAACAATTCTTCGCCAATCACCCTGGGTGGTTATGAGCCATAGTGGAGGCATCATCATCATCACCATATATTTCTTCCTGCCATAGATAAAAAAGAACGTGAACGTGCTCTCGCCCGAAAAAGTGAACGACGACGCAGAAAATAAGCTACCCCAGCTACCCCCGAAGTGAAAGCTCGGGAAGAGGCAAATAATCACTCCGGGGCTCCCGCTCTGACCATGAGGAGCCTAACACATGGCAACGTGCAGTACGGCATCAAAAGTGGTCAACGTCCCGATAGACGTTCACAAAACCATGCGATGTCTTCGTAGAAAAATACCTGACAAAGCAGCCATTGGTGTGCACACAGTGTGAAAGCCGATAAGAAAGTTTTCGTACAAGTACGGCCTAGTAAAGAAACAAAACATTTGCGCATGGTAGTGCTTAGAAGACTGACCTCTCTAGGAATAACTAAATATAAAGAAAACGTGCACGAACCCCGTATTTCCCATTTTCAGGCTAGATACCATCGAAGAACCATTGACTCTGCGTTCAACAGAAAATGAAGCAGTGATGATGACGGCGAAATGGAATGAAAAAGTCAACACATCTTACGAGTTATGACCAATAGTACAATGTATATACTGTACACACGCGTTGTCACTCCTTCACATGCTGGAGTGGGCGGGTGATTAACTGCCCAATGCTAATGCTTTGCCCACTCCTCATGATTCACTTCGCGTAGATGAGTGCATTCTCCAAGCCGCGAAAAAGAACAAAGATCGCGAACATCCGCGAGCATACAAGCACTCCTTCAACTAAAATTTCTGCGCGCAACGAGCGCGTTCAGACGATTGGCACGCCTTTGTGGAGCGCACAAGGAATGCCGTCGAGGCACCGTTCAGTGCAATGTGGTGAAAGGTAAGTAGACCAAGAATCAGCTTGTCTCTGACAATGCTGTCCTTAATGAACGAAACAAGCATCGATGAACCATTTATGCTCCATTGCTTTTCCTAAACACAATGTATATTGCCAAGTTCATTTCCTCAAGTTTTGTTATCGCCCCGTTGCACTATGTTCAGCGCAAACCACGACTTTGGTGTTAGAGAAGCTTCAAGGCTGTAGTAGACTGTTTTGTTTGATTACGCCCACTTCGTGAACCTTTCAGATTATTGGGGAACTACGTCACCGCTAGCGATAACGCTAGAATGTTCGATGACAAGTGTATAAATGGCGACACGTTTTGCCGCTTGTCAGTTGATCGTCGGCCAAAGCTCTGCCCGCCGCTATCAGAGCCAGTGTCTTGCTGTAATATGACTTTTCTTTTACGTGACCGCAAGTTTGGCCAATAAATAAACACTTTTCATTTGGACAAGTCGTCTCTACCTTAGTCAGTGTCTTGACTCCGTGACAATATCATAATTCTTGTTGTGGAAATCTTCATTATTTTGTTATAGGTGTTTCAGAAACTTATGGTGAGAGCGATAGTCACGCTGTGTGTGCATCCTCTGTTTAGTAAAGGGGTGTTTTTATTCTGATATTACTAAAAATTGCAGTGTTCACAAACAAAAATGACGCCGTCTAGGCTCACAACTGTCCGTGCTTGTGATTCTTGAAATTGTTGCGCAACAGCGTTGATGCGAAAGGGCACGTCATTGTCATAACCCGGTAGCCCTGATGAGTGGCACATGGGCACTCAGTAAAGGCCCAACCACATGCACGCGACTTTCTGCCGTAGAGGCCAATCTGTCGCCATTGATTGTCGCAGCACACGTTTCTGGAAAACTAGAAAACATCACCTATCGCCCGGAATATAGCGTGACTGTTTCCAGCAACATCACTGCAGTCCTGATTCTTGATTCGGCTGAAGTTAGCTCTCGATGTTTCTTATCAGCACGAACTTCAAAGAACGCAAGGTATCGACCAGCTTCTTTACATTCGCATCCTACGCAGAGAGTGAGACAGCGGCCATATTGTGTCGTAAATCTTGTTATTGATAGTTTGTTTCGATTTCGGTAGTAGCTAGCTGCAATATAAAATCGTAAAGCGATGTGCATCATAGCCATCGTAGTGTGCGCTTGGGGGCACCCTGTCACGTTTAAAGCAAAGATAACAAAAAAAGGGGTCGTGAAACGCTTTTGAGGCTGCGTTACGCCACACAAGACATTCATAAATTTTTGATGTTGTCATCGACCTACTTTTAAACTTCTTTTCGCAATTTACGGGCGTGCGTGCACTATAGTTTTCAATCCAGCAACCGTAGACAGTTATAGTTTACCGGGCTTAGCGGGATGGAAGTGCTCATGCGCAGTAATGCAGGTGACCCGCTCCACTCGCCATACGCATGCTATTTTTCAGGTTTATTGATGCCGTGTTAGCGTGATTTAGTAGTGTATACGTAAATAATGGCTGCGGTTTCGGACACCTGCTTCGAAGTGATTGTGGCGTAGTGTTCATACCTAGGTTGAAAGGTTTGCTCACAGCAAACGACTGCTTAAATTGGCTTCGCTTGCCTTAAGTTAGTTTTGATTACCGAGTATTTATTTATTTATTTATTTATACATACTGCTGCCCCCAATTTGGGGCTATGGAAGGAGTGAGCATTTACAATAACAAACAAACAGATCAACAGAGCAATAAAACAAAAGAACACTTAACGCAAATCAGCAAGGGCAAGTAAAAAATTTTCCAGCGGAAGGGAGCGAATATCACCGGACAGTTGATTCCAAATTTCGGCAGTGAAAGGAAAAAAAAAACTAAATTTGAATGTGTTAGTTCGACATTGGTAAGGCATGATATTAAAGTGGTGATTACTTCTAGTTGTGGACAGCGAGGCAAATGAGATGTAGGTATTGTGGGACATGCGATAGACCGAGTTAATAAAACAGTAAAGCAGTTTCATAGAGTCCTTTAGACGGCGCATGCGTAATGTGGTTAGTTCAAGAGAAGACAGGGCAAGGGAAGGTGAAAAGTAGCGATCATAGCGGTTACAAATAAATCTGATAGCTTTTTTTTGAATGGCCTCAATTCTATCGATTTCACCCTGCTTGTGTGGATTCCATACGGGGCATGCGTAGTCAAGTATAGGACGAATCAGTGTTTTATACATTAGTAATTTAGTGCTTTTGGGGGATTGGGACAGTGTTCGTCTTAAATAACCTAACTTTTTTAAAGATTTTGTGCAGATAAAGTTAATATGCTGAGACCAAGATAAATTGCTAGAAAGAACAACACCAAGATATTTGTATTCTGTTACTTTTTTTAAGGTGGATCCGTTAAACGAGTACGTGAAGCAGGAAGGGGACTTACTATTCGTGAAAGACATAAGCACAGATTTGTTAAAATTTATACTCATTTGCCAGGTTGCACAATATTCACAAAATTTAGTAAATCAGTCATTGAGACGATAATGGGCTTCAGGAGAGTTGATGGGTTCATACAAAACACAATCATCCGCGTACAGACGAATTTTACAGGTGACGTTATTAGGCAAATCGTTTATGTACAGTAGAAACAGTAACGGGCCAAGTACAGAACCTTGTGGAACGCCTGAATTAACACTAACAATGTCGGAGTCAGTTGAGTTATAACAAACGTATTGCGAGCGCTCAGAAAGAAAATTAGAAATCCAGGTAACTAATTGCGGGTTGTTTAATATGGCATTTAATTTGCATAGTAATTTAGAGTGAAGTACAGTGTCGAACGCTTTCGAAAAGTCGATGAATGGTGCGTCAACCTGATTACCAATGTCCATATTACTAGAAATGTCGTGCACGAATTCGGTTAGTTGCGTAACAGTACTATAACTTCGTCTGAATCCATGTTGGAAGCTAGACAACAAATTGTTAGATTCGAGAAATGCAATAATATGTTTGTATATAATATGCTCTAATAGCTTGCAGGAATGAGGGGTAAGAGAGATGGGCCTGTAATTGCTGAAAACTTGCTTGTCACCAGATTTATGTAAAGGTACTATTTTGCCCTTTTTCCAAGATCTGGGAACGGTTCCAGATTTTACGGATTTATTAAAAATTATTGTAAGGTATTCAGAGGTCCAAAGGGAGTAGTGAACGAGAAACATGTTGGGGATACCATCGGGTTCATTACACTTTTTAGTGTCCAAATTAAGTACGAGCTTTAATACGCCCTCTTCAGTGATCACTACATCAGTGATTGGAGACGTTGGATTCAAGGTGGAAAAAGAAGGAACAACCAGATTGTCGACTGTAAAGACAGACTGAAAGAACGAGTTAAAATTGTTCGAAATTTCCGCCGGATCATCAATGATTCTATCGTTTATTTTGAAAGAATTACAAGAAGCATCGCGAGGCAGGACCGAGCGCCAGAACTTGCGGGGATTGTCGGATAGTAAACTTTGAAGTTGAACACGAAAAAAGAAATCTTTAGCTATATTTTGCTGCTCTCAAAGTTCCCTCTTGGCCTCAGTAAACCTGATAATGCTTTCTGGATTGCTCGATGATTTGCAGCGCCGAAGTCTTCGGACTTTACGAGATAAGTGCAAAAGATCGCGGGTCATCCAGGGAACATCAGTGTTTTTCTTTTTAGTCTTAGTAGGGATAAACTCTGAAATGCATGATTTTACTAGATTTTCAAAAGTGGTAGTTAGTGTATCAATGTCTCCTGAAGCGCTGAGTAGCACAAAGTCATCGTACGCATCCGCCAAAGCGTCTAAAACAGAAAGGTCTACCGCACGTTCAAAGTCAGGAAACGAAGTGAAAATATATCGCGGTTTATTGATTACGCATGCGAGGGAAACGAGAACAGCCTGATGGTCAGACAGGCCATCAATTATTTCATAGTCAAAGCCTTTATCCGAAAGGTCGGAGCTTAAAAATACGAGATCGAGAACAGCATTCAACCTGGTGGCACCATGAACAATTTGAGTTAAGCCGAAAGATACTGTAAAGTCTATAAGTTCCTTGCAAATATTACTTTCGCGACCATCACACGTAAGGGAAGGCCAGTGGATACCTGGGGCGTTAAAATCACCCATGCAAATGAAGTTCGACGCACTAAAATTGCGCTCGTACATGAAGTTATTAAGAATCTGTAATGTTTCAATACTCGAGGCAGGAGGCCGATAGAAAACGCAAACGACAATTGCACATTTTTCGAGGCAAATCTTGCACCAGACTCGGCGTCGGCTGGGCCTGTAATCACAGCAAATTTTAAGTCCGAACGGATAAGAAGAGCAACACCACCCCCTTTCCCTACGAGTCTATCGGTGCGAACTGCTGTGTACCCTGGGGTAGTGAACTCGGAATCAAGGATACCGTCATGTAGCCACGTTTCAGTAATGCCGATGATGTGAGGCGAATACGCTGAGACAAAGAAGAGAAGGCTAGGCAATTTCTTTATTACACTCCTAGTGTTTGAGTTTACAAGGACGAAATTTTCATTCCTGCCGGGACGACGTCAACCGGAGACAACAGGCGCTGCTGCCGGGGAAGGTTCACCAGGAGAAGATCGTAGTTCCGAACCGGATGCAGCCGGGAAGGGCATCGCATCGGAATTATTTGGAAGACTAGGTGCTTTGACAAGGGAATTCAGTGTTTCATCCCAGTAGTACCGAGTTTGTTTATTAGAATGTAATCAAACCTCAAACTAGTAGAACACCCTATATCACGAAAAGGGGCCGCGGCGTCCCGCATTTTTTTACGCAGAGCGCGAACTCGCGGAGAGAAGTCTTCGTTAATATAAATTTTAGTTCCTTTAAGCTTTGCAACGTTCTTAAATATGGTCATTTTATCCCGTTAATCAAGAAGCTTAAGTATAACAGGACGGGAACGATCTAGTTGCTGTCTACCGAGTCTGTGACAACGTTCAATCTGAGGACATTCAATCTGCAGCTTTTCAGTAAAAAAACGCCTCAATCTTAGTTGCCAAACAACCACCGCCTTCGAAGGCTTCCTCTTCCAGTCCGTAAATTACAATATTGTTGCGCCGTGAACGATTCTCAAGGTCATCAATCTTGGAAGTGTCACGGATAAGTTAGCGTATTTTTTTATACAGCTTCCCAGTTCAAACGTCTCTAGGCCCAACTTGAGTGTCGATGTAAACAAATCAGCAACATAAATATTTTCGCGTTTTGTGTCGTGGTTCATATTCATTCACAATTATTGTTACAAAAAAGCTTGTTGCATGGCTTCACGCGGTGACACAGGCAAATATTCTCCTTTTCATGTCCTTTTCACTGTCTAACATATTCACCCTCCACGAGGTGGTGCCACCCTTTCAGCCAGGGCACGTATACCACGTAAACGCTATCCCGCTGAACTCCAAGGCGCTGTCCGCAACAAACATTTGCGATACAGTAACGCTATTTCTTTAGCTCCTGCTTTCACGCTAACGGTAAACTATACCGGTCTAATGAGAAAATGTTGCCGACTTGTCGCGATAGCGTGACGTAACATGTTTGTCGCCGTCGCTCGAGAATCGCGTGCATGCGCTTGGGCCTTTAAAATTTTGTTTTGCAATGTGCGGCTGATAGAATCAGTGCAGTGGGCTTAGCGATGACAGAGGACATAGGCCGTGCGGCTGAAGATACATGAATAGAGTGTTATCTTTGTGCTGCGCCTGCTTCTGCTCCTCCGTTTTGCGATTTAAACAACAGAACATTCATGACGTTTAGCTGTCACTTGCCAAACGCTTGAATGATTCCACAGCGTCGCGATTCGAAAGGTTGTTTCGAGCTCCTTGTGAGCACAGACGTTGCTCTTTTTCATTACAATGTATGGCAGCGCACACCAGATTATACAAAGAACACACACACAGAGGGACGACACAAGCGACAGTGTCGTCCCTATGTGTGCGTGTTCTTTGTGCAACCCTGCTGTGCGCGGCCATACGGTGCAATGTCTCACCTACATACCCGCCTAATGTTTGAAGCTCTTTGCCACAGTTCACGTCTTATATTGTCTTTCGGTGTATTGAAATCAGCGATTAAGTGCTGGGCGATTTCGACTAACAGTAACAGTGAACGGACTGCGAAGATCGACGTAGTTCAGGTTCGCTCTACTTGTTAGCGTGACCTACTCTAAAATGAGCGCATCGCATGGTGCCAAGCAGCAGTATGTAAGAACAGCATCTTTCTTATTGAGCTAGTCGCCAGTGCATGACCGAAGGACTTAGTTCCTTCACTTCATCTCTGCGATTGCTTTGAATATGTACGCACATGTAGAGAAGCTCATAAATTAAGAATTGGAGCGAAGACAACCACCCATTGGTAGCACGAAGCCACAAGGAAATCCGTACAGATTTTTCAGAAACGAAAGCCTCTTGCAAAAGAATTCTTCCCGGCCCAGTGTTCCAGCTCAGAAATAACGCCTCTCCGGGGTGGTCGCTCTGCGAATTGAGCTAACCATGCAGCTAGCAAATGACAACGCGAGGGCGAATTCATTGACAACTCGACGCACATGGACACAAGTATTGGGAATGAGGTCTGCGGTGAACCCGCAAGGTGGCGAAATAGTTAGGAAAGCTGTACAAAAGCGCTGTATTTTGCTATTTCACATCGTTTCGTGCTGTTTCATGACATTTGCATGATATTGCTGTTTCCCACTTCTAGTGGTATAAAATGCTGTATTTCGCATTTAGGTGGGTGGTTGCCTTCCTTTTTTTAACTCTTCCACCACTTTGAAGGTTTTTCGCAGAACTCATCTGCAGCGCGTAAGTTTGTCATTTGTTTATTCAAAAAAATGGATATTTCAGAAGTGTTTTGGTTCCGGCACGCAATGTGCACTTTTTATTGGCATCAAGCCATCGCTAATACGGTCATATTTCAACGCAACTGGATTAATTTGAACGACCCCTGTAGCATTCTTCGCGCAAAGTGCCGCACATGTGTGAAAAAAATGAACCTTGGGCTTTAAGAAAGATGGGATCGTCATAATGACGTTGTTTGTACGCAATATGAATGGGATTCAAGCCACGTTTCTGATTCTAATACGGGATTCTTGAGCTATGTTCTCGTTGCCAACGAAGACCCAAATGAACGAAATTTGTGGCTTTTGCGCTCCTCCAATGGGAAGTAATTACTTGATTGACATAGTGTACTGAATACTTGTTTACTGTTTTCGTGGTGCTTCAAATGATTGGGCATCAAGTTGGTTCGGGCTTTTTTCCCGTCCCGCAAAATCACAATGAGCCAGCATTTACTGTTCTGCCAATTTTAGCGCATTGCCATATATCGAAAGCTAATTGAAATCACATCACTTTCGTAAGCCAACAAACCCTCTTAAAATCTTTTTCACGTGGGTGCTAAAAAGTGAGACGTTTTAATAAAAAAAAAATGTGCACGTATTTGGTGCGGCAACAAACGGGTGACTTCTGCCGTGGTTCCGGATTGAATGCTGCTTGCCGCCCGCTTGTAGCAGCGAACAATAAGGAACGCGGGGGAAGAGAGCACAAATACGGTTATAGACAGAAGTGAACAGAGAACAGGAGGGTACATGTTCTTCTTGTACGACGTAGTTGCACTAGAAAGACAAGTACGCTTAGCACAAAGCGCTAGATGCTTTAGATACAAAGAGGCTTACCAGCCAGCACTCCAACAGTGAAGACGAGAAAAAGCGTGGAAGTCGCGAAGAGTGACACACCGAATCCGATTGCCATCATAGCTCCGCTTAAGATGAGTGTTGTGCGGACTCCAAAGCTTCCGATGAGAGCACCCGCAACGAGGCCTGACGAGAGAGAGTTACAATAAAAAGTTGAAAGGCCGACCCAAAACTTGCACGTTCTAACAATTTTGTTAGTTAGCATTGGTGAAGTGTCCAAATGGACACCAACACACAATGAGATGAAGATAATACTAAGACAACAGATATATACGAACGAAAACTTTAAGGACTAATGTGTCTCTAACTGGCCACACCGTAAACCCCAACGGCTGCCTTCGCGATTTGTCAGCGCATTGTTTTGATCAATTCTGAGTTTGAAAGTGCACAGAGAAAACGCGAGGTGAACGAAGCGTGGACAAGACACTCTGTTGCGTGACTTTTGTTTGTATTGAAGGAACTATTATGGGAAGATAGAAAAAAAGCTACTGAGCACATAATGATAAAGTATTACTCAAAAACTGCACTGCCATTAATTTCACGCAACAAAGTATTACTGGAATCAAGAATGAAAATTAAGAAAAACATTATTTCGACTCGTATGCATCTCAGAAGATGCAGTGGTGTCCTGTTTGGAACGTCGATGTATTTACTTCTGTAAGGGCTGGAGTGGGGTAATGTACGAAATTTCGGCAGATCTTACTCATTGCGGGATTCGGTTTCATGCGAATCAGTCGGCAAGCAAAAGCCTGTGCCACATGTCTTTTTTTTTTGCTTTGGGTTCAAGATTACAATGTAATGGCAAGGCCGCTACATGAAAAACAGTAGCGATCATGGTATACGTCAGTAGTACGTCTACAGAACAATAGTTAGTAATTAGCACATGGAGTTTTATTATGTTCAAGAGTAGCTAAAATGACTGAAAGGCAACATATTATTGAAATTGAAGTTTGCGGAAGAAGCATGATCTGTACACATCTTAGACATCACGAAATCATAACAGCAGATTTGCCACTGCCTTTGAAGCAAAAGTGTACAATCATTTCGTGTTGGTAGCTTTAGCGTAGGGGTATGAAACTTGGAAGGTAACATAAAAAAATCGATGACAAGCTCTGACGACTACCCTCGCGTAACAGAACAAAAATGTTTTGTATTCAATAGACGTAACATTCGCAGGTATCTGCACAACAGCATAGCTAAGAACAAACACAGCGGTGCCGATGTTCGGGAGGTCAGGAGGCAGTAAAACTGAGCCTAAGTGAACCATGTAATGCGTGCGACAGGGAACCAATGGTAATTTAGAGCAACGGCTTTGATTTCAAGGGTTGATGAGCACCGCCGCGAATGGCGGTGGGTTAGGGGGCTAATGAAATAAGGAGTTTGTTGAAAAGAAAGCACAAATAGATAAATGAAGACAATAGGACTTCGAGATTATATGAAGAGATTTTCCTTCTGCTCTAGGAATAATATAGATTCATGTTATTAGGCTCAGATTGCCAGAGATGTGCCGTGCCGTCATCAAGAGCCACCTTTTTTCTTCTCGTTGGTTGTAAGTGAAAAATTGTCATCTTTGCGTGACCAAAAATCAAGAAATATGCAGATAAAATGAAAAATTATGGGTCTGATTGGGTATCGAACCCAGGTCGTTTGCGTGGAAACTGGGAGTACTACCACAAAACCACGCCCTTTTTTGTTACTTTGGGTGAAACTTCACACATGGGATGACGAGGTAAATATATTACACTACACAAAAACATTACAAAACAATTGATACAACTGTCTAACACTGCTAAAACACATGAGGCCTATACCTTTGAGATGTTTTACAGAGAACGCTCAAAATAGAATTTTCGTTAGACCCTCATTGGATCAGGCACTTAGCAGCAAATAATGATATCGTATCAGCGTAGCATATCAACGTTTCTCGAGGTAGTAAGAACAAATGAATGTGTTCCTTTATGGTTAGAAAGCACAAGCCCCGACTACTCTAAAATAATTTTAAGGAGTGATGTGCTTTAGCACAGAGCCACGTCTCTGCTTGTGAATACAGTGAAAATAACTTCTTCTGCTTGGAAGTGGAGCGAAATCAACTTGTATTTTTTAGAAGCACACGCATTCTGGATATACGCTTCAAAATACAACATAAAATTTTGCTGCAATAATGCATGGTACAAGCGTGCATTGTCATCGGGCGTCAGATTATGGGATCATCATAATGTTTTTATATTTTAGAGCCAGTCACTCGTTAAAAAAAACGCACACGGTACTATTCTTTTATGACCACGTAGTGTGTGCGTAGCAAGTTCGAAAAAAAAAATTCAACTACTAAGTGTTTGAAGTACGCACTAGGAACAGAATATGCTACAACCAGCCTCTTTCGGAAGAAAGACTCCTGCGCTGCCGACAGGACTTTATGTCGCAGAAGAAGGCTGTGAAGGCACTCATGCGCTTCCTGCGTTCAACCGGCCTGTCCAAACGACTGTGATCGGAACTCTCTGAATGTGTGCGCATGTGTTTTTTTTCTAATTTATTTTATATCGCTCTATAGCTATCCTCTTACCGACCCTTTTTCCCACCCCCGTACAGGGTAGCAAACCAGTCCGTCTAGGTTAACCTCCCTGTCTCTTCCTTTTAATTATTTCTCTCTCTCTCTCTCTCTCTCTCTTGCTATCACGTTCAACTCTCAAAGGCGAAGGTTAAGGGTCCCCCAATTACGATCGAGACCGTAACAAATTACCCTCAGCCGCATTCACAAGGACACTGACTGACATTAGTTCAGCCCAGCCGATGTTACTCACACTTGGTCTCACGGAAATAGCAGTCGGCTGGGTCCGCTCATACTGATTCTCCAGAAAGAAACAAAGACGTATCTACCTGTCGTGCAGCCTCTGAGAAACTCGGGCTTACATTCAAATTGAATGCATTTATTACATTAGTATATTTGTATAGCGCTAACACCTAGCTTTGTTTGGTGGCGAATGCACTCCAGCATTGCTCATGGTGCCGAAATGTAGCTGTCTGAGACTTTGCAACGCCGCAATGGCTCCGACACTAAGAAACGGTGCGCGCGTTGAAAACTGGATAGCGGTATATGAACACATCAAAAGGTTCAACACAAGTGTATTGATAATGCCGTAAGAAGTGTCAGAAGGCACTTCAGAAAGACACTGATGATATTACCAGCCATATTGTAGAATCCTCCGTACAAAGAAATGGGAACGGATGCATCGCCTCGGGTAGCGTCGAAGGTGTCCATCACGGAGTTGAAGAACAATCCGGGGCAACGGTAAAAAAAGGCTGCTATAAAGTTAATCACAAAGCACGTGATTGCAATAACCCAGCTCAGTCTTCCATCAGGTCCCGATACTGACGTGTCGTTCAGCACATGGTCGCCTTTTTGGCACCCTCCCATGCCGTTGGCCTTCCTGGCATAGCTATTTCCCTGTGGATGTTCCACATTTAAATGTCAAAAAAACGGATGCAATGTGAAATGGCGATAATAATAGACGGATGCACACAAAAAAGGCAAGACACTTAGGTCAATCTCCATACCCACAATTTCGATAAATTAGTAACACTGTCACAAACTATTTCGCGTAAGCGAGAGGCCGGAAAAAAATACTACTCTGCCAGAACGAATGCGATTTTTTTAATCATCTGCCTGGGAGTAATATAAATTGAGGCAGTGTTATCAATCTGTCAGACTTGTCGGCATACAGACAGACAGATTGAAGTGACATTTTGCCTTTTCAAAGTCAATCCATTCGTACAAGTTAGACGGTTTAATGAGGGATATATACAAGCTAGCAATCAGACTCTCCAACACCACTAGCAACGACGCTTTACTGCAGGTAACTCTACATAGTACACCGTGTGAGCTAATTGAGGCATGGTGCATCGCGCTGCACGAACGCCATTCACAATTTAAACGTACAGGCAAATAATGGTTCGCTAGGTGCCGGGTATTACACCCGTGTTGCCAACAAATTTTGGCAAAATACCTTTACGCCAAGCTCAAAATTACCCTACTTTACCCCACACAACTTTTTTATTACCCTGCGTTTCACCATACACCTGAATGTAGCACTGTACAACAATGACAGATTACTGCTGATTTATACTCTATTGCGTACATACGTATAAGAATGCTGGAATGTGACGACGTCAGTGGTTAGAAATAATTTAGAAGGGCAGTAAAAAAGCATGAAAGACTAAAGATAGGAGAAAAAAACGTTCTGGTATTTGTATGGGAAGAGCGTTGATTCCAAGTTGAAAAAGGAAGATGAGAGACTAATCAGCAAGTATACAGCTGGCAGTGTAAGCAACGTTGCAACAAGGGGAGTCAAGCTGGATAAAAAAGAGGGCGAGAAAACATCAATGAGAAAAAATCCTACGAACTTATAAGGTCTGACTTACTTTACCTTTTGCCGGAAGCAATCGAAATAAGATCCTTCTAGTTAGGGTCTTTGAAGGAGTGTAAAGCTCAGATATGTCGTGAGTATCTTTTAAATGTTTGGTGATAAACGATGAGCACAATGCTCAACTTACCCCACTACACCGCCACACTGCCCTACGCTGGTCGGAATATTCCGAAAATACTCTACAAGTACGGTAATTAACTTATGGTTAGGTTACCCTCTATCACACCCAACACAGCGTCAAACTAGGTATGCCAAGACACATCACTTGCGTGACAACGGTCCATTCTATACCCAACAACATGCCTCCCACATGCATTAGAAAGGACGAGAGAGCAGAGCACGCGATACACAAACGAAATTTGGTAACAGCAGGCATGGACACTGTACTCGTGGATGCAGCTAGATACAGACACAAGCGTCCCTACACCGCCATGGCGATGACCTAATAGGAAAGCTGTTTGAAGAGCGCTATCATGGGTATGCCTCACGTTGAAACCGCTGAGAGAATAGCTATAGCATTAGCCATAGCAGAAACACAAACGCACGTATTATTCGCACAGACAGTGATACGAAACTTCGCAAACGGTAGAATCTTCCCAAAGAGAATATCCATGCTGAAACCTGGTATCTATCTATCTATCTATCTATCTATCTATCTATCTATCTATCTATCTATCTATCTATCTATCTATCTATCTATCTATCTATCTATCTATCTATCTATCTATCTATCTATCTATCTATCTATCTATCTATCTATCTATCTATCTATCTATCTATCTATCTATCTATCTATCTATCTATCTATCTATCTATCTATCTATCTATCTATCTATCTATCTATCTAGCGACATGAATAATGTCACGATCCTGCCACGTACGTCATCAAACACTTTCCGCCAGACAGTGGCACATACCCGTGGGAGGGTAAGTGCCAAGGGTATGCGGACACTTGTGGCACAGGTGAGTGACAGTTTATACTGAAACATTAACAGTGACTACAGTCTTCGGTAACTTTAACGCGTGAGCATTAAGAAAAAGCTGTCACCGGCGGCATTGACCCAACGAGCAAAAATAAAAAAGTATCAGGGTCCCAGCAGGAATCGAACCCCAGTGTTCTGCATGACAACCAGGTATTCTACCACAGAACCACGCCAGATCTAGCAACTGCTTTTCAATTAGACGTAATGATCCTAGCCCTATGTAACAGCCGTCTCGTAAGGCTGGGATAAACAGTAGTTAAGTGCTATGCACTTAAGGTGATTGACACTATATATCAACTAAAAGACGGCGCGAACAAACACTGGTAATTTTATTTCGAGAGCGTTGAGAAAAATCAAGCATTTGCATGAAGTGCGTGACGGCGAGTGAGCGAACCTATATGTTCTAAGGTCCATAATGTTTGCGTCGAAGTTGCTCACCATTATAAACGGACAGATGGACGACCGGGCGTGCGGATAGATGCCTCGAGGGACAGGTGGATGTATGCATGGATACACGGACGGTAGGGCGCCCTCACACACAAACAGACCGACACAAGAATGGATGGATGAATCGATGGATGGACAGACGCACGTACGGATGGTCATATTTGTGGATGAACAAAGAAAAGAAAGGTGCAAGGAATCATGTATTGTGCTGTCGTATAGTTGAATATTGTACACATATAGTCGGTTATTTAATCATATGTCCTCGTTTTCAGTTTTGCGTGTGTTCACTTTCAGTTTGGGAGTGGGGGCGTGATGGTCGCCAACTGTGTCGGGCATAAAGTGCTCAACCCTAAAAGCTGGCATCGGCAGCGTTGACGAAACGAACGCATAAATTCAATATGATCATTTAAGTAAAAATCTAACCCCCCCCCCTCTTTCTGCGGGAGAGTGAAGTATTCTACCACAGAGCCACGCCAGGTATCGAACCTGGTCTGGAAGTACATCGTAATATTTATAAAACGTCAATTGTCATTGCACTGCCAGCTATTTAACCTTATAAAAGTACGTGTGTTCTCCTATATGATACAGCCGACACATCTGGTCAACAAGAATCGTAGTGAAGCAGCATTCATTGAAGCTCTTTTATCTAGCACTGTTTAAGACTGCCAGCCTCGCTGGTACAAGCGCTACATATAAGCTTACCGCAGCTGGTTTTGTTATACCCATATTACTGTTGGCATCGTTACGCAACAATAGACGTGCGTTTATTTTCCTCATTTCGTAATGTGTCCTTCGAGCAAAAATTACAACACAGTCATATTACAACACAGCCATAGATCTCACCTACCCTGGCAGTCAACACTGCCAATGTAGGTGAGATCTGCCAAATTTTCTTTCACCCTAATTCCTAGAAAGTCAGAATTATAAGGGAGGCAGTTGTGTGAAGGGCGTCATCGCAATATCGTCATTTTTGTTTTCGAAAACTGTAAAGCGTATGATCTGTTTGCATATAATATTATCCAAGGCTTTACGTCCCAAAATATTCATATGCTTATGAAAGACGCCATAGTGAAGGGCCCTGGAAATTTCGGCCATCTGGTGTTCATGAAAGTGCTCTGGAATGCAAGGGTCGAATGGGGTGAAACTTTGCCTAGTTCTTCTTTCTATATGTCAAGTGGTTGCAGCTGAATCTAAATGCATAGCTAACCAACGAAAGAGACGCCTCTAACGGGGAAACCTTGGCACGTCTGTGAATGGAGCTTTGCGAGACATAGTGATTGCTGCTCCACTGGCACTCTCCTTAACGACCACGTGTCCAGCCCTAATTCCCAGCATACGAGTGCGCCTTGCTCATACGACACGGTTGTCTGCTTCAAAGGCACTTTAGTATCCCTACGCTGTCGTTCAACAATGTCATTAACTGCTAATATTTCCTGCATGCAGATCATTGCTTTCGCTTGTGCAGCATTCTTTGTGTTTGAATGTGGAGTTCTAGACTTGCGGCGCGCCTGTTCGGCTTTTAGCCTCTACAAAACATGATCAATTTAGTTGTTTGGCAGCGAGACAATGAAGGCATCTGCGAGGGAAACTCGACTGGTTTCAGCTAGCCTTAGATCTTGTCCCTCATTTGAGTAGGTGATTCTGCGTGTCAGGGTCCCCTAAAACAAAGAATGTGCCATGCACTGTATTTTTACCCGGTGCTGAAAGGCATTGAGCATCACTATTTTTCGTTATGTGTAGGCTCGAATGCGACGCCCTCTTTGTTAGATGTTCGTATTGTTTGTTCACGGCCTGCATTCGCATCATGGAATGTTGCTAAGAATCTAGCCAAGACCTATTTTTGTGTCAGTGTCCTTCAAAGAAACTCTAGCACGCGTGTATTTATTATAAGAAAGTTAAATGTAATATCTCTGATTACGAAAAAATAAGTGAACAAAGATCGATAGTAAACTGCAAGCCCAGTGACGCCGGTAGAATTCCGCAAATAACACTTTCGTTGACATGAAATTCTTGTTAGTGACGAAATATTATTCTTAGCTTGTTAATCTGACGCAACTCCTAGGATTTGTCATGCGCAGAGAGTGTGCGTTGTAAGCTTTGATCCTAGCATTATCTCGTATTTGTTGCTACCAAGTGTTTTAAGTCGTCTGCTGAGGAGCGCTGATAGCTACCCGCGCTGCGAAAACATATATAACTGCAGAAGGAGGGGGAATGAAGTGATCAATTGATTTATTTCACTGCGCCTTTTGAAAGAAAAAAAAGAAACCTTATGAAATCGTATGAAGATTGTGGCGATTGAAGGTCTGCAATCTCCATAAAGCAGGTAAGCGCGTCGACAGCGTGACTGGCGTAAGTTTTGGAAAATGACGCAATTTGCCGAGACCCAGCTGTCATGTATAACGTCTGTGAATACGTTCGAGAAAAATGAAAGCGCGAGAGTGGCATTGTTGAAGCTGCATCTTTTCAGTCGAGACGAAAGTTGGTGCAGAACTTCGTCCTCTCCTGTATCTTCGTTTCATCGCCATTCCAGACCTTTCGAACGAGGCGTCGTGTCGGACGAGAAGCCTTCAGCACAGGAAGTGCATCGTTACCTGCGATCTGAAAAACTCGTTTCACGTGAACACTTCGCTTGAAAAATTGTAAATGAAACGAATTCTCGATTCGAAGACAAGAAACTTTTGAGATGCTTGGTTTGGCATATTCAATGAAGCCATGACGCTCAAAACACTGGGACCAAGGAACAGGATTCTCCAACTTTGTCAAAAATAAGATGTAGCAGGACAAATTTGTTAAAGTGATTCATGACCCTTTCGAAAGCTAGCTGGGAGAACACAGAGCGTGAAACTAGGAAGTTCCGCATCTGGAACTCATATGTGGGGTGTCCCACATAACTTGAGCCAAGAATTTCAAAATGAAAGACACTTAAATAGCGAATTGAACCAAACGCGTACTACTCGCACTAGCCTGTAGGTACTCGGGCTAGTTTTTATTTCTCCCCATACTAACTAATTAATATTTTTAAAACCTATTTTCAATTTATAGGCTGGAAACCAAAAATATGAACACTGAGATGTAGAGCACTTTCAGAAACTACCGACAAAATTGTTTCCTTTAGAATACGTGTAGCGCTGTTATTTTTTCCGTGTTGTAAAGAATGTCTATAGCAGCACTATAGCAGTGCGCTCGCGGTCTATGACAGGGTTTTTTTTTCGCGTTTCGTGGGCTTTCTTTACAATGATCTTGGAGGCAACGCATTGCCTCCAAGGTCGAAGTAATTGGAAGCTTAACGAACTGACTCCGGTATCGCCCCACGATTGACTGAACGTTGGTGTCACTCGATGGCACCATCGGGAGACGTCACGTGGCAATTTGTGACGTCAAGAATATGGCTTGTTGTGACGCCATAATGTGATGATAATATTTTGCGCCACTTGTGTAGACGCCACCGTTGGTCAATTGTCGCGGCTGATGAGGGGTCCAACGCCTTTGCATTAATAAATGCGTTCCCATTGTATTGAACTCTAGTATAGGTGGTCGAAATTTCCGGAGCCCTCCACTACGGCGTCTCTCATAATCATATAGTGGTTTTGGGACGTTAAACCCCAAATATCAATCAACTCTAGTATAATCAAGATCATCCTATGAAGAGCTTTTTCTGACGACGTTCATTTATAATTATTTTATGTTAGCGTAGCTTACGCTATGCCTGTAAATTTCGCAAAGTTGTCGCCTCAAATACCTGTTTCAAACGTCTATGTTGATTTCATCTTCAGCTGAAGTTTTCTTCTTGTAGCACATTTTGTTCTTAGACAAAAATTGGGTGGTGTATGAATTTTGGTTTGCAAGCGTTATATATTCGTCATGTTACTTCGCAGCAAGGCTAATTCTAATCGTCGAACGAGCTCCGCTCGAGCACTTACCTCACAGCTGCCTCTGGTGCTCATGGCTCCGCCGTGCGTCAAGGTATCCCAGCTTTTGAAAACGAAGGTTCGTACATCTCTCTCGCTCACGAAGCGCTTCGCAGCTTTCTCCTGCACGTGTACTCAACCAGTTATAGCCACCTTTTCTTGTCAAATTAGCGCGCTACGTCGATAGAAGTTGTATCCACAATACGATGACGTCTTTGATTACGCGTACCGATGTGGTCTCGGAGAGGCATATATGTTACTCTAAGGCACGCGGGAATGTTGAGTGACTTGTGACAAGACGGCTAACGATGGGTGTCGAAATATAACATTAGTATTTTTATACTAGCCATAACCACTGTTAAATTTGCACGCACACAAGGCTAAACACATAACTAATCCGCTATTTCAGTGTATAATTATCTGAGTGCCTAACACGTACTTGTTTTTTAAAAGTTTCTTCATGTCTTAACATACATGACTGTTGCGGTGCAGGAGACTAAGAACGAGGTTATGAATCACCTGACTAGGGCTGCAGCACGACACTGTACGTTCGTCACACTACAGAACTGCAGTGAAAAAGAAAAGTGCAAGAGTACAATGAACGTATATCTTAGCATTCCTCGAGGGGGTCGGTGAGTGCTGAGTAAGCTGCGTTGCAGAATGGCGAAAAAAAATTCTTCAACGCATGTGCAGTACCAGAAGGGATCGGAGAATTGATGTTATATTAGCTGCTGGCTGACGTTTAATAACGCTCAACTGAGGTTGTGGTAGTCACTCAACTTATCGACAAGAAATCATACGGCAATCATTGCATGCAGGTGTTACGTGACTTTATGTTGCAGAGTGACAGCATATGTGCTGCTATGTGCAGAGTGACAGCTATTACGTAGCATATGTGCCGAATAGGATGTGGTAGAAGAAGCGAGTGGAGTGAAAGAAACTGTTACATCGGAAGAATTAGCTCAGGTTGTTCGAAGTTTGCCCTCATCAGCTCTCAGTCGAGACGTAAATACAGCTACCATGACGGAAATTATATTTCAAAAAACACCAGGTTGTTTTTGAAAGATAGAAACTTATTTGTTAAGCTACGCATGGAATCCATACAATCGGAAATTAGCAACGATATTCCAGATACAGAAAAAATAACGTGTAGGCTATAACATAAATAAAATATAAGACCTGTTTCTGTTACTTATAATATGTTAAAGTTCGTTGAGAGGGTGCTCCTTAAAAAATCACAAGCTGGATGGCAGAAGAAAATTAAGTCATAATCAAATTAACTTCAAAGAACACAGTCCGATATGGTGTGCTCACACTGATTTGGAAAGACACATCCAACTTCCTCGCGAAAGAAGGCAACATGTTGCTCTAGTGGCTTTAGCCATAGCCAAAGCATTTGACAGGGTGAAATGCTCGGTGCTGTTGGTGATCTGTCTAAGCCGCAATTTCCTACAGTACATTTTCACGTGACTGAGGAAATGTTCGAAAATAAGAGAGTATTATTTGAGAAGCACGGACTGCTGGGCCAGTTGGTAATTCATCATAACTCATTATTAATTCATCTTAATTGGTGGGCTGTGTCCAGATGTCTTCCTTTTGTAGTTCAATTTTTTTCGCGCAACTCGGTTAAGAGTTTTGTTGGTTTAGGGATGGCTGCGTTTCGCCAAATTTCAAACAAAATTGCGGAGTTCCCCCAGAGGCCGTCTTGACTCAAATATTGATCAACACTCTAACGAGTTCAATCCCCCACTGCCAGCATGAGCAAGTATACCTGTATGCTGAAAACATTGCCTTGTTCGCAGCAGACACTGACATTTTTTATATAAAAAACTGCAGAAGGACTAGAATTTGCTAGAGGTGTGGTTAGAGACAATATGCATGTCGCTAAATGTAAATAAAAGCGCAATGTTTGTATTTCCGCTAAACGATTCTATCTCAATTAAAATTTGTTATAAACGAAAGACCATATTATAGTTAAAATCTCTAGCATCCAAGTTCAACAGTTTAAAAAAAGGGAGAATGATTTATAGTGACAATTTATTTGTACTCCTCACATACAGAGTATGGCATGTAAGGCACAACATGCCTTAGATTTGATACGTCATTGACCAGCAGACGCTATAGATATGATCAATGTAACAACACCATCGTGATTATCCACAAAATGCACATGCGTCGAATACTAGAATTAGGGTGTGTATTCTTCTCAGATGACCCTGCTTACAACCTTAAGCATTTGATTATGCTTGATTGTGAAGCCCTGCGACCGTGTATAGGGCTTCCTAAGTTTGTTGCCAATAATTTTCTGTATCAGGAAGCGTGCTTACCAACATTGCGTTGCCGATTCCGTATCCTGAGGGTTCAGACATATCTAAAATTTTTATAGCTATTCGTTAAGATGATCAGAATATGTACTCATCAACGGCCCAGACATACATTCTCTTGCTCATTTGCCATGGTTTCGCACACCACAGATTAATATTTTGTTGAGAAGCAACTAAATAGGATAAACATGCAAATTTGAGATGTATCAGCAGCAAATATGCCAAATCAAAATCTTATCAGCGAATATGAGATTTCCCTATATAAGCCTAAATTGTATTCATACAGAGTTCTAAATAGTGGCCACTTGCATGATTATCTTGCACACGTGGAAACAAATATAGCAAAGTCACTGGTGCTTCAGTAATAGACTAAAAGGCAGAGATGGTCCTTCACTTGGGTGGTCATTTTCACTAACGCTACTCACTTCACACCTATTGTTTAAGCTTAACTATTGGCAAACATTGTAGCACTACGTAAAATAACTTTGAACACCAATACTGCTATAATAATTATAGGCTCCTTGTGCTTATGTGCATCGTTTACAGCTTCATCTAAATCAGATGCCTGATTTAGACGCTATAGTTGCTCCACGGCTGAAGCTCTTAATGTTATTATGGGTACCCGGCTGTTGTGGATTGGAAAAACGAAATGGCGGACTCATTAGCTCGCGTGGCATGGAATGGACCAATACTTTCTGTCCTTCCGGTTGTGTCCATTGTAACGATGACAAGATGTACACAATTTTTATTCAGTTCTGATGCCAGAGGCCCAATATTATCATGAACAGAATATACACTGTTAAAATTTGAATAGAAAACTGCGGGGTGTCACACTAGACAACTGAAAGTCATGCTAAATGGGTTCCAATGTCGTGTGCCTCCATTATATATACATTCACACAGGACTGGACTGATTATATCTCCCCTGTGTAGCTTTTCTTCACAAAGGTAATCAATAGAAAAATATTTTTTCTCATGTCACCATTAGAGATTGCTAAAAAATCACAGCAAATTCATGAAACGAATGATAATGAGTGGGGCGAAGCGTTTATTTGTCCGTCCAGGCTTCCGTGCGTCTGTGTATCCGCCCGTCTGTTCGTGCATCCGTCATTTCATCCGTCCATGCGTCCGTCCATGCGTTCTTTCGTGCATCCGTTCGGCCATCCATGCGTCCTTTCATTTGTTCATTCATGCATCTTTCCGTCCTTGCGTCCGTTCGTTCACACGTCCGCCCCTGCGTTCGTTCGTGCGTCTGTCCTTCCGCCTCTGCGTTCATCCATCCTCCCGTGCGCTCGTCCGTCTGTGCGTCAGTCCGTGCATCTGTCTTTCTGTCCGTCCACCCGCCCGTCTGCTTGTCTGTGTCCGCCTGTGCGTTCGTCCGTCCGTCCATCTAGTGAACACTCCAAGTACAGCCATCTCGCATCTTTTAATCATGTATTCATCATATAGAAGTAACGCCATCTGGCGGTAAATACAAGTACTGAACGAGAGGTGGCGACCTACTACTACTTCGACGACGACACCTACTACATACATCGCGGACGCCCGACCCACGGCATAAAGAGCTTTGGATCGATGAATGCGTAGATGGATATATCCGGCTGTGCCCTTTAAATCAGGTGGCGGCTCACGTCACCTAGCCGTAAGGTTAAGTACTATCACTACGAGTTGAAGAATTGAATCTCACTCGCGCCTTGATTGTAGCCAGCGATCAGCTAGCCTCGTCCTGGTTATTTCTACCTATTTAAAATCTATTTTGACCTCACTGTCTCTAAATCCCGATGGTTTGAGAAATTCTGCGCCATTATCTTGAGCTATAGGGGGCAGAACGTCAAAGAACATTATCAAATGTTCAGCCGTTTACTCCTCCTCTCCCCATGCACTACCTAACGTGTCTGCGCCTTCGTATTTGGCTCAGTACTTCCTGGCACGTGATACTCCCGTTCTTGCCTCGAACCGCAGAGAACTACCCCTAAAATTATCGTATGTCTTTTCTTTTGCAATTTCCTGCTTGAAAGTTGGGTGGGTCTCCAGTGATGATTTCGTAAGCATTTCCCGCTTCCACATGTCGCTCTCTCTTTCCTTCACCTTCTTCTTAACCGAAGTTTTCTTTTGGCTTGGTATTCTGCTGTTGTCTAAATACTTGCTTGATAATTTTTGAGTTTGTTTCCTTCATTTAGTATAAACAATGTTCATGTTCGCCCGTAAAATGAAAGCGCCCCCTAGCGTATGTACAGGATTTTCTTTTGCTTGTTCATTATGAAACTACACAGACGCCATGTGTTCTATGACATCTGCATTGATGCATTCCACGAACAACTGTCACCTAGCAGTGAATTCTCAAACGAGTTGGTACGTACTACGCACATCGGAGACGACTGACCCACGCCTTAAAGAGCTTCGCCCCTAAAACGGCTCCTTGTCATCCCATTCACTAACATATTCCACCATTCACAGTCTACTTACCTATGGTGCTTCGGCTTTGGACTACAGCGACAGGAGTTCATTTGATGCCATTTGCAATTATCTTCATGAATGAAGACTAATGTGCCTCGAAATTCTTACTTCTATATGTGTTATTATGGGAGAAATGAAGAAATTGAAGACAAATTTTTAGCGTTTTCGAAATTATCGTAATAGTGTTACGACGTGAAAAGGACAGGATAAAGCACGACGATGCAACCAGGGAAAATAAGATGTGTATTAACAGAACAAAAAAAAGAGAGCAGCCGCTTCGACGTTATCTCGCTTGGAGGAACCGTGGTTAATGTCCATGCTCATCACTTCATCGTCCTCTGTCTTTCTGCCCAGCCTTTAGTCGTGACACTAGCCTCCCATTCAAGAAAGTATCGTCCCGATGCTTTATAATCAAAGTGGTTTGTACTCGTAGGAAACGCATGAATCCATTCAAAGAAATAAGACTTCATCCGAACCACGTGCAGAACGCCTGGAGAATATCTTTGACGCCCTAAGGAGTGCTCAGTATCAGGAACAACCTCATAAAACTGTCACTGAGACGTCGTAGAACGTTTGAGAGCCCAAAGTACCGTCGTAACAGAATTTCTGAGAGGCCACTGCGCCGAATGGAAAAAGCCATATTTAAGCCATATTTAAGCTTTCTCTCCTGGCTTGTATGAGACTGGTCGGTGACGAAGGTTGTACCGTCTTGAATCGTAGTCGGGCTGGCGACTAATACGTAAACGAGCAAGTGGTCGGGCTACTTCGGCAAGCTGGGTTATATATTCATCATCCATTTTGGCGTCTTCGCACTCATGGGGCAGCATAGCATCGAGCATAGTGGTGACTTAAGGACCATGAAGAAGGTGGAATGGCGTTGTTTTTGTTGTTTCTTGAAGAGCCGTGTTATAGGCGAACGTGACATACGGCGAGATCTCGTCCCAGTTTTTGTGCTCCACATTGATGTACAATAAAGCATATTTGCAGTGTCTTGTTGAGACGCTCCGTAAGACCATTCGCTAGCGCATGATACGCCGTTGTTTGCCGGTGGGATGTGCCACTAAGTCTTGAAGCTGTCTGTAATGGTTCGGCTTCGAATGCAGTTCCACTGTCAGTTATTACCACTGACGGATTGCCATGCCTCAGCACCCTATTCTTTACAAAAAGTCAGGCTGCTTTACTTGCCCTGCTCCTCTCCAGAGCCTTGGTTTGCGCGTAATGAGTGAGGTAGCCAGTGGCTACTATAATCCACCTGCGACCTGCCGATGAGGTTGTAAATGGGCCCAAAAGATCCATTCCGACTTGAGCGAATGGAGTAACAGGCACGTCAATAGGATAGTGGAGGCCTGCTGATTTGACGGGTGGCACTTTTCTGCGCTGGTAATCAAGGCACGTCCGAACATAGTGTTGAAGGGTCGCCGTCAGTCTTGGCCAGTAATATTTTTTCCCCACTCTGCACAGCGTACGCGTGCAACCCAAGTGGCCGGATGTTGGTTCATCGTGGCATGCCTGTAATACTTCGCTCCTTAGAGATGTTGGGACGACGAGTCAGTAGTCGTTTCTGTGTGGCGTAAAGTTCATCTTATACAGGATGTCGTTGCGCGAGCAAGATGACGAAAGTCCTCTCGCAAACAGTCTGGGTACAGCTGAAGTGCAACCCTCCATAAAACGAATTGTGGGTTCTAGTTCCGTGTCGTCTCGTTGCAGCTGTGGGGCAGTAGCCGTGTTTACAACTCCGACAAAGCCTGTATCGTCATCGTCTGTCGTCGCAGGTTCGTATGGCGCACGAGAAAGGCAATCAGCGTCTGAATGTCACTTCCCCGATCTGAAAACCACCACCATATCAAATTCTTGAAACTTCAGGCTCCAGCGCGCCAACCGTCCAAAAGGGTCTTTTTAAGTTTGTCAGCCAACAAAGGGAGTGATGGTCACTGACAACATTAAAAGGATGGCCATACGGATATGGGCGGAATTTTATAACCGCCAACATCACCGCAAGGCACTCTTTTTGTGTAGTGGAATAACATTCTTCCGCACGTGAAAGTGGTCTGCTCGCGTAAGCTATTACTGGTTCGGTGCCATCCTGCCCCTACATGAGCACAGCTCCTGAACCGACATTGCTGGCGTCGGTGTGCACTATCGTCAAGGCGTCATCGTAAAAGTGTGTGAAGACTGGTGGCTTCTGAAGGCGTCGCCGCAGCTCGTCAAATAATTTTTGCTGGTCGTCATTCCATACAAATGTGACGTCTTCTCTGGTAAGGCGGGTCAATGGTGGGGCAATACGCGAGAATTTCTCAATGAAGCGTCGGTAGTAAGCACATAGTTCTAAAAATCATCTGACTGCCTTTTTTCAGTTGGCGCTTAAAATTCGTAACGGCAGCTATTTTTTTAGGGTCAGGACGCACACCTTCAGTGCTGACAAGATGCCCCAGGAACAGAAACTCTTCGAAGCCGAAGTGGCACTTTTGCTACTTAAGTGTTATTCCGGTGGAACGGATAGCTTGAAATACTGAGTGCAGTCGCCTGACGTGTTCGTTGAATGTGGCATAAGATACGATGACGTCATCGAAATACACTAAGCACGTCTGCCACTTAAGGCCTATTAGTATAGTGTCCATTAGGCGCTGAAACGTTGCCGGTGCTGAGCACAAGCCAAAGGGAAGTATTTTAAATTCAAAAAAGACCATGAGGTGTTACGAAAGCTGTTTTCTCCCGGTCTCTTTCATCGAATTTTATCTGCGAATACCCACTCATTAGATACACTGACGAGAAATAACTCGCATGCCATAGTCGATCGAGTGAATTGTCGATACGTGGAAGTGGGTAAACATCTATTTTGTCACCCGAATAAGCTTGCGGCGATCCACGAAGAAACGTAAGGTGCCGTCTTTTTTCTCCACTCATACAAGCGGTGAAGCCCAAGGGCTTTTCGACGGCTCAATAACGTCATCTTCAAGCATCTGTCGCACATGGTTTTCTATGGCTTCATGTTTCCACGGAGCTACCCGGTACGGGTTTTGCCTGGTTGGTATGGTCGTGTCGTCTGTTATAATTCGAAGTTTCTTCAGTGTCGTTTACAGACCTTGGACGTCAAAGAGCAACAATCTTCAAACCGGTTAATAAGCTGCAAGATACTTTGCTTCTGCGCCGGCAGCAAACTTTGGCCAATATCAACAGATAGAGGTACGGGGGGCAGATCAGTCGAATTATCTTTCTCAAGAGTTAGGCAGTCTGTCATGTCAACGAGCTCTTCCGTGTACGCGACTGCCATGCCCCTCATTAGATGCGGGTGTTCAGAGCTGAAGTTCGTAAGAAGGACATGCGTGTGTCAGCATTTTATGCTCACGGCGCCTCTTGCGATAGATAAACCATGGCTGAATAGCAGTGTTGAAATTTATTCGCCTCTGTTTTCAGAATTGCTTGACGTGTCACACGTCAGAGCCACGAGTGTACTCGACCGCGGTGGGATGGCCACGTCGTCGTAGAAGACGGGAAAAGGTTTACGTTGCTGTTCTTTACAGGGCCCATCCGAAACTTCACCTGGGGCCATACAAAACGTAACTTATCTCTCAGGAATGTTATTCACGCAGGAATTCTATGCCCAAAATCAGGTCTTTGCAGCACTCCGGTAAAATTACGAAAGTGGCGACGAAATCTGCACTGCCGATATTAATTAGAGCGGTACTTTTGCCCGTTGGCATCACAAATTGATCCCCTGCGGTTCTTATGTTCGGGCCCGTCCTAATTGTTCTGACTTTCCTTAGGCAGTCGGCGAGCTTACGGTTGATAATAGAGAAGTCTTCACCAGTATCTACCAACACTGTTTCCGGGTAGTCCGTCAATACAAAATGTCTAGATTGGTGTTTACGATTTCCGTTGACATCGATGACGTCGTATTGTCCTTGGTATCGTCCATCATACGATCCGTGGTATCATCCGTCGTATCCCGTCGTAGTGAAGATGTTGGGGGTGTGGTAGCATCTCGATGGGCGACAACCTTCCCTCCAAAGGTCGCTGCCTTTGGATTCCCCAACGAGGACTATGGGATCTGTCCCGGAACACCTCGGCGTAATTATGCTGCTGCGGCGAGTTAGGTGCCGGTGAAGGAGAGCGGGGTCGACGATACAAGACATCGTGTGGCTGAGCTTGCGGGCCTGCACTGCTGTTACAGCGGTTATCTAAATAAGCACGAGGGGAGGCTTGTAGAAAGTTCTGATGTTTACGGCCATGGTATGGGCAAATCCGGACAACATGGCTGGCTTCTCCGCAATGGAAGCAAGGTCGTCGTCGGTGGATGGTGCACCACAAGTCCGTCATATGGATGAATGGTCGACTGGTGGGAATCCTTTGCGACCAAGACGCAGATGTCGGTGGAGTGCACTTCAACGACGTTCACATAGGCACCTTAGACTGGATTCGGCATCAGCGGATTGGAAGCTGGGGCCCACGACTTGTTGTAAGGCCCTTGGCGTACGTCGCGATAAGCCAGTGGTGACAAGTTCTACGTCACTGGAGTGGGTCGACGAACGGCCGATGCGTAGCTTACAGACGGCTGGTCTGAGGGCGATTCGGGCAACGAAAATGCCTGGCGGAGTTCTTTGTGCACTCTGCATTGCAAGCCACGGTGTGTTCTTGCGGAGTCACAAGGTGGTTTCAGATTTCCTTACAAACGACTTCACGAATGAGCTCACGCAAAGAACACTCACCGTCGGCAGTCAAAGCAGAGAGGCTAACAGATGTGTTGTTTGGCTGGTCGTGGTATCAGCGCCGTTGCTGCAGTGCTCGGTAGGTTGTCGTAGCCTCCTTGACAAATTCCGCTACGCTTGTTCGCGGGTTACGTAGGAGACCAGCAAACAGCTCTTCTTTGACGCCCCTCATCAAATGTCGGAGTTTACCTTCAGGCATATCGGGGTCAGCCCGCCAAAATAGGCGGGTCATGTGCTCCGCAATCATGGCGACGCTCTCATTCGGTTTTTTATGCGTAGCTCGATGAGCTGCAGAGCACAATAGCGGTGGTCGGTGTTTGCGAATGTCTCAAGAATTCGCTGCCGAAATTCATTCAACGAAAGCAGCGTTGAGTAGTGGTTCTCGTACCACGTACGAGTGCTGTCTGCCAAAGCAGAGTAGACGTGAGATAGCTTTTGTTCAGTGAGCCAGCGGTTAGCCTTGGCGACTCGCTCATACTGGGCTAACCAGTCCTCAATGTCTTCATAGACCGCACCGTGGAAAATCTCGGGAATTTGAGGCTGATGAACAGTAATTTGTAAAGGCTCTCGAGTATCCATTTCTCCAGGCATGGTGCATTGCTGGAGAAGTTCGAGGGGGATGACCTCGGGAGTAAAGCCTCGCTGTCGGCAACTGTTGTGGTGGACAGACGTATCCACTGAAAGAACGCGTGGCGGTGGCAAATTCGATGTTCCAGGGCGCGGATGTGTCCTAAGCATCAGTTGAAGAAGTCCAGCACCTCCATCATAATTGCGACGTGAAAAAAACAGGATAGAGGACGATGGTGCGACCAAGAAAAACAAGGTCTGTATTAATCGAACAAAACGCGCCTCCTCCGCTGTCCCTCTGACTCGCTGGGAACCCTTACTTAATTACGTTCAACAAAATAACAAAGCAATTCTATCTGTCAAGAAGGGTATTCCCTCTCCCACACCCTGCCTTGTGCAGGGCGCAGGCAGTCAGCCTTACACTATTGCAAGCCAGTGCGTATCCTAACCCCGCGGTTCTTCATGCCATCTACCCTGAACGGTAACCAAGTGCGGATTGCCCCGCTTGTGGACTGATAGCAACGTTCAACCATGTGTTGTGGGAATGTGAAGCCACCGGCCCCGCCCTCAGCGAGGACAGATCGGCTGCGCTCTTACGCAGCCCCGAACTAAAGGATCAAACCCTGGCCGTCCATAATGCCCGTGAACGGGTCGTCCAGCTCGGCTTGACCACCCCTTCATGGGCTTTCTTGACGGCAGGAGGTCTCCCAGCGTCTTCTCAGGACCAAAATAAAGTTCTAATCAATCAATCAATCAATCAATCAATCAATCAATCAAAACAAGAGCAGTCGTTTCGACGTCGTCTTCTTCGGAGGAACCATGGTTGCTGTCCACGATTATCACTTCGTCGTCCTCTGTCTTTCTGCCCGGCCTTTAGCCGTGACATTATACATTTAAGATATAGGCTATACTTTCTGATTAGAATGTCAAATTATTATTGCACTACTGCATTATTGCAGTAAATATTGCACTCTTTCTGTTTTTAAGTACGCTCGATTCTCTCTTTGTTAGAAATATTTATCACTTGAAAGGCCTAAAAGTTTACATCACCAATTCTCGGCCGTTCCCCCTGAGTGGTTAAGAGCCATAGGGGAGGCATCATCATAATCATACTCATTATGAAAAACGACGTCTAAGCAACTTGATTTGGTTAAAGCTCACTGCCCGATGCTTCTGCAATTAAACCCCAAAAAGTCTGCTGTGTATGTAAAAAAACAGCGAAAAAGCGGGGTAAGACAACCAAAGATGAAACCACTACGTTTCAGTGTTCACCGATGTCGTCACCTCGCTGGCCTGCCTGTTTCTTGGTCCACGACGAAGACACTCGGGAACATGCGCCCAGCACTACTTAGCCACGCCAAAAGGAGCCAAGCCCCTTCTCAGAATAGGCCAGTGAAGACCTGTATGACTGGCTCTAGCGATGTAAGCGGGTAAGCCACTTCAACAATTGGGATGCCACCTACCCCAACTACGCGTTATCTCCCACCAAACTGACATAGCACTTGCAGGGTATGAGAAGAGTAATAAATACTGATTACATTGAAATATTTTGTTGAAAAGATCAAGTGAGGGAGTGAAAATATTTATTGAAAAAATAGGAGGAGAGGTGCAGCCCTTTAGAGGCTTTAGAGTGGGTGGAGTCCTTATTCCGGGACTCCATTGGTGACACTGGCTATTCTAGTCCTCTGGACCAGGGCCCTTTGGGCTTGAAGATACGAGCAACCCAGTAAGGTCCCCTCCCACTCCTCTCTGGTTGGTTTAGGGTTGGGGGAAGAGCTGAGTTAAGCTGGCAAGTCCAAACGAAGTGGTAGGTTCAGCCACCTGCCCAGAGTATCGGCACTTGCGAGTGAAGAAGGAATCGAAATGTTGCATGATTGCTGAGCACAATAAAGTATTGGGGAAAAGTCTCAGCAAGATGCGTCCATTAGCCTTACCCAGCACCTTTGCAGGAAGTGGGTATTGACGATGATGATCCCTTTAATTGGTCGTTATATCTTTGAATGTCAGCAGATATCCGCCTTCGGGTTGCAGGCACTCAGGATGTAAGCGAGATGTCCGATGAAGGAGTGCTCGGGCCGTCGTGTTTGTGGCTTAATTCCCCATTAGGCCCTGGTGGCCTGGAGTCCAGACTAGGCAACGAGAGGTAGGGTTGATTCCGCGGTTGCTATAGTTCTGCAAAATTCTTTCCGCTAGTGGTATGATCCAACCAGCTTCCTAATTTCCACATGCCCCACGTGAGTCTCAGATGATCGATGGTCAGAAGCAGTCAGGGCAATAGCTACCCCTTCCGCTTGTGTTGTGCAGGAGCTTTGAAAGCTCCTGGGAAGATCAAGAAGTGTTTAAGTATCTTAGCAAGAAAAATGAAGCGCTCTCTCGCACAAAGACTCAGCTATCCTGTGAGACCTACACTGCACATACAGAAGGAATTTTGAGGCTGTGTAGGTGAGAATATTCCAGCATGTCTCGAGAAGGCCAGGTTGGGCACTGGATGAAAGGCATTGTAGAAGTTGTGTATAAATTTCATATCATCAGAGAAAATCTCACCTCAGTGCATGGCGTTACACGGAACTGTCATACGTTGTAAGTATTGAACTACCGCAGAATATCCCCGAAGCTCGGTCATGTAGCAAATATTTCACCTGAGTCATTATTGTGGAATCCACATCTACTGTCAAGATTTCGGCAACCGTCTGCCAGACTGTGCGGGAAGAGTTGTCGCGACATTCGTAATGACACGTGAAATAGTTGCCAACTCTCGTTCCTATTTCCCACAACACATGGCTACCCTGCAGCTTGAGGCTGTCCTGCAGCTTGCATTCGTCAACGCAGTTGATCTTGCAGGATCATGGCGTGTTCAGCAGTCAAGTCACGCTGTTTACCAACGATCGCAGTACCCTTCACGCTTCCGTTCCGAACTTGCATAACGCAGGCCAATTAGTGATTTTGTCAAACGTCACACTTACACAATTTCTTGTGGGCGTGCCAGTGGGCCTGAACACTTGGAAGAGCAGCGACGACTTTGCCCTGCTCCCAGGTGCTTACCGCTGCTCTGTGACTGGTAACATATCAAGAAACTGATATCGTTCGCGAGTACCACGCGGCTGAAGGTCGCCACCATTGACTTAGCAGTCTGGAGTTCCAACTTTTCGGGGGACACTGGTCCACTCAATCAAAACCCGGTCGCAGCTCCCGGCATGTACACTTGCGTAACCACTCTCCTGTTTCCGATCGAAGTGTGGCACTACCTGCAGCTCCTTGACTGCATGGGTATCCGTCGCCGCTCACCGTCACCATATGAGTGAATCTAGACAATATGGCTGATGGGGGATAGATCACTGGTGACCGGCTAAAAAAAGGTACCTTCGCTGGTGTTTAGGTTGAAGAGCAAAGTGCATGATATTAGTAATTGTCGGGATTCAGCTTCTCAATACCACAACATTATTATGAGACACGCCGTAGTGGAGGCTTCCGAAAATCGCAGCCACCTCGTTTTCTTCAACGGGCACGTAAATGAAAACACGCGGTGGTTAAACACTCTATCCTTTCCCCCTCCTTTCTACTTCTCTTCCTCCTCCTCCTCCTCAAGCATTTCTGCCTCTATCGAAAATTGGAATGCTACGGTCGGGCCAACAAAGTGCAATCTTTGTTGACGGTGTGCATACAATGACCTTGATGGACACTGGTGCTGCTGTTTCCATCATAAGTGCGACTTTTAAACACAGTTTAGGATGCAACATGGTGTTTTTGTCAGAAAAGGCGACAAATTTTATCGTTTGAGGTGTCAAAGGCCACTCGCTTTTTTTCAACTGGTGCTTGTAATGTGGATATGCCGTTGAATAATTAAGTGTTCGCATCAAAATTGGTTATTCAAGAAGCACACACGTCATGATCACGGGCATTGATTTCCTTAGAATGTGTGGCGCCACTGTCAGTTGCATAAATGGGGAGATGTACATGTGTGACGTTGTCATTGGCAACCTGGTGAATCCAGATGGAGAACACGGGGTGCACCGAGTCATTGAAGATACCTTTGCCCCGGTATCTTCTGCAGGGCGCGTTCCTGTATGTTCTTCACGCATTGAAGTTAGTACGACCACGTCTGACGCAATGGTGGAGTCTTTTTCACTAAGCTGCACTGATAACATATTTGTGCCCCATTGAATTGTGTAAATCGATAAAGGATATTTTGTTCTATGGCAAGTAAACAGTTCGGTAGAGTCTGTCATTCTTCCAGGAGGCCTGAAGTCTGTCTTATCCAGCGCATGCTCTCTGTCGACTTTAGCTACCCTCAGTAAAGCTTCAGGTGATGCCCAAGCCAAAGCTTCTTCACAGGATTAAAAAATATTGTCTATAATCGACAAGGCACTCAACCCTTACAAGCGCCATACGCTACTGGACGTTCTGTTAAAATGCGTGCCAGCTTTGCATTTTTCTATAAGTAACTATCGCCTTCGAATCCTATACCTCATACGATCCATGTAATGAAGAAAGAGACAGTACAGCCAATCCGACAAAAGCTCCACTGAGTGTCACCGTCTGAGCGCAAAATCATTGACGACCAACTGCGGGAAAAGCTACAGAAGGGGTATATTCAAAAGTCATCGACTTATAGGCCGCTCCAGTGATTCCTGTCAAAAAGGAAGATGGTACTCGCCGGTTCTGTGTGAACTATCTCTCTCTTAACTCCATCACCGATACTGAAGTGTATCCTCTTCGACACACTGAGGACACAGTACACTGCCTCCATTCGGCCTGCTACTTTCATATTTCAATTTAATTTTACGCAACTGGTATGTACTTGTGCATCCAGCAGACAAAGGAAATGCTAAGATGGCTTTTATCACCCTGGATAGACTAAATGAATCGTACATGATGCCGTTTGGACTATGTAGCGCAGTCCCTACGATTGAAAGGTTCATAGACCAGTGTTGCGGATTTGCCACTTAGGAATCGGAATTATTCCGGAGTCATTCCGCATTCTCGCAGCCCCGCAATGAAAATGGGGCAACGTTTCAAGAAATGGAATTGGAATGGAATTAAGCGCATCTTGCCCAGAATGAAATGGGAGTAGAATAACGTCTTTTTTAGAATAGAGCACGTTTTCGTCCTCGTGCTGTTTTTCAAGCTTCATACATGCGTAATTCAAAGCCTCAAATTTGACAATAAAGCTTTATTTTTAAAATAACCTGGCTGAGTACAAGCACGGTACATGTATAAGCAACGCGTCTACTACATCTTTGTCCTTATATCGTCTCGGTTCTTAGGAAACGTATCTGTTCTTCGCGTAACCACGGTCGAGCGGACTAACGGAGGCAGTATCACTCCCTCTCCTTTCCGTCTTGTAGTTTTTTTTGCCATTTTTTCTCTTGGTGGTGCTCCAGCCGCCTGCTGTCTGCTGTCTGCTGTCTCCAGACGCCTGCTGCTACATAAATGCACTGCGACGCAGTGCATTGAAATAGCAGAAAAAGAACACAGGCCCCTGTGGCTAGCATTTTTGGATATCAAGGGAGCGTAGGATAGCGTGGTTCAAGAGGATTTGTGGGGAATACTGGACACACTAGGCGTGGATGATGTAATCACTAATCTCTTAAAAGATATCTATAAAAGTAACAAGGTAATTATAAAGTGGTAAAAACAGGTATCCAAGCCTGCAGAGGTAAAACGGGAGCTTAAGGCAGGGGTGTCCCCTGTCACCCTTATTATTCATGATGTACCTACAAAGATTAGAGGCCAAATTAGAGGGAATTGGACTGGGCTTCAACCTCTCTTTCGTCAAACAAAGAAAACTCACTGAACAGGCACTACCAGCATTGATGTACGCAGATGATATAGTGCTAATGGCCGACAACAAGGAAGATTTGCAGATATTGGTGGGCATGTGCGGTAATTAGGGAGATAGGTTAGATTTCAGATTCAGTAAAGAAAAATCAGCAGTCATAATTTTTATTGACAATGAAGGTAGTGAGCTTAGAATACAGGAGGTAACGCTAGCGATAACAGATAAATACAAATATCTGGGCGTATGGATAAGCAATGGGGCCGAGTACCTGAGGGAACACGAAGTATTAGTGTCGACTTGTCGACTAAAGGTTACAGAAATGCAGCGGTAATGAAAAACATGGCACTGTGGAATTCCAATAGGTATGATGTTGTGAGAGGAATATGGAAAGGAGTCATGGTTCCTGGTCTGACATTCGGCAATGCGGTCTTGTGCATGAGATCAGAAGTTCAAGCAAGATTAGAAATTAAGCAACGTGGAATAAGTAGGCTTGCCTTAGGAGCTCACGGGAATACACCAAATCAATCAGGGAGTACAAAGTGATATGGGATGGACATCATTTGAGGGCAGGGAAGCTAGCAGCAAGATAAAATTTGAGTAGCGATTGAGAGAAATATGGGAGGAGCGTTGGGCTAGGAAGGTATTCAGCTACTTGTACATGAAGAATGTCAGTACAAAATGGCGGAAGCGAACCAGAAAATTGACTGGTAAATACTTGGAAAACAGCAGGGGCCAAACCAAAAAGAATTATCGGTTAAGGAGGTGAAGGAAGCCGAGACCGATATGTGGAGAATTGGCATGATTAAGAAGTACGCTCTAGAGATCTATCGAACTTTTAAGCTTGAAATTGCCAAGAAAAGGATCTATGATAATACTCGGGGTAGTTCTCTACTGTTTGAGGCCAGGACGAGAGTATTGCGAACCAAGACATATCGGGCCAAATACGAAGGGGTAGACACGGTATGCAGTCCGAGTGGAGAGGAAGAAGAAACTGCGGAACACGTTATAGTGTTTTGTAAAGGGCTTCACCCTATAGTTCAGGATGATGCCGCAGAGTTTTTCAAAACACTGGGGTTTATGAACCGTGAGGGCAAAATAGACTTTAAGTGGGTAGAATTAACTAGAAGGAGGTTATCTGATTGGTGGCTAAAGTCAAGGCATGAGTTAAAATTAAACCCTTCACTGCGAACTACGAATCCTCAACCTTACTATTTAAAAGAAAAATAAATCTAGTTTTTGGTTCATTAAGTATTACGGCTTGGTGGCGCTAGCCACCACCAGATCTAAAATGTACAGCCATATCCATCCATCCATCCATCCATCCATCCATCCATCCATCCATCCATCCATCCATCCATCCATCCATCCATCCATCCATCCATCCATCCATCCACCCATCCATCCATCCATCCATCCATCCATCCATCCATCCATCCATCCATCCATCCATCCATCCATCCATCCATCCATCCATCCATCCATCCATCCATCCATCCATCCATCCATCCATCCATCCATCCATCTATCCATCGTCTTCCCACGCTTCACTCGTTTGCGCTATGTGGCCGTCGGTAACTTTAACGCATAATCGAAACAACACTTCTTGAAGTTGTGATGACTATTAACGCTGGTGCGATGTTTTTGTTCACTGCGTGCTTTTGTATACCAGCTTGCTCACCTTCTCACCTCATCTCCCTCCTCCTTTCTTTGGCCATACTCTCCCACCTGTCTTGACACATCAGTGCCTTCGCCCGAAACTCTGTCGGCGAAGGTCCATTCGAGCGTAGCACACTGTCGTACACGATGCACTCCCTCTCAGTACAGACATATAGAGAGAATACACTTTTGAAAGCAATCGTTCGGGTAAGCGCCCGAAGCAGGACAGACCACGTGACCGCGGCCACGGTGACGCCTCTGTGAGTCCCGACGCGACGATTCGCGCCGATGAGAAGCCACGTTTGCCCTGTTCTAGGGTAGAAAAAGGCCCAGGCGTAAAGCCTCCACCACCGCGCCTGTTGTCGGTTGGAGCATGGTGGCTGGGGCAGCACTAGCACATTGTTACGGCATCTTCGGGGTCTAGAGAATGTTCATAGAAGCCTGAGCGACCGGGCTCTTACCAAGTGCGCCGGTTGGGCTTTCTCGCTAGAGTGGGGTCAATTGGTAGAAGTAATCCAGCCGGCTTGCTTGATGGCGGCTTCTGACGCTGGCATTCACAACAGCCTTTGACGTACTGCTTCACGCTTGGCGAAAGTCCGGGGTGGTAGTACGTCTCGCTTACCCTGGCGAGTGTTCGCGAGTAGCCTAGGGGACCAGATGTCGGCTCGTTATGACACGCGAATAGAAAAACGTCCCGCATGTCTTCCGGAACGACGAGGTGGTAAGCGCGGCTCGTAGCAAGTGCGTTTGTCTTGTACAGTACATTATATACTGCACTAATACACAGGCTGTTGCGTCCAGTAGTCCACGCTCGAGCAGCTCATGTTTGTGTAGCGCAACGCATTGGTAGACGGCAATTGTTTTATCTCAGTATTTAAGAGCCAACTGTTCGAAAAGCTGTCATTAACAATTTGGTTTTAACAATTAAACAGTGAACCATCCAGTTAGCTCATAACAACTCGCGGCAAAATTTCATTGAACAAAACAAAAATTACGCCTCTTTTTGCACCTTGTTCGGCTTACGACCTCCATTGCAGCACTTAAAAAATCAAGTGGACGCCTAAGCACTTTTTATGAGGTAAGCCTGGGGACTAAAAAACTAGTGAACATTTGCCGGACGTGTTCAGAATATCAGGCATTGGGGAGATTAAGCTCAGGAGATCAGACATTCCTGAATGTCGAGGACAGGGCTGGTCATCCGACACTCCCACTGCTCCGGGGAGGGATTATGTCGTTATTATTATCATTTTTATCTTTTTGCAACTTTATTTGGTTCCTACAGCTCGGCTTATATCCGTACTCGCATCGCCAAACAAAGATGACATTGGGAAGTAACTTATTTTGCTACACTCTTAATACTGTATTATCATGCTCAAATTTGACATGTAGGCCTGAGTATATGTTCTATACACGTCAAAAACCAGAACGCATTCTCTGGGTTCACCTGTAGTTACCCAAAGCCAAGGTTTGGCGCGGTGTAGAAGTGGGAACAATCCGCCGTCTTGTAAAAAAGAAACCGACGCGTAAGTTGATGCACAAATGAATTATCCCAACAGACACTGAAGGGAGAAACTAAGTCTTCCTGCAAACTGATTCACGTTGATACCCCACACGAAAGCGAGAATATACCAAACGCACTGCCTGATCTGTATCTCACGAGCAGTTTAGTACCTGACACACGTAAATAACTTTCCCCACAAGGAAGACATTGCATAGCTGTGTGCAGGCGAACACAGAAATTTTTTCTTTTTTTGTGAGGTGCACTTGACAAGCGTAAGTGGTGACGAGCAGTGCGGCTCTGTGTTTCGTATTCGATGGAAAGGCATGAGGTGCTCGAGCTGTGGTGCGCTGTTCCGACTAATACTAACACCATCAGATCTAACGGGTTTCGTATCCAATGGACAAAATTTTAGTAAAGTTCAGTTTTCTCCAAACGCACTTATGTTTGTTGTGTCGTCAGATACGCGGGACAAAACAGCTTAGTCTTCTATAACGCTACTTTTATCAGCATAAATATACGTTGTCGTCATTTTAGCTTTAGCAAATTTAACATTAAACATTATCCAAACATGAGATAAGTTTAAGCATGCTCGCCATGCAAATACTATGGGTAGCTTCTTATAATCATGAATACACCAACTCAAATATAGTTACTGTTGAGTGGACTGAATTTCCCGCATGTGGTGAAGTACCACGAAGTAGCTCACAAGTGCCCTACAAAAATATTTGGAAACGTATTTTGTCTTTCGGTAATTATGATTAGCCTTATAGCATTTCGGCTGCTATATTATGACAAGTGGTAAAATGGGAATCAATTATCGCAGCGCTCTATCAAACTGACGAGGGAAAGGCGATCACCATGAACACAGGTGAGTTACATTGGAGAAGAAAAATACTTTAGGAACAAACGACAAAATGGATGAACGACAAACTATTTCTGCTAGTTTTATTACTTACCGTGGTGTATGATATCTGTTCTCGACATGTTAAGGTGTCAGAGAAAAATGATTCTTGTAGTGTCATATTTATTTTCTCCATAGATGTAGATATTGTATTTTAAGCATTTTAGCTTTGGGCTTTCCACTCGCCATTTATTGCCCACCGTGCATGCACGATGACAGCACAGTATCTCAAGTGTTCAAAGACTGTAGCCTGTGGCTTCGGTTTGAGTGACCGAAAAGCTACCAGCTCAGTATCGTTATATAGCTGCCAACTCTTCTCACGTGCACATATTTGGGAGCACCGCAGAGCCTGCGCGTGTTAACCACTGTTTTCACGTTTTGGTATTTGTGGAAGCTGCTTCAAAAAAGCTTTCCTAAACCCTTGTCTGAAATGGCAGCACGTATTTTGCCAATTGAAGTGCGTAGATTATATTTTACCATAAAGTTTATTTACTGGTAAATACTCGCTCCTCTGCTCTGTAATGCTACTCGAAATGCTACTCGAAAGCGAAAGCCACATGCCAGCAATGAACGACCAAACAGTGTCAAAAACTGCTATAAGGGCTGTTTTAGACGTTATCAAAAGCGCTGGGCCAGACACTAGACTTTAGGGTGCTATGCTAAGTGGCTATTGTACATACGCACCACCCCTTCTTGTCCCCATCATCACCCTTCATCACTCTTTCTTTCTTGCTTTTCTTATCCCTTGTATAGAGTAGCAAACTAGAGCGAACGAGCTCAGGCTGACCTCTCTGCCTTCCAATAAATTCTTACTCACTCACACTCTACTCGAAATGCGGAAGTAGCTATTTGGAACGAAAGATTTGTTTTATCGTGCTTACTCTGCACACCAATGCCAGTTACAAATGGGGATTATACAGCCGCAGAGGGAGGTCTCCAAGTCAACTGGCTGTACATAGGGCCTCTCATATGGAAGGAGTATTAGAAGTATCTATAACGCAGCTAAATGTGCACACAAACTAAAGAATGTGAAAAAAGAGCACCAACACTTACATGGTTTCATTATAAAAATGGTGAAGACGTGGTGATGATGAAATGAACCTTCTCAGTGCAAATAAATCGACAGTTGAATTTCAATGCGTAGATATGATAGATTCTCAATATGATATGGTAGTTAGTTGCAGAGCTGCGTGTGACTGAGACGTCACTAGTGAACTTACCACAACTAGTTTTGAGTTTATGTAATAAATAGCTATTGCTGCAAGCGAAATGGGTAGACAAAGAGTGAGGATACTGGCTTTTGGTAATTTTGGCGAACGCATGCTTTCCATTAGTAGATTTGTGGATCAGTATTCTGAGTGCAAATTTGTGCAGTTTTCCTACCTGCAGAATACCGTTAGAGATGAGCCATGCAGATGCTTGTGATGTGTAGGTGCTATGCACCATGATGCGAATAACTTGAGCTTCATCGTGTTGCAATGTTGATTACTGAATACATGCTTCAATTTGATGGTGTGGAATAACGAATATACGTCTGAAATAAAACGTATTAAAGAGAGATGAGTGCTTTCGCAAATATCAAATTTCGGTCTTTCATTCATAATGTTACGGGTAACCTATTTAATAAATTGAGTACGATGCACCGTGCTTGGCGAACAAGATGGTGACAGTTCATCAACAACCAGCCACCAACGTCGTCTTTCTCTATCTTGCAGCCAGGCTGTGCCGGCTGTTGTGTATCATAACCCCCCGGCAGTAGAAGCACCGTCTTGGTTCTTGAGCAACTTGGATGCCGTAGAAGGAGGGTGATAAGGCTTGAGTCGAGCTATGTGCACGATGTCACTCGAAGGTGACGATGATGACGTTGAATCGGCTGGAACGATCTCGTATGTAACGTCAATCACCTGGCGAACGACGCGGTATGGTCCAGTGTAGCGTGACAGCAGTTTTTTCAGAAAGCCCTACACGCCGAGTGAGGGACCAGAGGAGGACAAGGGAACCCGGTGAAAAATGCACGTTTCTTTGATGGGAATCGTAGAGCTGTCTCTGGTGCTCCTGTGAGGCCTGCAGGCGGCTGCGGGCGAGTTAGCATGCGTGGTCGGCTCGCGCGATGGCTTCGCCGGCATACTCAGTGACCGAGGGCAGCAAGGTGTCAAATGGTAGGGTGGGTTCTCGGCCGTATAGAAGATAGAATGGTGAATAGCCGGCAGTGTCGTGACGTGACGAATCATATGCGAACGTCACAAATGGCAAATGAACGTCCCAGTTCTGGTGGTCGGCCGCTACGTATTTAGAAAGCATGTCGGTTATGGTGCGGTTGAAGCGCTCCGTAAGACCGTTCATTTGCGGATGGTGCGAAGTGGCAAACTTGTGCTTGGCAGAGCAAGAGCGCAGGATTTAATCAACGACAGCTGACAAAGAGGTCCGGCCCTGGTCAGTGAGAAGTTGGCGTGGAGCTCCGTGCGCTAAAATAATATCACATTGCAGAAAGTCCGCCACAGTGGTTGCGCAACTCGTCGGAAGTGCTCGTGTGATAGCGTACCGTGTCACATAGTCAGGGGCGACAGCGATCCATTTGTTGCCTGAGCTGGAGATTGGGAATGGACCAAACAGGGCGAGGCCAACTCGAAAAAAGGTTCAATGGGAACGTCGATCGGCTGAAGGAATCCAGCTGGTAGGGAAGATGGCTTTTTGCGGCGCTGGCAGGGCTCACAAGCGGCGACGTAGCGTCGAACAGAGCGGGCAAGACCAAGCCAAAAGAAACGACGACGTACACGGTCGTACGTGCGAGAGACGCCCAAGTGGCCTGCCAAAGGAGCGTCATGAAGTCGGTTGAGAACAGTCGCACGAAGATGTGTTGGTATGACGAGGAGCAAGTCATGGCCATATGGATCGATGTTACGGCGATACAGGATGCCGTCTTTTACCAGGAACATTTGTAGAGATGCGTCGCGAGGCATTGACTCAATGATGTTATCAATGATGGTTCACAGAGAAGCATCCCGGCGTTGTTCGTTGCCAAGGTTGAGTAGCTGCATCACAGACAGAAGGTATGGAAAGGTGTCAGTATGGGCAGCCTCTTCCACAGGGTAGCGTGATAAACAATCTGCATCTTGATGTGACCACCCTGTTTTGTACGATACGGTGAACGTGTATTCTTGTAATCGTAGGGACCAACGAGCGAGGCGTCCTGTGGGATCCTTGAGTGAGGCCAGTCAGCAGAGCGCGTGGTGGTCGGTGACTACCCGGAATGGACGCCCGTATAAGTATGGGTGAAACTTGGCGACTGCCCATACAACAGCGCGACACTCACACTCCGTGAATGAATAGTTGCGCTCGGCTGTAGATAGCAGTCGGCTTGCATATGCTATAACACGGTCATGTCCGCGTTGGTGTTGCAATAGCATTGCCCCGATTCCATGCCTACTAGCGAACCTCGGTTGGAGCTGATGGATCGAAATGAGCTAAAATTGGCGGTGTTGTAAGGAGCGTCGTGAGCTGAGAAAAAGATGAGGCTTGATTAGCGCCCCAGAAAAACGGGGTTTCCTTCTTCAGGAGGTTCGCGAGTGGGCGTGCAATGATGGCGAAGTCCTTAACAAACCATAGAAAGTAGGAGCACAAGCCCACAAAACTGCGAACGTCCTTTGTTGATTTCGGAACAGAAAAGTCCATGACGGCGCGAATTTTCTCGGGATCCGGGCGGACGCCTGCGGCATCGACGATGTGGCCAAGTACGGTTATTTGACGACGAGCAAAGTGGCATTTCGACGAGTTCAGTTGAAGTCCGGCTCGACGAAAAACTTCAAGAATCACCGATAAACGCTTGAGATGGGAGTCGAATGTGGGCGAGAAAACGATAACGTCATCTAAGTAACATAAGCTGGTTGACCATTTTAACCCTTGGAGCAATGAGTCCATCATTCTTTCGAATGTGGCCGGTGCATTACAGAGACCAAAGGGCATAACCTTGAAGTAATAAAGCCCGTCATGAGTGACGAATGCGGTCTTTTCACGGTTCTTCTCGTCCACAGCGATCTGCCAATAGCCACAACGAAAGTCGATAGTGGAAAAATACGTAGCACCGTAAAGGCAGTCTAAGGCATCGTAGATTCTAGGTAACGGGTAAACATCTTTCTTTGTAATTTTGTTGTGATGCCTATAATCTACACAAAAGCGCCATGTTCCATCCTTCCTTCTGATCAGGACGACAGGAGAAGCCCAGGGGCTACAAGACGGCTCGATTATGTCTTTTGCAAGCATCTTTTCGACTTCCTGTTGTATGACTGTGCGCTCGGACGCGGAAACACTGTATGGACGTCGGTGAATGGGAGTCGCGTCACCAGTATTGATGCGATGAGTGACAACACTCGTTCGGCTTAAAGTTGTGCTAGCGAAGTCAAAAATGTCACTATAGGACTCCAGGATGTGATGAAGGCCTTCCGTTTGATCAGGAGTGAGGTCTGATGGTACCATGTGGTCAACGTCGACGCCCGATGAACGTGATAGAGTTGGTTCATAGTCTGAGGTGCAGCAATCATCCACTCTCAAGGGCTTCACCGTATGGTATTGTAGGGCAGTAATTTCGGCCAGGTAGATACCTTGGGGAAGAATTTGGGCAGTTAGGGCAAAATTGACAATAGGAAGGCTTGGGAGGTTTTCAACAATATTCAAATTAGTATGCAGATCAGCGACTCCATGCGTAAGCATCACGGCATGAATTGGTGCCACCATGTAATCGCCGTCAGGTACAGGTGGTGTAGAGAAGAGGTCGATATGCGCGACACAGTTAGGCGGAAGGCGTGCGAAATCAATGCAGCAAAGGCGGCTTTGGGGTGGGTTGGTCAGATCAGAAAGTAGAGGCATTTCAAGGTCAATACAGCCGGCTGAACAATCTATAAGGGCCGGGTGAGCGGTTAGAAAATCCAAGCCTAGAATTACTTCATGAGGGCAATTTTCTATAACGGTGAAAAGAACAGCAGTGCTTCTATCGGCGATAGTCACACGGGCGGAGCACATGCCAATAATCGCGGCAGTTTCCCCGTCGGCGACTCGAACGTCTCGGTTCAAGGCGAGTGTGTTAACTTTCTTTAGGCAGCGACGAAGAGCAGCACTCATTATGGACACATGCGCACCGGTATCGATCAACGCGCGGACAGGTACATTGTCTAAGGTGACGTTCAACAGATTCCGGGTGGTCGGTAATGTTACACGAGGTTTTCTTGCAGAGGTGGTCGTCAATGCAGCTTCACCTCCAGAAGCTGCACTGCCTAGTTTTCCGGTCGGGGGCGCTGCGAATAGGTCGTAGAGGCATTTCAAGGTCAATACAGCCGGCTGAACAAGACGTTCGAGTGAACGACGTTCGAGACGTTCGAGACGTTCGAGTGAGCGTCGGGCTGTCAAGGTGGATGGACGTGTTTTTTGAGCGCTCCGGATCGACTGCGCAGATAAGTGTTTTTGCATGTTTTGAGCTTGTCTTTATAATTATAAGGCAGCGGTTGAAATCTTCGTAGCACTTATTTTATGGTACGGCTTTTTCGGGGGCCAGACACCAGGTATTTATTAGTTAGTGCGGGTGTGTGTGTGTGTTTGAAATTTTTGTTGTTGTTGTTTTTTTTCTTTTGCCACCCCGTGGGGGAGGTGCGCGTACATTGAACACGCAAATTTTTGTAGTAGAGCATAGAATTTCTTTTTTTTTCGAAGTGCAGGGCTCGAGTTTAGTAATTATCGAGTATAGGCACAATTGGTGTCAGAAAGGCATGGTTAAAAAGACTGTAAAGTGTTCAGGATGTGGAGTGGGTTTGAAAGTGGACCCAAGCGTAGAAGCGGATGGAGAAGAGGCTGACGCGAAGTGTAGGCAATGTGAGGTCGAGGAAAAAATGGAGAAAATGATGGTTGCCCAGAGTGAACTGCTGGTGAGAATCGCCGAGCTCGAGACTGCGTTGGCGACAGAGCAAGAGAAAACGAGGTCAATGGGAGAACGACTGAAGTCCGCCGAGGAAGCGCTAGCGAAGCTGAACAAAGAAGCGACCTACCGAGAGAACAGTAGAGAACCGGCAAACAGAACGGTGAAGAAGGAAAAGCGAGCAAGTTTGGAAAAAACAGGTTTAGCCGGTTCAACTGTCGCAAGGCTTCAGCGAGGTAGTGGGGGGGGGGGGCAGGGAGGGAACAAAGCAGCCGGCGTCACAGGTGCAAGTAGCCCCCAGGTGCAGAACGATCCAGCTGAAAAGTCACAGCATGTGATAATCGCCGGGGACTCGAATTTAAATCGATGCACAGAAGCCATCAAAGAGAGGGTAAGAGGTGACAAGAGGGTTGCAGTAGGGGCGTTCCCAGGACGCAAGCTGGAAGCAGTCATGAGGCAAGCGAGCGCAAAGCTCAAAACGACAGCTGATAGACGAAGCCTCGTGATAATTTCAGGCGGTTTAAACGATGTCCTCAATGAAGATGCAGCAGGACTAGCAGCCACACTGGCGAAAGGCGTCGATGACATGCGCGCCACTTCTCCTAAGGTACAAGTAGTGATATGCACGATACCGGAGGTACCGGTGCGTGATAGCAACCTGCAAAGAGCGGTGGTCAACGCAAACCAAGAGATATGGCGGATGAGTCGAGAGAAAGGTTTTGAGGTGGTGGAAATAAACAGAGAGGTGCATAGGTGGGGGGGTTTTCAACGAGACAGAATTCACTTCGATGGGCGGCTAGGTCATGAGGTGGGTTGGCGACTTGCAGGACGCGCAGTAGCTTTTTTGGGGGGCAAGCGAGCCCTTCGGGGTGCAGGATAGCTAGTAACGAGGAAAACAACCAGGGAGACTCTTCGACAGGTGGTATGGACAGATACGATTCCAAAGTGGCACCAATATCTAAGAAAGGTGGAGTCCGGGGCATAAATAGACGTAGCCACGAGCGCCGAGCCAATTCAGACATAGGGTATATTAACATGCAGGGTGGTAGGAACAGGCTGAAGTGGGAAGAGATAGAAGAACAGCTAAGGGAAGAGAGGCCGATGGTATAAGGTTTTGTAGAAACACATCTCAGGGACATGGAACAACCTCCGAATAATCCGGACTACGCGTGGGAATATTGTAATAGAACAGAAGGCAGCAGAAAGGGGGTGGTATTGGGGCATTCATTCATAAAAGTACAGACTGGCAAAGGGTCAAGCAGGAGTGCAAGGAACATTTATGGCTAAAAGGGAAAGTGGCAGGTCAAATGACACTCCTTGGTTTCGTGTACTTGTGGACGGCAGCAAAGGCCAGAGAGGAAAACCAGGCAATGGTAGAGTGTATATCAAAGGACATCCAGGAGTTAGGAAGAGAGTGCGAGATAATTATACTAGGAGACATGAATGCGCACATAGAAGATATAGATGGGTATGCCGACCCGACAGGCAAAATGATCATGAATATGTGTGAAAGGCTTGATTTGATCATTTGCAACAGTACCGAGAAGTGCGAAGGGCAAATAACATGGGAGGTAGGAAGGCTTCAGTCGACGATAGATTATGCACTGATGTCACATAGGATGTATGATAAGCTCAGGGGAATGCACATAGATGAAGGTGGCTCTAGAAGTCTGGGTAGCGATCACAAACGTATCAAGCTAAGTTTTGGAAGAGCAGTGAAAGTGGGAAGGAGACAAGATGAGCAACTACAGGAAAATTTTTATTCAGAAAGGCAAATTGAAATAGCCACTAAACAAATTGAGAAAGTAATCACGGAGGATAATAAGACAGTGTGGACATACACGAATCTAATTAGACTCTTTGAGTTAGAGCTTGCTAAGACGCGTGAGAAGTCACCCTGGAAAAGAAGACACAAACCCAAAAGTTGGTGGGATGAAGAAGTTAAGAGAGCCATAGCAAAACGTCAGGAAGCCTCTAGGGAACACAGACATGCTAAGCAGCGGGGTGAACCGACAGATGAAGTTGAAAGAAAATGGGCAACCTTTCTAAGCTGTAGAAGGGATGCATCCCTTCCGATCAATGGAAAGATTAGAAGGAAGGGAGCTCAGTGGCTGGCAGAAGTACATAAAAAAGATAGAAAGGCAGCTGCGAAATTTTGGAACCATCTAAACTCCCTAAGAAATGAGACGAGCCTAGAGCAGAGTTTTATAACTACAGCCCAAGGTGCTAGGCTAGAAGGGGACGAAGCTATTGAATATATAAGAACAAGGGTGACAGAAAAATTTCAACAAAGTACTTTATGCACCACAATAGACAAGGACGAATCAAGTGGTGCAATGGCTCCATTTTCACAACAAGAGTGGGAAAGGGCTGAGAAAAGGGTCCCTAGTAGTACATCAACAGGCCCAGATGGCATTCCAATTAGGCTGATAAAGACATTAGGTCCGAAGTCTAAGCAGGCTTTGAGAGAGGCAGTGAGCACAATAATAATCGATGGTGAAGTCCCCGATGGATGGAAACTTAGCAGGATGAGCATGATCTATAAAGGAAAGGGGGACAAAGCTGACATAAACAACTACCGTCCTATAACAGTGACATCAGTGGTCTACAGGCTGGCGATGCAGATTATAAAGGAAAGACTGCAGGCATGGATAGATGATGAGGGGGTGCTGGGGGAACTGCAGAATGGGTTTCGGAAACACAGGAGGTTGGAAGACCATTTGTTCTCACTGACGCAGTGCATCGAAATAGCAGAAAAGGAACACAGGCCTCTGTGGCTAGCATTTTTGGATATCAAGGGAGCGTATGATAGCGTGGTTCAAGAGGAATTGTGGGGAATACTGGACACACTAGGCGTGGAACATGTAGTCACTAATCTTTTAAAGGGTATCTATAAAGGTAACAAGGTAGTTATAAAGTGGGAAAAACAGGTATCCAAGCCTGCAGAGGTAAAACGGGGGCTTAGGCAGGGGTGCCCCCTGTCACCCTTATTATTCATGATATACCTACAAGGATTAGAAGCAAAATTAGAGGGAAGTGGGCTGGGCTTCAACCTCTCTTTAGTCAAACAAGGAAAACTTATTGATCAGGCACTACCAGCATTAATGTACGCAGATGATATAGTGCTAATGGCCAACAATAAGGAAGATTTGCAGAGATTGATGGACATCTGCGGTAATGGGGGAGATAGGTTAGATTTTAGATTCAGTAAGGAAAAATCAGCAGTCATGATTTTCAATGACAACGAAGGTAGTGAGCTTAGAATACAGGAGGTCACGCTAGAGATAACACATAAATACAAATATCTGGGCGTATGGATAAGCAATGGGACCGAGTATCTGAGGGAACACGAAATATACGTGACGACTAAAGGTAACAGGAATGCAGCAGTCATGAAAAATAGGGCACTGTGGAATTACAATAGGTATGATGTTGTGAGAGGAATATGGAAAGGGGTCATGGTTCCTGGGCTGACGTTCGGCAATGCGGTCTTGTGCATGAGATCAGAAGTTCAAGCAAGATTAGAATTAAGCAACGGGGAATAGGTAGGCTTGCTTTAGGAGCTCACGGGAATACACCAAATCAGGGAGTACAAGGTGATATGGGATGGACATCATTTTAGGGCAGGGAAGCTAGCAGCAAGATAAAATTTGAGAAACGATTGAGAGAAATGGGGGAAGAGCGTTGGACTAGGAAGGTTTTCAGCTACTTGTGCATGAAGAATGTCGATACGAAATGGAGGAAGCGAACCAGGAAGTTGACTGGTAAATACTTAGAAAACAGCAGGTGGCCAGACCAAAAAGAACTATCGGTTAAGAAAAAGTGAAGGAAACTGAGACTGACATGTGGAGAATGGGCATGATTAAGAAGTCCGCACTAGAGACCTATCGAACCTTTAAGCAGGAAATTGCCAGGGAAAGGATCTATGATAATACTCGGGATAGTTCTCTACTGTTTGAGGCCCGGACGGGAGTACTGCGAACCAAGACATATCGGGCCAAATACGAAGGAGTAGACACAGTATGCAGTGCGTGTGGAGAGGAAGAAGAAACTGCCGAACACTTGATAATGTTCTGTAAAGGGCTTCACCCTATAGTTCAGGATGATGGCGCTGCGTTTTTCAAAGCACTGGGGTTTAGGGACCGGGAGGGCAAAATAGACTTTAAGCGGGTAGACTTAACTAGAAGGAGGTTATCTGGTTGGCGGCTAAAGTCGAGGCACGAGTGAAAATTAAACTCTTCACTGCAAAGTACGAATCCTCAAACTCACTTTTTAAGAAAAAAAAAATAAATAAATATAGTTTTTGGTTCATTAAGTATTACGGCTTGGTGGCGCTAGCCACCGCCCGATCTAAAGGGTACAGCCATATCCATCCATCCATCCATCCAGAGGCAGGACGGCGTTGTGGTGGCGAACGAGATTGACGCGAGCAGGGAATGGTGAGCGGGCGTAGCGAGGTCTCGTCAGAGGTGCGGCAGAATCAGATGATGTGGTCGGCATAGGGGAATCAAAATCAAATGTCGATTACGACTGGTAGACAGAAGTGGCCTGGGTAGGAGGCCCATAGTGCGCCGGCGGAACCCAGTGATTGCGGCAGTGACGGGCAATATGACGAACACGTCGGCAGTTGAAGCATATGGGCTTGTCGTCCAGTGTACGCTATTCAGACAAATTGCGCTGTCGAGAGTAGTTGGAACCAAATCGAGAAGCGGAGGGACGACGATAAAACGGCTCGGCAAAGTAGACTGGTTGAATGGGGTGTAGGCCGACGTTCGATAATTCTTGACGAACGACGGCTTGTATCAGTTAGATTGTGGTCGGTGAAGGATCAAGCGCTCAAAATGGAGTACCTACTGCTTGGGATGCCTCGACCTCGCGACGAATGATACGGGTGAGGTTGTCACTTCGGGGAACTGGGCGGACGGCGTCATCACAAGAGGAAGTAGCAGCTGTGTTCGGTAGGCGCGTGATGCCATGGGTGACGCGGCGGGCTTTAGCCTGCTCTAGACGGCTGCATTCTGTCAGGATCGTGTCGATGCTCGAGACAATATCAAAAACCAGCAAGTTGAAGGCCCCATCAGCAATACCTTTGAGGACGTGATTAACTTTTTCTTCTTCTGACATGCACTGGTCGACCTTGCTACAAAGCACCAAGACGTCAAGAATGTATGAGACGTACGATTCAGTAGACGTCTGGGCGCGAGTGGCGAGATTCTTCTTGGCAGCAAGCTGACGACCAGATGAATCGCCGTAAAGATCACGGATCTTCGATTTGAAAAGATCCCAGCTTGTGATTTCGGTTTCGTTGGTTTCGAACCATGTCCGCGGCGTGCCGTCGAGGTAGAACTTGACATTGGCGAGCATGAGCGTGGGATCCCAGCGATGGGTAGCACTGACTCGCTCGTACCGGTGCAGCCAAAAGTCAACGTCGATGGTACCGTCAGCGGAGAAAGTTCAAGGATCCCGCAGGGGTGGCAGGGTGATGTAGGTTGTCGACTCGGATCGAGAGACCGGTGGGTATGAGGCACCGGCAGTTGTAGTAGCCGAAGAGTCCGCGGTGTTGCGACCGCTGCGCGTCTCCATCGAGGTACGGGAGTCGTCCACCTCCAACAATAATGTTACGAGTAACCTATTTAATAAATTATATACGATGGACCGTTCTCTACAAACAAGATGGCGAGAGTTCATCAACAACCAGCAACCAAAGTCGTCTTTCTCTTTCTTGCAGCCAGGCTGTGCCGGCAGTTGTGTATCAATATTACCGTGTCGTAATCTGCCTGTTTGTTAATCATAAAACATGCTCATAATGTTTTTTGTATTTTTCTTGTAATACCGAAAAACAAGACATTGTCTGTAGGATAGCCTGTGTTTGAAGGAAAGGTTAATGATAGAGACTGAAAACAATTAAACCATCTACCACTAAAGGGAACAATCTGTAGATGCGAAGTAGCAGGCGCTAAATCTCACTATGGTGGCGGTGTTGACGCTGGCGCTCATCGCGGCGTTACGCAGGAGAGAAGGCTGGGGAGGCTCAAAGCACACAGTAATGAACCAACCTTTCGTACTGGAACTTGCCATTCGGTGTTTGTAGATAATGAGAGACAGAAGACTCCGTTTGGACACAAAGAGTCATAGTCCGCTTTTAGTTAACGCGATACGCTGCGAGGTTTTATTGTTCAAGAATGCACAGGGGAATCCCACCAGCACCAGCTTGGAGGTCATGATTTAGGGCGCAGTGGCCAGTGAACGGTTGTGCAGTGCGACCAGTCGGTTTTTTCAAGCAAAAAACTCGCTAGCAGACGCTGCTTACGTAGGCGTAGCGAGACTAGAGAGGGGAAAGCGTGGAGAGGAGCGAGAGATGCCCATGCGCAATGGTGGTGTAAAGCTGAGAGGACGAATGGCTAGAAGAGAGAGGAGAGAGCGATCGTAGCTTAGCAGACGCTCCCTGCGTTGGCGTTGTGAGGCGAGATAGGGAGAGCGTTAAAGAGGAGAGAGAGGGGGAGCGGACAGCGTGCGCAGTAAGGTTGGTCACGCACCAGAATAAGGTCTAGTATAAACTGCTTCGCATCTAAAAAGCTTTTTGGCTAGAAAAGAAAACGACGAACTTGGATTTTGTAGCATTAATGCGTAGTCTATTTTGTGGGCACCTGGTAACTATGTCGTCCACGTCGTTGTTAAGCTTGCACAATAATCGATGTTATTGTCTTAGCAGAAAACAGCTGTGTCGTACACGTAAAGAGTATTCCGATAATTTTAGGCGCATGCTGAAGGATCATTGATATATATTAAAAATATGGGCCATGTGCTTCACGGCGAAATTTCCCTGCTACGCTCCTATGGACGTCAAAAGTGACAATCTTTTGTATGCACGCGCTGCGTGAGATTCGACGCCATCTTGCAGTAATTTGAAAATACAAAAGTCTTCCTTTAGAATGCAGAGCCACTGGTAGTGGCAGCACCATGATGTTTTAGATAAGCGGTGATCTTCAGCGAAGCGTAAGGAACACCCGCTTTTTTGTTCATGTTGCCTTATTTTCAGTGCAGCGTAATATATACTTTAGTCTTTAGAATTATGCTTCTATGCATTTTATAAACAAAATGACACACTTCCTAGCACTTACTTTTGATGTTGTGCCTCAAGTTTGCGTGATATTAGCTTTTAATTGGCATTGTTCATAGGTATGAACACAGCCACCAGATCAAGATAAGAGGGTTGAGCAAGGCGTTGAACTTCCACTGGGCGGCTGAAACGCTGGACAGACGCCAAAAGACAGTAATTTTTGCGTTGAAGTATCCCAAGAAAGACTATCATCTTTAGCCAGGGAGATGATAATACTGATCCGTGCGGCACGCCAACGTTACTTGTTTTAGAGTGGGTGTGCTTGATATTGACACATCATACTTTTTTTTTCAAATAGTTCAATAGCACTTGAGTGCAAGGCTTTTTATGCCAATAAAATCTAGTTTAGCAAATGTATGATCATATAATAGTATTATTACGGGTTTTACGTCCCAAAACCATGATATGAATATGAGAGGCCGTAATTCTGGCAATTTCCACCATGTAGTGTTTTTTAACATGCCCTGATGTCGCACAGTACACGGGCTTCCACCATTTCGCCTCCATTGAAATTCAACTGCTGCTGCTGGAATCGAACCGTGACCTTCAGGCCGAGTGCCCTAACTACTGCTCCACTGACGTGGACTTCAGGATAACTGTAGATGTGCTAAATGTGAGCGCGTGTTGCGTTGCACTGTCGGGAAATCGCGCTTGTGCTTCTCTTGCTTGCTGACTCAAAAATATGTTGCGTAAAAGTGAATTGAATGCTTCAGATAAACAGAAAAAACGGTGTTCCAGTCAAGTTTTCTGCATCAACGGGCCGCTGGGTCCTATCGGTCAAACGCATTAATGCTAGATTGGTTGAGTACTTACTCATCAGTGAATACTAAATGACTTACTGATGGGATATGAAATTTCGACACATAGGATGACAAGCTTGTTGCGATTAGGTTTTCGACAATATTGTTACGAATAAATATAGCACCTGGTACTATATAAACTCTTTATTTAGGGCGAACTTGTGCCCGTAAACTCAAAGCTAAAGATGGTCAGCCAAGAATGCCTCTTGCTCGCTGACTCTGACTTCGTCGGTCTCTTCTTCTGCCCCTCGAGTCTCGTGCCGGTCCCGTGGCGCAGCATCGTGGCGCGTGCAGGACGGCGTTCCATGGCGCGGCTTTCTTGCTACTTGCTTGGCGGCTTTTACGAACGCGAATTGTGGCAGCGTCTTCTGCGATGTTCGAGCTGTGGCAATATTGCTAAAAATATTAGTATAGCTTTGAGATGATAGTAATACGTATGACGCTTATCCCGATTCTTTAAAGTAGCGACTGCTTTGGTCTTCTTCGGAGGACTTGGGAAAATACCCTGGTCAAAATGAGGTTCACTGTGAGAGGACCCAGATCATATTAGGCATGCTATCATGTTCATGATAGAAGGGCAGAAACTATGAAGACCGGGAGCTGCACCTCTTAGACGAAGTATAGGAGGGGCTTTTTCTTTCAGTGTTGCGGGGTGGAAGAAAAAGCAATGAGGCACACGGGGGTAGAAATCGTTCAGAGGATCATGGTACCGTTACTTCTCAATACAAAATAAGTTGATAAGAAAGTTTGCAATTTTCAAGAGATAATCGAGAATAACTCCCGACTCTATCGTTGTGATTGCGGTATTTGTCATGATTCGGCTGGCAGTAACCCCTCGTTGCCGTGTACGTCATCTCTCTTAGCGCCAGCGTTCTGTTTCAAGTCACGTGATTACTGCATCGTTTGGAACTTTCCTCAAAAGATTAAAAAGCACTTCGAAAAATATATCACTCATACGACGTCATAGCACCCTAAGAGTCGAGTAAACAAACACATGCGTCAAACAAGCGCAGTCACACTCCGGCACCTGGAACTTTTCGCGCAGTGTACTTGTCAGCAATGCGGCACTTTCCCGAACCAAGGATCCGGTAGAAATGTTGTAATTGTGCTGTGTGACATTTCTCGCTACCATAATAAAAAGCCGCATACACAAGAAGATAGCATCACCAAGAACAGCTGTGTATTGAAACCCTAGACCTTTAAGCACACAAATTGCCCAGCCGTGGTCGTCCATACACAATTACTATTGCGGCTAAGGTATACTCCACTGCTGACCCGCAGGTCACGGGATTGAATCCTGGCTGCGGCGGCTGCATTTTTGATAGAGGCGAAAATGCTGTTTGCCCGTGTGCTTAGATATAGGTGCTCGTTAAAAACTTCACGTGTTCGGAGTTCCCGCCACTCTCTACTACGGCGTCTCCCATACTTACATGGTGGGTTGGTGACGTTAAAACCCACATAGAAAATCAATATAAAGACACAAATCGGTGTACATAACCACCACGAAGGCAGCAGAGGGCAGGGGGTGCAGATAAATTGAAATATAAGTTTTTGACACACTCGCGGTAATGACATTTTTGCATAAATTACGGAGTTGAGAGCCATCGAAGATTTTGCCATGCGCATATCGCCGAAACTGTTCTTGACAAGTAGACAGAAGACCCACACGCAACCGTTATAACATAGACTGTTGTACCTCAATAAATAACAGTACAAAAATATGGTTGAAATGTGCGTCATGGGCACTTCCGTGAATCGCTATTGACATGTTTTAAATATAACGACGGCCAGGTTCCAGTTCTTGAGATTTGATGTGAAATTTAGTGTTGGCCACTGTCAGATTAACGATAGTGCAGGGAGGGGAGGGTGGGGCATGATTAAAATACATCGTTACAACTACTGGAATGAAGGAAGTTACGGAGGACACGTGTTATGAAGTGGACACGACAACCGGGAACTCAGCTCAATTTCTTTGAAGGAACATGAAGGAAAACAAATTACCACCATATCCACCCAGACAATGACGTTATAAGTGCATGCTCGGATATGATCGGATAACCCGCGGATCCTCCGTACACGCCCGCTATCATTGTAGGCCACCTTTACTTGGGTGCTGTGCATGTGCTCGAGCGGTGACCAAGTGTGCTCTCTGTGTGAGCTCCCGGCGAAGAGAGAGAAAGCGCACGTGCCCGGAGGGGGTGGGGGGATGGTTTGTAATGAAAAGAAGAAAAAAGTGAGCCCCCGTAACTGTCTCTCAGGGATAGGACACCTCAAGAGTAGCTCACGAGGGGGGGGCGGAAGGAGGGATTGGAAGGATAAGATTAAAAGGGAAAGAGGTAGATAGTGAGAAGAAGGAGAGAGCGAGGTGCAGAGACAGCGAACGACGGGAGTAAGGAGAAGACAGGAAAGATGGAAATGGCTGCAGGAGTCCGAAGACGGGGCACCACTGGCGAGAGCTCTTGTCGGCGACAGAAGATGGCGTAGGCCAAGTCCAGTAGACCAGAGCTACGCTGTCGTCGAATATCGGCGTCAGGAGATGACGTAGGGCCATCCCTGTCGGCCAAAACTACGCTGAAGTAGGAGATCGCGAGGGCGCAACCAGTCGGCACGAAATCCAGCGAGTGAGTCACGTGCCCAGAGTGCTGTGCGCTGCCATGTAAAAACCCCATATTTTGAAAGTAGTGACACTCTCCTTTGCGCGCGTTTTCCTCCTCAATTCTCCTCGAATTTTTACCCTCTTCTGGCTGGCGCGGCGCTGAACCCTCCCCTGGCTCGCTGCAGCCGCCCTGGAATAAATTCGCGCGCTTGTTTATTCAACTCCTTGACGCATTATACGAAGTTCTCTCACTTGAAAAATCCGCTTGACGAAAATAGGCTTTACGTAGAACACAGCGGCTGATAAATTTTTATTGCACTTATATGAATGAAAGCTGAACCACATGAAAATTGAGTACCAACTCGCGCCTGAGTGGTTTACGCAGTCTACGCTTCGGAATGTGAAGTGCTATATTGTAGGTGCAAAAGGTTTACACTGAACCTTTTTCATTTACTGTGGTCCTGATGACCTTAAAAAATGTGGTGGTTTGCCTCATCAATGCACCAAAATAAGTGGACTCGATGCACGTTTATACCAACACCGACCCGAAAAATTAATGTGTTAAGGAAAATCTGAAGTGGAATTCATGCGCGTGCCTGTATTCCGTCCCAATACAACGATGAGGTATTGCATTCGGTTACCTCTGCGGCTTAGTTCAGTCTCCCGAAGACAAAAACAATGAGAACAGACGGGTCAGGCTAAAGCTCCTCAAGCTATGGCATCTTATATTTACAATTAAGAAATACACAAATGCGCGCCCACGCTGGTGCACAAAAATAACAAAAATAAGTGCGCACACTCAAGTGCATGCAAGCAACCGCACAAATACGTACGCAAGTGCATGCACGTGCTCACGCACATACGTACGCGCATACATAAAAACACACACGAACGCACATACACTCGCAAATACACACACACACACACGCACGCACACGCACGCACACAAACACACACACAGGCATAAATACAAAATGCCAAAAGCATGTTCTCACATGAACACTAACATAGGCTCGCGCACGCACAGGCGCAATTACTTACAAACACGATCGCAATCAAACGTAGGCGCCAGCATGCGTATACAAACACATACTTGCACACATACGTAAATGCACGCACACACGTTCACGCACATGCCGTCCACACTACAAGTTATTAACTACACACGCTATTTTACAAAGTGCATACTTTGAAAATTAACGAACGTGCGAAAACACAATAAAGCTTTGTCAGGGCACAGAGAAAAATCACAGCATAATTGCTGCAAATCACAGCAAATCATTAAGTAATAATGATGAGTGGGGCAAAGCGACAGTGTGTCCATCCGTCCATGCGTCAGTCCGTCCATACATGCGCCCATTTCGGCTGGTCTGGCCTCGTTATTCTGAACGATGTTGAGCTTCCAGACGTCGGTGTATGAGGCACGGATGTTCGAGTATTCCTCGTTGGTCTCATGCACTTGCACTCGTGTTACCACGCGGATGGGCTGCAGGGACCTTCGCCCCACTCGTTATCATTCAACTCGCGGACATGCTGTGGTTTTTTTTCCTCGAGAACTTTATAATACCTTCAGTTCTTTCTCTGCCCTGCTGATACAATAGAATGCGCAGAAACCAGGCATCGCAACTAAGAACGAAGCTCGGAATTCAACTCTGAAGCACGTGAGGAGCGGGAAGGCTCGAGAGTTCATGGCGTGCGCGGTAAAAGAAAAGCGCGTGAGGTTTGTATGCGCACGTTTCCCGTGACATCAGGAGCCACCTGACCAGCTGGCTGCGCGCGTACCAGCCATTCAGGACTGCGAATGCATCGATTCTCGAAAGAGAGGGTGGAGAAGGAAAAGGTCTATGGGTCGGCGAGAGTGGGACGGCGTAGATGAAGGAGTGTCACTACTTTAGAATATATAGGGGCTTTACCGCCATGAGGAACCACGCGCCATTTAGTGAGCTTTCTTATATTGACCTGAAAATCGACGCCTTGGAAAGCACCGCACGTAAGCGTGCGGCCGTACAAAACTCCACTGAGACCCTCCTGTTTTCTTCTCGCGTTCACATTGATTTCACTCCCCCACTACCCATCCTTCTTGTGGCGGTTTTGAGGTGACGTCCTCAGAGAGGGACGGTTACCAGGACACATTTTTCTCTTTGCTTTATTTACCATCAACTTTGAGAAGGTATAGAACTAATATACAGACTGTATATTAACTCTTCGCAAAAAGGCATGTCCAGAAACCTTGATTATTTCCCATTCAGCAATTTTTGAAGCTTCACTGCAGTACACAAGCCTAACTGAAAGGGGGGCGTAATAAAAACGCAATATCTCATTATATAAACCGACATTCAAGGAGTTTCAGTTACATTCAATTTAGTGGGTTGTCGTTGAATACCATGCGCAGAAACAAAACTTGTTCGTTGGTTTGTTTTTGAGTTACAGCGGTCTCTTTTCACTAGCATGCGGTGAAGCCACACTCCAGGAGCTCGTGTTTAAGCATCCTCTCAAGAGAGGCTCGATGCTATATGGAGTACTCAAGCAATACTAAAGACACGTAAGGTTATTGGGAACTAGATGGTAAGTCATGGTTCAGAATAGTCTGTAGAATGCGGGCAGTATAGAGTACTCTTAAAGTGCTATTTAGAGTGACAGTGACTAAAGGTGGCTAAAATGCAGAATAGTCTGAAGGATGGAAGAGGTAAAAACAGGCAAGACACGGAAATATTGTTGAGTGTGTCAAAGTGGTTTAAAGTGTATTAGAGTGCGGATTACCTTTCATATCAGTTTAGCGAAGATGAACGAGGGTTGAATAAGGCAGATTAAGCCATAGATTGGTATAAAATGGGCCTAATAATTGGTATTACAAGTCAACCAGAAAACCGCCAGATAAATTAAGGTGTGCATAAATACAGAGAGAATAGATGAAGGTTAATTAGCGAGAGCATTATGGTGTAGATTTATGCTAAAAGGCGGATTAATGTGCAACGGGATAAAGAGCACTATATCAATGATATATTCAGTTAGTCGAGTGACTCAAGACGTACTAAACGCGGAGTAGCGTGAAAGGGAAGGGTTCGAGTGAGTTAATTAGTATATTAAAGTGTACGCGTCTTCTAGCTCAAAGTATTTCTACTACCAGGTATTTTATTATCAGAGCCAGTGAATTTACTCCAAATGTCACACTATTTATTCCGAGCACCAAAGAAATCATTGTAAACGCCTCGTAATTCAACGCTGAGGCGAACCAATTCATTCCACAATGTAAATGCACTTGACTTGGGGTGACAGGACGTTCGAAACGTTATGATTCCACGTCATCGCACAAAAGTGAAGAGATTTCATTATTCAAGAACTTTGTCATCTGACAACAAACAACGCACTGACTAGGAAGAAAACGGTCTCACGTGAGAGTGTGCAACTTTGTGCACCTGCAGGAGTATTTCTCAAATACTCGTATACCAACATGGTTGTGAAATGAAAAGAAATCACTGGGGCTTTCAGGTGGCAGGAGTTTCGCAACCTTGAGGTTTCGTGAGTAAGCCACCTGAATTCGTTTATTTTGCGCCGGTCCGTGGGTGGTACCTGACCCTATTGACGTAGATATCGCACGAACGGCCTTCGAAGCAGCTTTTCGATAGCACGCGCGCCGTGCGCGTCAGAGATCAACAAAAAGCAAGATATATGAGAATGTGCAACTTTCCCCATCTGCATCAGCGACTCCCAAATATGCCGACATGGGTATCAAATGAAAGGACATTACGTGAACGTCAGATCACGTGAGTATGCCACGTGACACCGTCTGTCTTGTGACCTTTCATGGGCTCTTCCCAACCATATCGACATGGATATCAAACGAATGGGCTTTGAAGCAGCTGTTCGATAGTACGTGCGTCGTGCACGTCAGACGTCCACGCAAATGAGGGTTACGTAACTAAAAGCAAGATTCTCCACCTCCATCATGAATTCACAATTATGACGACATGGGTATCAAGAGAAAGGAGATCACGAGTGCTTTGGATGGCGTGTGTTTTGCGATCGTCAGGTCACGTGAGTTGGGGCATCTTGCGCCATTTAATAGGTCATTCTCAACCATATCAACATGGATATCAATCAAACGGCCTTTGAAGCTGCTATTCGGTAGTACGTACGCCACCCACGTCAAAGGTCTACGTAGAAGGGGGCGACGTGACCTCTATGAGCAATTCCCAACAATGCCGACACGGGTATTAGACAGAAGGAGATCACAAGTGCGTTGTGGTGGCACGGGCTTGGCGAAACTCAGGTCATGTGAGATAGTGAAGTGACTCCGCGCATGATGCGCCAGTCCACGAATCATTCCCAGCTATATCGACATGGATATAAAACGAACGACCTTCGAAGCAGCTCTTCAATAATACGTGCTCATCCTACCCCATACATCGACGACAAGTGATTCATGTTACTATGGGCAACTTGGGGCACCTACCTGTGTAGTTCTATGTCGACATGGGTGTCAAACGAAAGGGGATTACGAGAGCTTATAGAGGGCACATGTTTCGGGTACGTCACATCAGTAAGTCAGGTGACGTCATGTAATCTTCGCCAGTTTATGAGTGGTCTCTAATCATATAGACCTGGATATCAATAGAACGAGCTTCGAAGCAGCTCTTCGACAGTACGTGCGTCGCGCACTCCAAAGCTCAGCGTAAAAGTTGGCCACGTGACTGAACGCTACTTTCTCTGCCTGCATCAGCGATTCCCAACTATGCCGACACGGATGTCGAACGAAATGAGATCACTAGTGCGTTACTACAGCATGTGTTTTGGGAACGTCAAGTTACGTGAGTAAGTTACGGGAATTGTTGCATCTTGCGCCATTTAATAGGTCATTCTCAAAGATATTGTCACGGGCTAAGTAGATGCCTGAGGATGACGACGACGAAGTGCTGAACGTGAACGTGCTCGGACTGCAGCAGCGTTGTACGCATTTGCTCTCCAGTATATTCGCCAGTACGAATTTGCTCGCCAGTGTACACTTTATTTTTCGTAACATCATTGGTGGAAGGTGAGGGGTACCACTCGCTATACAGCCCAACGAGCTGGATCTTCGCACTGGACGGTGCATTGCAACTACCACGATGACTGACCAGGCTACTCAATGTCAACAAGATCCGTCAGCCCGGTAACCGATCGTTGTGGTGCAACCTCGTGACCCAGGCCCATTCAACGGCACAAGTGGCATAGACGTCCATGACTGGCTGGTTCTATATGAGCGTGTCAGCAGCAGCAACCATTGGGATCCGACGCTTATGTTGGCGAGCATCATCTTCTACTAGCATGGCACGGCAAAACTCTGGTACGAGACACATCAAGAAGAGTTGACTAGCTGGGACGTCTGTAAGCAGAAATTACGCTATCTATTTGGGAAACCAATCGGACGTTAAGTGGCCGCAACGAAAGAGCTTGCGACTCGTGCCCAAACATCCACAGAGCCGTACATCGCGTACATCCAGGACGTGTTGGCTTTGTGCCGGAAGGTCGACAAGGACATGCTCGACGAGGACAAAGTCGAACACATCCTGAAAGGAATTGCCTATGACGCCTTTAATTTTCTCCTGTGCAAGGACTGCTCGACGGTGGAGTCGGTCATCGAAGCATGTCGTCGCTTCGAACAGGCAAAAAGTAGGCACATTGTTCACCGATTTGACCGCCTTCCCAACATGGCGGCTACGTCCTTTTGCGAAGATTTGCCCACACTACATCAACCACCAGCGCCGGAAAACGTCACCAGAATAGTCCATCGGGAACTCGAGGCTATGGCACCCGGTATGTCTAGCGTCAGCGCGCCAGGACACAACCTCGATGCTGTTTCAATGATACAGGCCGTAGTTCGCCAAGAGATCGCGAATATGGGCATTTCACCACCTCATCAAAATGCCCCTGCTACTTCCAGCTCGGCTCCAGTCGTTGCGGCTGCCACTCCAAACCGCACGTTTGCGCCACGACGAAACCCAGCTGAATGGCGCACTCATGATGATCAGCCCATATGTTTCACGTGCCATCGGATAGGACACATCGCTCGCCATTGCCGCAGCCGTTGGACCTCATCCCCTCGACCGAGCTTCTGTGATTGGGGACCTCGCTTTGAACTTAAACCTTTTGCCCCGTCCTTCCGTGCTGAGACAGGTGCAGAGCATAATCCAAAACGTCGGACCAGCCGCTCGCCTTCGCCCGTGCGTCGTTAGTCCTGCTCGCCCTAACCCCGCCGTTCTCGGTCTCCCTATGACCGTCACTCAGAAAACTAGCCGGTGCAGCCCCCGGAGGTGACGCTGCATACACGACTCGGACTGCAAATCCTCTGATTACTCCCGACCAGCGGTGCAACCTTCTTACAATTCTCGTTGATTGTTTACCTGTAACTGCTCCTATTGATACTGGTGCACAAATATCTGTGATGAGCTCAGACTTCCACCGCCACCTCCAAAAAGTTCTGACGCCTGCGATTGCACCTACCGTTCGTACAGTGGATGGGAGTACTACAGCTGTGCTTGGAATGTGCACTGCGCGATTACCAATTTCTGAGCATAAAACTTCAGTTCTGTTCGCTGTACTGAAAAAAAAAATTGCCCTCATGACCTCCTCCTTGGACTCGACTTTCTGACTTCACACGCTGCGCTCATTGACTGTTCCAAAGGTCTTCTCCGGTTTGAACTACCATCCTTCTCAGAGACCGTCTCTACCAGCCCACCTCGTCTACGCTCTGTCGATTTCCTCAGACTTCTACCGCAAGCCGCAGTCCAAGTCCAACTCTTGCCACATCCTCCAGTACCCGATGGTGATTATGTTGCTGCCCCAATTTCTGACGTGGCCATGACACGTAATATTGCACTCCCCAACACAGTGGTTACCGTTAAGGACAACCGAACTTCATTTCCCGTCCTCAATTTTGGCTTCTCAGCGCAAGTTATTCCTCGCGGCATGTCACTTGCGCATCTGACACCACTGGTCGACCGCACAGTTTCCGCCCTAACCACCGATTCGCCACCCAATTTTTCATCAACGTCGCTCTCGTCACGTTCCTGTTCCGACTTTTTCAAGCCAATGCTATCTGACAAGCTCACCTCTGAACAAGTCTCTGCTTTCTGCCGTGTGCTTGCTTCTTATCAGGACATCTTTGACTTCGGCGATCGTAATTTTGGCCAGACATCTGTGGTAACCCATCGCATCGACACCGGTGACGCTCGACCCATTCTTTGAGAACCCTACCATCTGTCAGCCACGGAGCGTGCTATTATACAGCGAGAAGTAGATAAAATGCTTCACAAGGGCATAATCGAACCCTCATCTCGTCCTTGGTCCTCACCCATTGTACTTGATAAAAGAAGGACAATTGCTGGAGATTCCGGGTATTTGATTACCACCATCTCAACCATATTACTAAGAAAGATGTCTATCCCCTACCGCGCATAGATGATGCACTCGATTGCTTGCAGGGTTCCAAATATTTATCTTCAATAGACCTTCGCTCAGGCTACTGGCAGATCGCTGTGGACGACAAAGACAGAGAGAAGACGGCCTTCGTGACTCCTGATGAATTTTATTAGTTCAAGATGATGCCCTTTGATTATGCGATGCCCCCGCAACTTTTGAGCGCATGATGAACTCTCTCCTTCGACGCATGAAGTGGACCATCTGCCTCTGCTCTCTTGACGACGTTATTGTTTTTTCGACTACTTTCGACGACCATCTTACCCGTCTGTCCACAGTGCTATGTTTTCCGACGTGCCAACTTGCAACTTAATTCTTCCAAATGCCGCTTTGGGCAACGCCAAATCTGCGTACTCGGCCATCTTGTTAACGCTTCGGGCATTCAACCAGACCCTGCGAAAGTCCGAGCAGTTCGCGACTTCCCCACACCCCGCTCAGCCAAAGACGTCCGAAGTTTTCTGGGACTGTGCTCCCATTTCCGTCGTTTTGTTGAGAAGGTTGCTGAAGTAGCCCGTCCTCTAACCTGCCTCCTCAAAACGGGTGTTGCATTCACCTGGGGCCAACAGCAAGCAAATGCCTGTTTGTCGCTCGTTGACATTCTCACCAATCCACCAGTCCTAGCACACTTCGACCCATCTGCCGCCACGGAGCTTCGTACTGACGCCAGTGGCCACGGCATATGCGCAGTGCTGGCGCAGCGTCAACAAGACATGCACCGCGTCGTCGCGTATGCAAGCCGACTGTTGTCGCGCTCGGAACAAAATTATTCCATCACAGAACGCGAGTGCTTAGCTCTCGTCTAGGCCATTGCAAAATTCCGACCGTACCTGTGTGGCCGACCATTCTCAGTTAGTACGGACCACCATGCACTTTGCTGGCTCTCCTCACTCAAGGACCCTACGAGACGCCTTGGTCGCTAGGCGTTGCGCTTACAAGAGTACACTTTTTCCGTATCCTATAAATCTGGACAACTTCACAAGGATGCCGACTGCTTGACTCGTCACCCAGTCAATCCCCCTGACACAATGGAAGATGGACAAAAGGCCCTCGTTCTTTCAATTACCGACTTCGCCGACATAGCCGCTGAACAACGCCGCGACCCCTCTTTGCGTGCTATTATCAATGTTCTGCACTCTCCCCACCCTGACCACTCCTTACAACTGTTCGTTCTTCACAACGACATCTTGCACCGCTACAACGCCCAACCTGATTGTGCTGAGCTTTTACTCGTTGTTCCTGTGCATTTTCGCGCAGACGTTTTGGCCCAGCTCCATGATACCCCATCCGCTGGATACCTAGGGGTGTCACGCACGTATGACCACATTCGCCGCCGATTCTTTTGGCCTGGCCTCTACCGTTCTGTGCGACAGTACGTTGCGGCATGCGACCTCTGCCAGTGCCGCAAGACACCTGCTCTGGAACCTGCTGGTACCCTCCAGCCCATTGACGTACCAGACGAGCCATTTTTCCGAGTCGGCCTCGATCTTCTAGGACCTTATTTCGTGTCAGCCGCCGGTAATAAGTGGATTACTATTGCTACCGACTACGCTACGCAGTATGCCGTTACACGCGCCCTCCCCACCAGCTGCGCTACTGATGTAGCCGATTTCCTTCTTCATGACATCATTCTGCGTCATGGTGCTCTTCGTAAGTTGATCACCGACCGCGGCAGGTGTTTTTTATCTAAAGTAGTCGACGAGCTCCTGCGATCCTGCTCTACCCACCACAAGTTCACTACAAAATACCACCCACAAACTAACGGCCTCACGGAACGCCTGAATTGTACCCTGACGAATATGTTAGCGATGTATGTCTCCAAAAATCACAAAGATTGGGACATCCACTTACCTTTCGTTACCTTCGCATACCTTCGTTACCTTCGTTACCTTCGCGGAATCAGGGCGTAGATGAAGTATATATAAACATTCTGGAAGAAATCTACAGGGGATCAACTGCTACCATAGTGCTTCATAAAGAAAGCAACAGAATACCAATAAAGAAGGGTGTAAGGCAGCGGGACACAATCTCCCCGATGCTATTTACCGCGTGCTTACAGGAGGCTTTCAGAAGCCTACAATGGGAACAGTTAGGGATAAGAGTTAATGGAGAATACCTTAGTAACCTGCGCTTCGCCGATGACATTGCATTGCTGAGTAACTCAGGGGACGAATTGCAACTCATGATTACGGAGTTAGACAAGGAGAGCAGAAAGGTGGGTCTTAAAATTAATCTGCAGAAACGAAAGTAATGTACAACAACCTCGGAAAGGAGCAGCGCTTCGAGATAGGTAATAGTGCACTTGAAGTTGTAAAAGACTATGTCTACTTAGGGCAGGTAATAACCGCAGAGCCTAACCACGAGATTGAAGTAACTAGAAGAATAAGAATGGGGTGGAGTACATTCGGCAAGCACTCCCAAATTATGACAGGTAGATTGCCACTATCCCCCAAGAGGAAGGTATATCACAGCTGTATCTTGCCGGTACTTAGCTACGGAGCAGAAACCTGGAGACTTACAAAGAGGGTTCAGCTTAAATTGAGGACGACGCAGCGAGCAATGGAAAGAAAAATGGTAGGTGTAACCTTAAGAGACAAGAAGAGAGCAGAGTGGATTAGGGAACAAACGGGGGTTAAAGATATCACAGTTGAAATAAAGAAGAGGAAATGGACATGGGCCGGGCATGTAGCGTGTAGACAGGATAACCGCTGGTCATTAAGGGTAACTAACTGGATTCCCAGAGAAGGGAAGCGGGTTATGGGGAGACAGAAGGTTAGGTAAGCAGACGAGATTAAGAAGTTTGCGGGTATAAATTGGCCGCAGCAAGCACAGGACCGGATTAACTGGCGGAACATGGGAGAGGCCTTTGTCCTGCAGTGGACGTAGTCAGGCTGATGATGATGATGCTGATGACTTTCGCATACAACAGTTCACGTCATGATACAGCTGGATTTTCACCTTTTTACCTACTGTTCGGTTATGACCCGCCTTTTCCCATGGACGCCATGCTGCAATCTGACGCCCCCTCATCGTCTGCTTATGCTCGTGATGCCCTGGCGCGAGCTGACATCGCCCGCCAAGTCGCCCGCGATCGTTTATGTTCTTCGCAGTTTAACCAAAAGAGTGCTTACGATCGCCGGCACCGCGACGTACAGTACTCTCTGGGGTCGCTCGTCTTGCTGTGGTTACCATCACGTCGTGTTGGTCCCTGCGAAAAACTGATGTCCCGTTACGTTGGCCCCTACCGCGTCATACGCAAGGTCACCAGCATGACCTACGAGATAGCTCCACTCTATATCACGTCAGCACCAGCTTCAGTCCCAACCGATATAGAGCACGTCTCACGGCTTAAACCATACTACTCACGCCTCGAGAATCGATCGCTCCGGGACGGTGCTTCTGCCGCCGGCGGGTAATATCACGGGCTAAGTAGATGCCTGAGGATGACGACGACGAAGTGCTGAACGTGAACGTGCTCGGACTGCAGCAGCGTTGTACGCATTTGCTCGCCAGTATATTGGCCAGTGCGCATTTGCTCGCCAGTGTACACTTTATTCCCCGTAACATCATCGACATGAATATGAAGGAACGGGCTTTGGTGCAGCTGTTCGATAGTGTATCGTGCTGGGTCATGCTGACCATGACTCATGATGCGCACTCCGGTGCGCACCGACCGATTATGCCTAATATAAGCGGCGACAATAAACCCGGCAACGCATTGCTGCATCCTGCTTCCTCGGTGACCGTCTCAGTCTTTGATCAGCCTACCTGGGTCTGATACATGGTGTCAGAAGTGGGGTCGACGGCGGATGCTACCACATCGCTTCGCCGGTGCCGACAATCATGGAACTACTGAAGCCACCGGACCGACTATGCCTGACAGGAAATGTTCAGAAGAACTGGCAGCTTTTTAAACAAAAGTTCGAATTGTTTCTACAAGCAACAGAGCCAGCTACACGACTGACAGAAGCTGCTAGAACAGCCAGGCTCCTGACTGCTGCTGGGGACGACGCTTTAGAAGTCTTCAATAACTTTACATTCGCAGAAGGCGAGAACAGGCAAGACTACCAGACTGTGGTAAAGAAATTTGAAGAGTACTGTGCAGAGCAGCAAAACGAAGTCTACGAAAGATATGTCTTCAGGACAAGGACGCAAGATGAAGCTGAACCAGTGGAACATTTCATAAGAGACCTGCGCAAGCAAGCAAGGTATTGCAACTTCGGTCCGCTTGCTGACTCGATGATACGCGACCAAATCGTATTTGGCTCCTGGAACACTAAACTGAGGGAAAAGATGCTACGCGAGAAGGACTTGACGCTCCAGAAGGCCGAACAAATCTGCAAAGCAGCAGAGCTCGCGAACAAGCAAAACGAAGCATGGCAAGGTAACGAAGCAAGAGTGGACGCCACCGAAAAACGTTACCTACATCGCACCCAAGGCCGGAAAGCTCCTGTCCAGTGCTGCAAGTGCAATCGAAGACATGAGCCTAGGAAATGTCCCGCCTTTGGCAAAATATGCCGCGCCTGCGCAGGCCGAAATCATTTTGCGGTTTGTTGCAGAAAGTATGAGGTCGACGAAGTACAAGAGGAAAAGGAAGACTTTGCAATCTTGGACGTCACCGTGTGCGGAATCCAGAAAACAGATTGGATTGTTAAGGCCCAAGTTGGACAGCAAGAAGTTGCATTCAAAGTAGACACTGGTTCCCAAGCCAATTTATTACCACTGTCAGTGTACAAAAGATTCCGAACGAATCCACCCCTCAGGGCAAGTAATTCCGTTTTACGATCCTATAGCGGAAACGCTATCATGCACTACGGAGTGACAACTCAGGTGATTACGATCAACGAGCGTCGGTGCCTTGCAGATTTCTTCGTTGTGAAGCGGGGCCAGAGTATATTAGGTCTCGAACTGGCTGAATCTCTAGCACTTGTCTCCAGGGTGGTTGATTTCGTAACCACTGAAGGGATGACTCCAATGACGCAACGGTCTCTCCCAACGACGCAGAAATTCAGCCACCTCTTCGAAGGCACTGGGTGCGTGAAGCGGCAATATCGTATGGTACTACATGACGATGCGGTTCCAGTGATCCATGCAGCGCGACGCGTTCCTTTGGCCTTACGGGAACCCCTACAGAAAGAGCTGGTGCGCATGGAACAGGCGAACATCATCTGCAAGGTGGACGAACCAACTGATTGGGTAAGCCCGCTTGTTATTGTAAGAAAAAAAGACGGTAGCCTCAGGGTATGCATGGATCCAAGAAGCGTAAACGCATGCTTGAAACGCGAACACTACCAGATGCCACAACGCGAAGACATTGAGGCGGAGCTGTCTGGCGCGAATTTCTTCAGTCGACTAGACGCTAACGCAGGGTTTCACCAAATTCCCCTTGATGAACCTACCTCAAAGATATGCACGTTCGCCACGCCGTTCGGGCGCTACCGATTTCTTAGACTTCCATTTGGCATTGGATCTGCCCCCGAAGTCTTCCAGAAAACACTGAGCGAGATTTTTGACCATTTACCCGGAGTTAGAGTGTACATTGATGACATTCTCGTGTGGGGAGCAACCAAGCAAGAGCATGACAGTCGCCTTCAAGCCGCTCTATGCGCAGCCCAACGCGCAGGGCTAACATTCAACAGGGCGAAGTGCCAGTTTGGAGTGCAGAAGATAGTTTTCTTGGGCGATGTTATCAGCTCAGCAGGAATTCGTCCAAATGCAGCTCTTGTAGACTGTTTGAGCAAAATGCCCGTACCAACTGAAAAACTTGCCGTACAACGTATGCTTGGAGTAATAAACTATTTTGGAAAATATGTGCCAACTCTCGCTGATAGAACGAAGCTTCTTCGAAGCCTGATACGGAAGGACACCGTATTTGACTGGACCGAAAAACACGCTCAGGAATGGCACGCAGTCTGCGAAGCGCTGCGCACTGCCCCGCTCCTCGCTATATTCGACCCCGCGAAAGAGACAAAGATAACGGCAGACGCATCTAAGGATGGCATAGGGGCCGCACTGCTCCAGCGACACTCCAGTGGCTGGCGTCCTATCGCCTACGCGTCACGAGCCATGACCGACGTTGAAAAGCGTTATTCTCAAATAGAGAAAGAAGCGATGGGTATAGCATACGGTTGCGAGAAGTTCCACCAGTTTGTGTACGGTAGGAAAATTGTGATCGACACCGATCACAAACCGTTGCTAGCCATTTCGTCCAAAGATATCGGGAACATGCCCCCAAGACTTCAAAGATTTTTTCTGCGCTTATTAATATACGACTATGTTCTACAGTTTGTTCCAGGCAAAGAATTGGTCCTTGCTGACATGCTCTCAAGGGCCACACCGTCAGAGCGTGAAGACACAGTGGATTTTGGCGACATTCAAGTACACGCAGTGGCCGTTTTGTCATCTTTAGTGAGTGAAAGAACGAAACAGCTTTTGTCTCGGGAAACATCTAACGACCCGGAGCTACGTGCGGTAGTAGAAAGCTTGTCGTTAAACAAAGACTTCGAAGGAACACTCAAGCCGTTCGCCTCTGAACTTTCAGTTGTCGACGGAATTCTTCTGAAGGGCTGTAAAGTAGTTATACCAAAGAAACTGCGTCCAGAAACCCTAAGCCGCATTCACGAGGGCCATCTTGGTTTAAATAAGTGCAAAGCTAGGGCACGGCGTTTAGTATTTTGGCCTGGTTTGAACTCTGACATTGCTGACGTTGTACGGAATTGTGCTGTCTGTAAAACCTATGCGTACAAACAACCGGACGAGCCCCTCTTGCTACGAACCCCTCCTGATCACCCTTGGTACCGAGTGGGCGTAGATCTTTTTTGTTATGCTGGAGCCACGTACCTTGCTGTTTTTGATGCCTATTCAAATTTTCCAGAAGTTGAAAAACTCGAGGAGACATCGGCAACTGCGGTTATCGACAAGCTGGCAGCCATCTTTGCAAGGTATGGAATACCGATGGAAGTCTGCACAGACAACGGCCCCCAGTTCGCAAGTCACCAATTCGCCACGTTCTCCAGACGGTACGATTTCAAACATATAACTTCGAGCCCAATGTTTCCACGTTCCAACGGGCTAGCAGAAAAGGGTGTCCAAATTATAAAGCGGCTGCTTAAGAAGACTGGGACCACACATGAAGATTTTTGGCTTGGGTTACTTGGTTACCGCTCTGCTCCCTTGCAGGATGGCCGGTCGCCGGCGGAACTTCTGCAGGGCAGGCCTCTACGCACTAGGATCCCCGACTTCAACCTGCAGTCCAAGAGACCTGTAAAAAAGCGCCAGCAGACGTCGTCTGGACGACCGCTGAGACCACTCCTACCGGGAGACGTGGTTCGCGTGAAAGGCCAGGCTTGGTCTCAAAAGGCTAAGGTATTGGGAAAAGTAGCCCCGAGGTCCTACAACGTCGCAACAGGAGAGGGGAGAACGCTGCGGCGTAACCGCCAACAGCTGCTGGCAACCTCGGAGCCATTTACGTACTCCAGCGACAGTGACACTGACGTCGGAGATGATGACGCAGAAGAGCCTCCACATCAGAGCCCGCCTCGCGTGACTTCGCCGGCACCTAGAAGATCCTCGCGCATTAGGGAGGAACCAAGACGTTTAGCATACGGCCCCAACTTTGCTCAAATAGTTTAGCGGCTAGTTCCGGCGGAATACTGTTGAATTTGTATTTTTTCTATAGCATTGCACTTCTTTTTTACGCCTTGTTAAAAAAAAAGGATGGGAGATGTATCGTGCTGGGTCATGCTGACCATGACTCATGATGCGCACTCCGGTGCGCACCGACCGATTATGCCTAATATAAGCGGCGACAATAAACCCGGCAACGCATTGCTGCATCCTGCTTCCTCGGTGACCGTCTCAGTCTTTGATCAGCCTACCTGGGTCTGATACAGATAGCACGTGCCGCGCACACGCCAGAGATAGATGTAAAAGTGGGTCACGTGACAAAACGCGACTTAAGTCAACTCTATGAGCTATTCCCAAGTATGTCGACTAGGTATGAAGCGAAAGGGGATCTCGAGTGCTTTGTGATGAATCGTATTTTGAGAACGTCAGGTCACGTGAGTAAATCACGTGGCATCGTGCATCCTGTGCCATTCAGTGGGTCATTCCCGACCATAATGACATGAATATCGAACGAACTGGCTACAACGTAGCTCTCGTGCGGCACTCACGTCACCCTTTCAGAAGTGCGTTTTTTGGCACAATAATTGCAACGATTTGTTGTTTCACAGAACTGACGAAAGTAACAGAAAAATATTTAAGGAAAGAACGGGGAACATTGCTTCTCTGATTGTACTTTATCCGTTTTGTGCCACATTGAAAGAAATTAAGTTGGACGCTGGTTCGCCCACTTCGTAGGCTGCATCTGTACGCACGAACTTGTTGTTTCACAGAACTGACGAAAGTAACAGGAAAATATTTAAGGAAAGAATGGGGAACATTGCTTCTCTAATTGTACTTTATCGGTTTTGTGCCACATTGAAAGATATTAAGTTGGACGCTAGTTCGCCCACTTCGTAGGCTGCATCTGTACGCACGAACTTAGGTATACGGATCCGAAGTGTTACCAGTTGAACTATAACAAAGGGCTTTCGCTCATCCACATTGCATAATATTTATGTGCGCCAAACTCATGAGAATGCTAGTAATCACCCTACAACACGCACTTGTTCACTTGCATTGACATACCCAGTTACCGTGCATGCAGTCAGCTGGCCCTTAGAAAAATTGAACACTACGGTATTTGTGACGGCTATACTTTGTTTTGGGATGGAGAATCCGTAGACCAATTTGTTATTGTCTACGTCCGTCTGGACGGAATGAGTCCGTGTAGCGTACGCTCAGAAGAACCGCGGATGATCGTATACTGGAACGTATATTGAAGTGAAACTTCGAGCAATGAATTGCTGTTTGTATAAAAGTGCTCAAATAAGTACATTATATTGTTCTGACTGGTAAGCTGGCAGCAATGAGTCAGACAAACTGTTTCACCGAACTAGGCCTCACTTCACATGTTGCTGCAGTTCAGCGCGGAGTCGGTAATAGAAAAGGCGTGCTCGTCACATGAGCCGCCGTTCGAGCGTTGCACTTGCTGCATGAAGCTTAAAGCAGCCTTCACGAGCATCATCCGCTGACGCTGTTTTTTGCAGATTCCTTGTGGAGTCGTCACAGTTCTTCACGGTACTCGCTAGAAAACACATATTCATTGATATTGAAGAAGGGGCTATATATCGTGGCAGTTCATTCAGAGAGGGAATTGCGCTTGCGAAGGTGGCGTGTTCTACGCAAAATTTCTAGTGCGTTGTGCAAAATGAGTACCAGGGAGATGTTTGTGTCAGTTTCCTGAATTTGCTTTGATGTATCAGGGAAGAATTCATGGAACGCCATACAGTAAACTGTCTGCACCGCTTTCCAGGGAAAGAATGTTTCCGTGGATATGCATAATTCTTATGTTTGTGCTTGTCAGAACCTATATGACTGGCGTTTCGCACTTCGTATATGTTTTCTCAGCGAATGGACGTTTCCAGAAAGTTGTGCGCTGAGGCAAAAGCAGACGACAGTCGAGGCCCAGTTGCATTGAAGCCCGCTCGTTTAATATTCATGTCATCATCGTTGGAACGGGCTTATTAAATGGCACAAGATGCACGAAGTTCTGTGACTTACTCCTGTCATTAGACGTTCCTGAAACACATGCCATCACAGCGCATTAGAGATCTCCTTTCATTTGATACCCATGTATGTGGGGCCCCTTTTGTTTTTACTCTATATTAACGATTTGCCGAAATGCCTTTCTTCATCCAGTTGTATATTATACGCCGACGACACCACAATTTTTAACTCCGATAGCAGCATTACATCCTTAACTGGAAAACTAAACTTTGATCTGGCACAACTCGTTCGGTGGTGCAGTAATAACATGTTAGAAATTAACACGTCTAAGACAAAACTTGTTGTCTTCTCTTCACCACAAAAACCCTTACCTTCTATCCCTCCTGTTATAATTGCGCGCAATGACATCCCTGTGAGCGACTGCTGTAGATTCCTAGGCGTTGAACTCGACAGTAACTTGAAATACCACCGACATGTTGCATATATTAGGAAAAAAATGACGTATGGCGTTCGACTATTGATTAAATCTCGCCTTTATTTCAATCCATCAATACTTATGTCACTGTATTTTTCTTTTGTTCATTCGCACATCTCTTACTGTATTACTTCATGGGGTAGCACATACACCACTCATCTTACTTCAGTTCAGACAATTCAAAACCAAGCGATAAGAATTCTCACATCAAGCCCTATCTCTCTAACGCTAAGTCACTACTTCACGAAAACAATATATTAACTGTATCTGAGCTAGTTAAATATAACCTTGGTATTTACATGTATAGAACTATAAATAACCAACTTCCACACTTTACTACCATTCTGTCAAATAACAATGTCACAAGGTTTGCCCTTAACAATAACTTTCTACTGTCAAACGTTCGCACCAATTATGGCAAACAAGCCATTCATTTTTCCAGAATGTCTTTTTGGAATAGTTTACCTTCCGACATTAAAGTATGCCGTTCCCTGAAGGTAATTAATCGAAGTTAAAGAATCATATCATGCCAACTAACTAGCCTGTTTTGCTGTTTCTTAATTGATTCCTGTTCATTGTGAGTTGCGTTCTGTTATCACCTGTCATTGAAGTTAGCACGTTATTCTTGCTTTTAAATTGTTTCTATGAGATTACAAGGGTATATTCCTACTTTATTTGTTTCAATTGCATTTTACTGTAGCTCTGTCTCCCTGCTATGTACATCACAATCATTCTCAATTCTACATTGTACAAGAGGTCCCCTTGCAGTCTCTGACTATGGGACCTCTTTCTGTATATCATGCACATGTATTCTTCTTCATTTAGCACAATAAAACCTTCTGTTCTATGTCGACATAGCTGGCATTTGCTTATAGAGGTGGAAAAAGATGCATTTAGTCACGTGACCCAGATTTATGTTGACTTCTAACGTGCGTACCACCCGCATTGTCAAAGAACTGCTGCGAAGCCCGTTCGTTTGATATCCATGTCGATATGGTTGGGAACGACCCATGAAATGGGCCAAGATGCACGAAGTCATGGTATTCACTCAAGTGACCTGACGTTCCCAAAACACGTGCCACCACGAAGCACTCGTGATCTACCTCGTTTGATGCCCTTGTCGACATAACGGGAATCGCTCATGCAGATGGTGAAAAGTGCACGTACGACTCGCTTTTTGTCAATCTCTGACGCGCCCGACGGAAGCACTATCGAAGCACTGCATCGAAGCCCGTTCTTGTGATATCCACGTAGATGGCGTCAGGACCGTCCACGCACTAGCGCGATTCACATGAAGTCACGAAAATTACGGAACCTGAAGGTCGCGAAACTCATACCATCCTAAATCACTAGCAATGCCCTAGCATTTGATCCCTTGTTGGCATGGTTACGTAATACTCATGAAGGTGCGCAATGTTCCACACTCTCACGTGAGACTGTTTTCTTTGCGGTGAATGAGTTTTTTGTTGTTACATGACAAAGTTTTTAAACAACAAAGCTTTTTCAGTTATGCGTGAATGACGGCAAATTATAGCCTTTCGAACGTCCATTGTCCCTTTGGCAAGTGCAGCTAAACATTGCATTGACTTGAGTAATTGATTGATACGTGGGGTTCAACATCCCAAAACCACCATATGACTATGAGAGACGCCGTAGTGGAGGGCTCCGGAAATTTCGACCCCCCGGCGTTTTTTAACGTACACCGAAATCTGAGCACATGGGCCTACAACTTTTCCACCTCCATCGGAAATGCAGCCGCCGCCGCTGGGATTCGAACCCACGACCTGCGGGTCAGCAGCCGAGTACCTTAGCCACTGGACCACCGCGGCAGGGCGCATTGACTTGAGTAGCCTCAGCAATAAATAACGTGGCGTTTAAAAATCTTTTATTGGCGCTTGAATTAGCTAGTCTAACTCGTGGGCTATATTCACTGGCGCTGATAATAAAATATCTAGTGGTCGGATTTTTTCGAGTGGGAAGACGTGTACATCTAATACCCCAGTTAATCCACTCTAATCCTTTCTTATAATACGACCCCACGTTTAGTCCATCATAAGTCACTCGACTAATTGCTAATAACACTGACATAGTGCTTCATATCGTGTGGCACATAAATCCTCCTTTTCTGCATTATTCTACACCTTAATCTGCTTCTCAATCTACTTTGATTTATTCTTTCTGTACTTCTGCACACCTTAACCCAGTTAAAAAGCAATTGGAAGCTATTAGAAAATTTCTACTTAATCCAAGTGGTCCATTTGTGAATTAGTGCACAATTGGGCCAATTGATTTTAACCAACTGTTTGCAACACCAGTTGGTATAAAACCATTTGGTTGAATTGGCTCAATTGTGTACTATTCACATATGAAACCGATTGGACCGATATATTGTGGACCAATTGGTCCAAAACCAATTGTGTACTAATTCACAAATGTAACCAGTTGGACTTGTGCCAATAGACTCAAATGGTACAGTATGGAATGACCAACTGTCATCTAACCAATTGGACCAATTGTTTATATGCCAATTGGCTCAAATGATACAGGACGTATGAACCAATTCGTTGTATGCATCAGTTGGCCCAACTGGATGTTTTGAAACAATAAATGGAAGCAGACAGCTTTAACAAAGATGAATTTATTGTAAACAGAAAGTCTTTTATTGAAAAACACATAATATGAAGTATCTTGCTGTGCAGGTCCGGCACTCTACTACAGCCACACTTGTCGCCATGCATTGACGTATACACAATCTATCTATCGCACGTCACATCGTTGCTGCGTGGAGCACCACACAATTGAACTAATTCAGTGCTGCCTTAAAAATGCACTAACTTACTTCCAACCCGCAAAATTCTGGCATGGTAGTAGGTACATGTGCCGGTGGAATCCACCCACTTGACGATAAAGAAGGTCGCAAATAATCCTCATCCAGACTGAAGTTTTTTACGTCCTCCACTGGGACGGTGGCCAAGTGTTTATTGTCCCGATATCAAACGTAAGCGTGGGTTATTATGGCGGCAACGTGCCGATTTCAACACCGCATACAGACACGCATAACACACAGAACACGCTACACACCTTCTCATGCAGTAAGACACCCCCATTACCATGTTTTTTCCCGAAAACTTGGCGCAAGCCCACTGATCTCGATGGTAGTTAGGCCGTCTTAAAGTGACAAGAATGTCGCTGAGCTAGAAATAAATAAACAAAATAATTTAGACACTAACGCTACGATAAAATGTTATCGCTGTTGAAAAATAGTTTTGCCACCATAATATTTGGCATTCAAACGTCCCATAAAAAAGTTGCGTCGATCTTGAGGCCATTGTTGTGCTTGTTGCACGCAGCACCGTGGTAGACGCGATTCTCCAAAACGACCGCGCTCTTCTGTTTTATGTATACGCAAAAACAATTCTTTTCAGCTCCTGCGACATAATAAATACCAAAAAAAAGCTTTTTTTAAGTGACGCTTACTGGCCCCTTGCGGTGGGATATTGTAAACAAACGTATGTTTAATATGTCTACTGTCGCAGGACGACCACTGTTCTGTGGTAGCGTGGGTCAGTCAATCTAGCGCGTACAGAAAGTGCTGATCAGAGCGCGTTCAAGTTTTACACAGTGTCGAGCACATAGTGGTCACCACCACGTTTGCAAGATGAAATCGTAGAAGAAACAGAGAAAGCGCGAAAGGTACAAAAAGTATCTGAACCCAAGCAGTGTCTGCAGTGTGCCCATGCAGATCAACAGACTCATCAGCTAGCTGCGGCTCGCTAAATCTGTAAGTGAACTTCTCTTAATGTCCCTAATCTATCGGATTATCGGCGAAAATGGTCCTTGTTAAGTTGCAATTAAACTTGTGGCGCAGGACTCAATAAAATTATGATTCACACAATAAAGTTCGGATGAAGGTTCGCTGAATTGGTGGCCGCCCGTCGACCAAATGGAGTACACGGCACCGCAAAAAAACGACATCGATGACCGATGCGTTGTTGGCGGTGGCGAATAATGACGACAATTCGACGATGGGCAGCGGTTCCGATTGAGTGAGCAGCCTACGTTCTAGAACGCTGGTGTAATGAAAATATTATTCTTTATCGGTGCCAAGGTTCGTCACGCTTGTTTTGCGTGTCGTGCGAGGAGAAATGGACTTTGAGACGACGCGGTAACAACACACGCGACGTTTATGACAGAGCACGAAAGAAAAACGTAGAACACAGAACCAGAAAAACCGTGAAGCCGAATAAGTAACAACTGTCTGATCGAATAAGAAAACTACAGAACGCGAGCTCAAGGCGGAAAGCTCCAAAACCTCACGATGAGATAGGGGGCCCGACGAACGCCGAGGTGCAGGGCAGGAGGCGGCGATAGGCGATCGGAAGCGGGGTGCGTCTCGATGTGTGACGCTATGGTGACGATGACGCTTGGCGGAGTGGTGGCGTGGGTACGACTACGGAGCAGTCAACCCGCATCGGAGACGCGATGCTCCATGCGTGTATATGGCCAGCCCGTCCAGCGAACAGCTTGCGTCGAGACGCGATGCTCGGCGCAACCGTGACCATTAGCCAGGCCACGTACATCACTGTGCCAAACGTCTGACCACGGAGACGCCTCGCCGAGATCCGCGATGCCCTCGGCAAGGAAGAGAACAGCAGGCCAGGCCGCGCCCCGAGAGGCAGTACTCGTGCCGGCAACGTCACCCCAGCTGGTAGTTGGACGGCAGTAGCGTGGACAGCCGCGTTCCCTGGCCGGAACCTGGATCGCCTGCGTCCGACGCTTCGGCCCGCTGTCTCCCGTCTGCCGCTGCTTCGGCTCGTCCCCAGCCACAAAGCTTACCGCCACGTAATGATCACACCTGGTCCAATCGTGGTACGCCACCTCTATGGGCCACCACAGGTCATCAGCTGATTGGCTGACCTCACGCGCACAGTTGGCTCAAAATCCCACGCGCCTTGCCCCGCACTTCCGTCGTTGTCATCGTTTTCTTCACTCATCACAGCTGGTATGGAGATGGATGCCTTAGTCTCAAATTGTACGCAGTACGTTGAATGTAACGTGTACGCACGTGCGTGTTTGTGTGTGCACGTTTGCTGAGAAGTGCACCTACAAAGATATTTTCCTAAAGTATTGGCATAATGATTTCGAGAAGGCGTGCTCAATTTATTTAAGAGGTACAGTTAAAAGTAATTGAAGAAACGTTTGAGTCTCATTTACCACAACGTTACGATTGAAATTTTGGGTCCTTTTCTTTGAGTTATGTTCATAAAAAAAAAGAAACACGCCCGTGGGGGGGGGGGCAAAATTTGTTTTAGGTAGTGTCTATTTGGCCGGCTGCCCGGCAGAGTATATCGGTCATCCGTATGCCGGCAGTTCTTTCCTGTAAAAGAATTGCAGGTGACGTCATCTGCTACGGGCACGCAGTGCCCATCCCCACTGTGATCGCCATCGGCCGTTCACAATCTCTGGTTCACACGTGTAGTAGTGGTTGGTAGCGGCGCTCCACGTGGACGTGTGCGTGACTTTTTTTCTCGTGGCGCGTGTTGTTCGTAACAGCGCTCTCCGGAATTGACTGCATGTTTCCTGCAGTCAGTCAAATTGGCGATAGATTGACAGCCTCAGGTAACCGGAGAGACTAGCCTCAACCGTTGTTTTAACCCTCAAGTTGACCAGATGCTGGACACTGGCGGCATCACCTTCAACGTTGGAGACAAGTTCTCTACATTCGCTGACCCGGAGAAAAAGAGTTCTCGGTATTCTGCTATCAATTACGTGCTGCTAAGGAAAAGGAACTCGCCGGCGATTGAAGCTGTGAAAAAACGAGTTGGCCAAATAGCGGCTGGAGTGCCCCATGAGCTTGTGTACAATTCGGTGAAATTCTGCTGAATTCAAGGAGGAAAAAAAGTTAACAACAAAGGCAACTGCACGGACATCTTTGTAAGAAAATTTTGAACTTCGTTGCTATCAGCTTGAAAGTCCGGCTTATCGCGTGTGCATGCGACTATGCATTATGAATATGCGTTTAAGTGCAACTGTGCTAGTGAATATGGGAGCTATTGTGGTGGAAAAAAATTGTGCATAATTGCTGTTTGCTCCGCGTTTGTATCTTTATATTGAAGCACAAAACAAGGAACATTGCAGATTCATGCTTCGATTGGTAAGAAAATAATGACTACGTCATAATAAACAATAACTAAGCCTTCGCGAACAAGCACATTGCAACAGCTAGGTAGGTAGGCATAGCATATGGCGGACGCCAGCAGTCGCCTATGCCGCTCCTGGTCGTACACGAGTTCTTCATAGAGCGCTTGTTTCTGCTAACACGACTAAGCTTTTACTTGTATGTAATGCGTTAGCATATGATAGCTTTCTCGGCGTCATAGTTGTGATGAGCAAACGTGTAAGCGAAGCAAGCCGGCTCGCTGAGATGCTGGTGTCATTGCAGTCACTACCTGCGAAGCGGCCTTGCATCGCTACTCACGATCTCACTATTGTTTTGGGAACGGGCGCTGTATGTCAGAAATAGCACACCTCGAACATCACGAATTCAATTGGGAGATATGTCCCACCACAAACAAAACGTACTCGATGTTTATCGTACGGAGGTGGAAATGTTGTAGGCCCGTGTGCTCAGATTTGGGTGCACGTTAAAGAACCCTAGGTGGTCGAAATTTCCGGAGCCTTCCACTACGGCGTCTCTCATAATCATATGGTGATTTTGGGACGTTAAACCCCACATATCAATGTTTATTGTAGAAGAGTGGAAGCGTAAGGTAGCTGGTGTGTAGTCATACTGGGAAGCTTTTCAGCACATGAACATAGGAAAAAAGGACAAGGTAGACAGAAAGAGCGGCTATGTCGGCAAATGCTTAGAGGCTCTACTCCATCGACTTGCCTTGGCCAACAAATGGGAAGCTCAGGTTATAGACAATGGTGATCAGTGTTGCGAAATGATTGACAGCAAAAATAGCTAAATGGCAGCTTAAAAGTAGCTAAACTATAGCAAGGAGCTAATACGTCGCTAAATTACTCTTTCAGGCATTTCAGAACAAATTCGAGGCGTCAGATGAATGTACTGGCATTTCTGTTATCTTAATAATAAACAGAGCTTTTAAGAAATGTTTTCTTGCATGGAGCTACGCAAGACATGTAAGAACAAAAAAGAGTTCCCGCTTTGATTTTAATAATTTAGGGCAGGAGTGGTTTTATCAATGTGTCAAGGTTTGCGCGGTCACCAGAAACTACCGGTGAATGCATCAAAGCTCTGTAAACATAAATGTTAGCATCATAAGCATTGATGTAAAAGGAGGCAAACATGCGAAATAGTATTTGCCTTTAACAAGACTAACTATAATAGGGTTTTGAAGCAAAGGTGCAAGGTTCACAGTGGCTACTTATTTAAATAAAAAACTTATTGTGAACAGCAATTCTTATTTCACACTCTCGTATTTTGCAACCATGCAGAACATTCAAGAAGTACTGCACAATCTACAGCTACTTGGAAGCTAGTAAAGATGAAGCCCTCCTGGAAGTCAGGAGCGTCTCCCTTACCCACAACCACGATATATCAGAAGCCCTTTTCAGGCACCTGCCTCACAAAGAAGAAAAAGCAAGACAAATGATCCAACTCAAAGCAAAAAAAAATGTGAAAGAGCAGACGGAAAAAGAAAGTTGCAAGGTAGTTACATTAAAAGACCTTGGCAACATTGCAGCAAAGGCAAAGAGTCGGGAATCACGAAATGACCTGCATGCAACAGTCTCGATGTTCAAAATGAATATGCTGTATCAGGGCATTTGCTTGTTAAAGAAAATGAGGAACTGCAAGCCCTGTATTTTCAAGATCAAGCCATGAAGGATTCCTTCGCAGATTATCCCGAAAATATTTTTATAGATGCTACTTACGAACTTTTGGAGGTCAGAATGTCATGTTTTTTCATGATCATAGAACATAGCAACGTGTAAAGCGAAATTGTGGCTGCCGACCTCTTTCCTACCGAAAATGCAGACACCCTTCGTTGGTTTTGCAATACTTTCAAACAGTTCAATAATAGCTGGCCAAAAATTTGTGTCACCATGGCTGACAAAGACCTAGCAGAACGCACAGTTGTGAGTGAGCTGTTGCCTTAGTCTTCACTGCACATATGTGCATTTCATTCCCTCCAAACATTTGGCCGTGAGGTCAGCGTAAAGAAGCTCAACACATCAAAACATGTTCAAACAACAGTTCTAGACATTTTTCAGCGCATAGTGTATGCTCAGAGAGAAGGTGACTACAATCGTTTATATGAAATGCTGCAAAAGTCAGCACCACCAGTTGTGTTGAACTATTTCAACACAAACTGACATGCCATTCTTGATTGATGAATTTTAGGCTTTAAGCTGTTGTGTGGCAATTTCTTGAATGCAACGAACAACCACACAGAAAACACAAATGGGAAACTGAAGACTATAATTAATAGATAAAGTTCGCTTGAAAATTTCATGCGCAAAGTTTTTTGTTTGTGCACTCGACAAGAAAGAAGGTAGTACATAACGCAGCAACTATGTTGCATAAAACGTACGTAAATGCAAGGGGGGATGAGGCTCATGGACTGTACTGTGGCCTTTTGACACCGCATGTTTGCAAGCATAAGGAAGGGCAGCTACATCTTGCAGGGGGAGCAACACTGGAATGGGATGGTGAACAAATGGCACAAGTGTTTGTTATCGGCAGGTTACACTCAGCATGTGATAATGTCTGCACCTGCCGTTTAAAAATTGCGATTCTTCTGCCATGTTACCACATTTTCGCATTCAGGTACTATTTTAGTTTAAGCCTCTATGAACAAAGCGTCTGCAGTGACAGGTGATCTGCAAAATTGTACAATGAAAAACTAACAAGGCACATTGCCCATGATCACATCGAAGCCCAGGTGCTGCTAGTTGAAAAGCAACAAGAAAAAAGTATTTTGTCCAGCCACCAAAAGTATTTGAAGGCCTCTGCAATTGCACAAAAACTTGCCAGCATAGCATCCGAGTGTACTATGGCAAAGGTTTCAAAAATAACAGCTTTTTTTGCAGGAGGTACTTTCCCATCAGGCCAATAATGATGATGTGGACATAACAGTCAAGTGCAAATCATCTGAAGCTTCAAGCGTAGACAACGTCGCAGGTAAAGAGGGACCCGACGTCCAATTGCTTGAAGCTAATGAAGCCAATTCGAAAAAAAAAACACTGCTGTTGGCGTAGCTTTCAGTGACAGTGACCTAATTTGTAATGAAGACACTGATCCTGACAATTTGCTTCTGCAGAGTGAATGTGCTGCTCCCCCTATCGCTCAGACCACATCAGACATTCCTCTGGCTGAAGAAAACTCTGACAACAATGCTGCTGCATCCATTGCTGGAAACGATCTGCAAAAACATAGTGATGATGCTGCTGGCATACCTCTTGGAAATGTGATGATTGTGGATGGAACATCATCTGCACTCTCCTTGAGCCACATAAAAGTGACACCAGCTACACGGAAAAGGGGGAGGTCAAAGATGCACACACTAACTGTCATTGGTTTACCGAAACGGCAAAAGTTAGGAGTGAAAAAGCAAGGTTTCTTTAAGTATCTGTCTGTGCAAGAAAAAAGAGGAATTTTGGTTTGGCTAGTGGAAGAACGTGCTGCAAACGCTGCCATTCAGGGCAAGAGTCTTGAAGAGGAGGATGTCGAACAGAAGCCCTAGAACGGGCATTGTGGCGTTTAGATGAGAATGTTGACGTAAACGCTGTGTGCACTATTTCTCAGACGATGCTTGGTTGGCAGTGAAAAATTTGCTGAAGTATAAACAAAAGTTGCAGCAATGGGAATGCGATGCTCGCAAGACTGAGTCCTCTTCACGCAGATGACTCAGTCTTGTGCGATTGGTGTTTGTCGTAGTACCACTTGCCATGTGTGCATCTCAACAAGCAGCCCAAATGTACATTTTGGCAATGTGGTGACTGTGCATGAGATGCAAGGCTTAGCCTTGTGTTTACTTTGAGAATTACAAATAAAAATTGTTCTTTTAACTCCCTATCCTCTTCGCCTCCACCTATGCACATGTGAGAAGATATGTTGTGGAGTGCGGTTTCCGTAATCGCCCAGACTTTGTTTCACGGTATCAATTTGAATATCGTTCCTAAAAGTACACCAAAATAGCTTACTTAAATGAAAAAGCTTAGAAAACAATGGCTTTGATGCCAAAATGTTTCTCTACAATTTTGTAGGACACTGAACTGAAAATCTTGCTTGTTTTCCTTGGTATCCTGATTCAGCAAACTTCCTTCAAACAGGGTAAGATGTCGATGTTTTCAGGCCACAGTAAACGAATCTGAGTGAAGAAGGGCAAATGAATTTTGCATAAGAAACGATAGTGTTTTACCATTACTGTGACTTTTCAATTAGTGTAACCTTAAGGCCTTTAGCTAGGATTCAGTCAAGTCGCCGTACACCAGCAGATCAGGAGTTGTCCGCATTTTTTTTTCTGGTAGCGATGGCAATTGAAAGAATCTGCCGGTAAACATTTCCCTGGGCTTTCCGCTGGCGCGACAGGTGATGTTTTCAGACCGCAGTGAACGAATCTGAGTAAAGAAGGGAAATGAATTTTGCATAAGAAAACAATTGTGTTGTGGCATTGCAGTGATTTTTAAATAGTGTAATCTTAAGGCGTCTCCGCATTTCCTAGCTAAGGCGGCCACTTAGAGCCTTCAAAGCCCTACGTGCGCATGCTTAGTGGTGGCGACTTCAGATTATCGGTGGTCGCCGATGTGTGGCGTTTATTGCGCGCGTCACCTCTCTACTGTTGCACGGCGCGAACCACGGTCAGTAGTTCCTTTAAGCTTCATAATCAAATTTGCCCTGGTTCTCCGTCAAGGCTGTACTAAAAAAATAACAGGACACATATTATCACATTTTCTCGTGCGACCGTTTGTGGAGAACGCGAGTAATTCGCTTATCCGACATGTTCGCTAGGCCCGTATCCAGTGCTCTCGCCGTTCTGTGACGAAATGTCTTCAAATGCTACATGTTTGGCGATTACAGGGTATGGCGATCACTCATGATGTGTTTTCCAGAGTTGGCTGATTTATGTGCTACATGTTGCTTCTGATAACTTCAATTCCTGCTGGGCTTAGCATAATGGAGCTTCAACCAACGCATGCGCTTTGTTGGCTCGATATGAGAATTTATATAGTTTTAGAGGTTTAGATAATTTATAAATGTTTATTTTTTCATTTTGCGAAGACTGACGGTTTTGTAGAACTTTAGACTGCATCCACACTCCGTGCAACTTGAATAATTTCCGTCAAAATGGTGTCTGAAATCACTGTTTACTGGCATGTGTAGTAGTTCTCTCTGAGCCCTTCACTGAGTTATCTTTCTGACGGCCCCACACATGCCTCTACCCGTGCACGTATGTGAGGTGGTGTATTCTACAAATTTCAAACTCAAATTATATCTTGTGAAAGCCCGGGTCACTAAATTTTATCTTGCGAAGCGGCGATAGGAAGGGGGGGGGGCGGTGGGCCTGAAAAAATCTCAGTTGACGTTCCCATGGAATTTGAAGAGAACATTTTATGCATAACTCATGAGTTGTTTCTAAAGAGAATTTGGAGTCTGGTCTTCATAAAAATATGGATACCGATATACTGAACTGACTGTACCTCCACATTTTGCTTCCTTGTTTTATGTGCGTTTTCTTTTACTTTTTGTTGCATTAGATTTTGTTCTTTCTTTTTTCTTGTTTTATTTTTTTAAAGCGCTGTTACCAGTCCCCCTCTGTAAAGCCCCTGGACCTGAAGGGTATAGGAAAATGAAAATGAAATAAAATGAACAAGTAGCGCCTAAATTTGAATATCAATTCTTCATGAAAGAGCGACGTCCATGATGTCCTTGTAAGCATGCGAATATTTTTGCCTACAGCATCTTTGGTTCTTTCATTCATTGTTACTTTCTCAACCGTATCAATGTTATGGTAGTTTTAGCCATGTATAAAATAAAAAGAACTGCTGAAGCGCAAGGCAAGCTCCCTTGTTTGTAGGCGCTTGTTTTTGTTCCATGTGTCTCGTTGCTTTTATCCAGGCCGCGCTGCATTCATCGTATACATATAGTATGCACCAACTCACTTATTAGCGTCGTGTCTGTATAGTTGGCGGTACGTGCACCTCTAAATTGCTTGGCCATCACAGAAGCGTCTTAGTTATCCCGTGAGATAGCTGAAGGAGTCTAAGGGTGCTTGCGCACTGGCAGAAAGCATGTTGTGGCGGCGTCCCGGCCGTCAACACCTCGGCCACGCTAGTAAGGGCGTGCTGTCCTCATTACCAGCGCGAAAGTAATAACTCAACATCTGACGCGCCAAGGCATGGGTACCCGCCAGCTCACTGTTTGCGGGTGGCTCCTCTCCGAAGACGGAGACGGGTGGCATGGGAGAAGAAAACGGAGGTCTGTTGCTCTGAGAACCTCCTCGTGACAAAGACAAGGCGAAAAGCTGGCGTTGTTATTAGCTGCTTGCTTGCGCAGCAGCCGATGGCAGCAGCAAAGAAAAAAAAGGCAGGTCCCACGTATACTGGGAATCAATAATATGCGAAGCACGAATGGAGATATATCACTTTGAAATCACCACAACATTACGAGGTGGAGGTATATATGTCGTACACCACTTCCGTGTCATGATTATCATGTTTGGATGTGTCGTTTACCTTGGTCATCTATTCACGCCACGTGATGCCAAATTGAGTATATGTGAAGCTAGCGAAACGGCTGCAAGTACGTTATGAAGGGCCCAATCTACTCCAACGTAACGTTGACGCGCGCGCACGGTGGGCACAGCGATGCTATACGTTAGAAAAACGTGAGAACTCTATACTCTGACGCCATGTGCGACCGGCGCGACCAGCGTCCGTCGCCGCGGCCCGAAGGACACCAGCGTGAAATGCGACATGGTGCATTTCGCGCAGATGCCTTACCTGGGCAGCACTGCGTCTGCCTCTTCTCGTGACGCAGTGACGCCAGACGCGGTGAAACGCGCATGCGTCAAAGCAACGCAGTGCGGCGCGCACCTGCGAGTATGTGGCAGGACCGGCACTTGGCGTGGAAACGCCTGCGTGACGCGACGAAACGAATGCCGGCGCACACACGTGCTGTGTCACGTCGAAGTGTATTGGCGCCTTGACTGTGGCATGTATTCATGTTGTCACATGACACACATCTCAAAATTTTCATGTTTGTACCAGTTTGTCATCCATTGACGTCACGCTATAACAAATTTGGCATATGTGAAGCTAGCAAAATGGCCGTGAACGCATCGTGAGTGTGGCATGTATTTATATTGTTACATGACACTCTTGTCATGATTGTCATGTTTGGATGTGTTATTTACCTATGTCGTCCATTCGCGTCACGTAATACCAAAATTTGGTACATGTGAAGCTAGCGAAACGGCCGCGAGCGCATCATGAGCATAGCATATTTGTCATATTGTTACATGACATGCATCTCATGTTTATCACGTTTGTACCAGTCTCATACCTTCGTCATCCATTAACGTCCCGTAATACCAAATTTGGTATAAGGTATGGTAGCGAAACGGCCACCAGCGCGTCATGAGCATGGCATGTAGTCATGTTGTTACATGACACGCATCTCATGTGATCTTGTTTGCGCCAGTCACATACCTTCCTCATTCTTTCACGTACCGTAATACCAAATTTCGCATATGTGACGCTAGCGAAATGACCGCGAGCGCATCATGAGCGTGGCATGTAGTCATGTTGTTACATGACGCTCATGTCATGATTTTCATGTTAGGGTCTGCCGCTTGTGTTTGCCATTGTGGCGACTCCGGGTCCCACGGGTCTCAGTTTGGTAGCGGGCACCCGTGCTAGGACTTATCGTCGAACAAGTCAGATGAGGCACTCGTAAAAACGACAAGAATTGATTTACATGGTAAGTAACTGAGAATTCGAAAAGAGATGATCAAGTGATCAAGTAGAAGTGAAGAACTGTACATGAGAATTGTTGAACTGTAGAACTCCTAAATACATGAAAGTCTTCGGCTTATATATTGCCTCGTTGCCAACCCTGGGCACATTGTCCGCGGCTTCCGCCAATAGGGCGCTTAATGGTCTAGGTGCTCCACCCACGAAGGAGGGGAAAGACACCACACAATGCATGTGGAGAGGGCACAGCCTGCACCATGCCCAAATATGGTCACAAACGCACTGCACCGACGTTTTCGCACACGTCACCAAGTTTCGCGCACGTCCGATGATCTTGGTTTCCAAGATTCTTCTAGCAGCTGGGTGAGGTTAGAAAAACTGGCTGCCAGTACACGTGGCAAACTTGCCTGTTTGTTTGGGTAGGACAATGTAGCGGTGGGTCAGCATATCGTCAAAATATGCCATCCCCATCAGCCGCTCTCATCGAGAAAGGGGGGGGGGGGAGGAGTAGTCATCTAATCCCTCGTCGCCGAGGCAGGCTCCGGCAAGAGCTGCAGCAGATAATGGATTATCCTTTTCTTCACCCCCACATTCCATTCCTGGTTGTTTGCTGGAAGCTGTGGCATAGCTGCACATATCCCGGTGCTCCGCTTGTCCTCGCAAGATGCAGCCACAACCAGTTTGGCTTTAGCTTTCTGCTGAACTGCAAATACCATGCTGGTTCCGAGAATTTCAGATCCTCGGTGACGTCGAAAATAGCCCAGCTGCCTCCTTGTCTGCCTCGAAAGCATTGCTCGCAGCAAACAGAATGGCCTTTTTTGAGTCGAGCTCACAATGGCCTCTCTTGGCTCGTGCGTTTTCTTTGCGCGAACCCGTCCCGAACCCATAGTTCAGGTTTTGCCTAGAGGAAATCAACCCGTCTTGACGGCACATCCTTGCTTGGAATGCGTCGAAATACTTTCGTTCCTTTCACAAAAGACCGAAAAACTTCAATAATGATGACGGTCGTAACAGTCTTTCGCACGGTGGGGTGAAGATCTCGATGGGCTGAGGTTTGCAGCCACAGTTCGGAGAGATCAGCGCTGACGTCTGGGCTAGTGAAGACTGTCCTTAATGAAGTAGTGACCACCTGCTTCATTTTGGCTCAACAGACATCACATGCGAATATAAAACACAACCACTCACCTAGTGAGCGCCAGATAATTCCGTCAAACCCCACCAGGCATATTGGCCCTTGCACTAGTTATTCTAAATTCCTCTCCTACGTTTGAGTGAAACAGAACAACAGCACTGGAAGCACACCCAATCTGAAACCTTGAATAGTGGTGTCTTCAATGTACTCACCATGAGTTCAACGAACTCTAAAACGCAACAAAACAACAAAACCTAATCAATGGTCCACGTCTAGGTCAGGAAAAAATATTTCAGAACTCTCGAGAATGTCGTTCGCGTCAGGGACAGTGACTTAAACACTCAGCGTTGCCATGGGGTATCCTTCCTTTTGAAACGTATGTCAAACGTATACTGTTTCAAAACGAGGCTTCAACGCAGCAGGCGGACATTCTTAGAGAACAAAGGCAGTAGCTCCGAGAGAGGACAATGCTCCACCTCGATAAAACTCAACTGGTAATCTAGTAAGCTAGTTTTCCGAGCTGCCTTCACTAGGCTTTTCCACCACCTAAACAAGACACTTTCAAACAACGAAGAGCTTAAAACAAAGAATTGTGGCATGAGTTCCTTTACGCACAAAGAAAAACTTAAGTCTTCGCGCGAGCTCTCTGCGGACGCTATAACCCAAGCTCAAACATTACCGTTTCTTCACGTCTCTAGTAGGACACACCTTGACAGACTCAAATCTTTCACACTAGATTCGGCTGCATCTTACAATTGTCCAAAATCTTGCTCTAACCTCGATTGTCAGTAACGCATAATGCTCCGCTTAAGCTATCGCACGATACCTAAGCATTCTATCAAAATAAAAGGGACGGAACTAAACCTTGCGTAATAGTCTTGTTTGGTTATTGTTACCTTATCATGCCAGCCTCTTCGATAAAGAACGCGCTGGGTTCCTTCAGGTGCGTTAGCTCTATTCGCAGTTATAGAGCGCTGTAACATTTCAGGACCAAACGTACGCTTCCGTACCACCTAAAAAATCTAAACGGGCGTTTGATTGCAAATGTAACACAATCCGCGTTTAGCATTAACCCCTTGAAACCAATCTTTGTTTTCTTGTCAAACCTTACATACAAAAGAAAAAATTACTTAAAAGGTTCAAAACTGGAAAAATATTGAGAAAAAACTCTTTTCCAGAAAATATGGGTTGCATTTTGTGAAAAGTTTGCAGCCGACCTTCATGCTTTTAGCCTTGCACATGGCGGTCGTGTTCTCTGCCGCTTTCACCATCGCCAGGGGCCACAATGAGCGCGAGCTCCTAGCCCAACTTTGCTATCTCGCCTCATTCCTGATTCCGGCTGCCTTTCTTCGTGACACCGAAGATTCCTGAAGTGCGGGGGAAAGAATCGCCATTGTCCTTTGGTGTTTGGTTCCACCCTTATTTTAGGACTATGAGTCTTTCTTTTGGGAACTTGTCGACAACGGTGTCGACGCAAACCTGTTCCTTTCAACCGTACCTTCCTTCTTGTGGGCGCGTGTCCCCTTCCGCTACTCCTCTCTCGCCAATTTTGCCTGACCCTACCCGTCAAAGGACCTTTTATTGAATTGCCCGATGGCCAATCTTTCGGTTTTCGCTGCGGCGTGCTTTCTGCCTCCACTTTTGGGGTGCCGCACGTCCCCGCTTCCTTCTTTTGCGGTGACGCTTACGTACAACCTTTCTTTGGTTGTTACAAACTTCCCTGGTTGCGTTATCGGCAATCTTACAGTTTGGATATGCCTGTGCACCACCCTTTCTGCAACCTTTGCCCTTCGATGTCTCTACTACATTGCTCTGTCGGGCTAATTTATCTGTGCTAGCCCTAGCAAAACCAGACGCTGGGCCCTCCACAAATCTAAACTCTTGGAAATTCGCTTTTTTCTAAATTTCCGGGTAGTTTCTATCGTCCGGCCGATCATTTGCGTGCCGCTGCACGAGGCATGTCTCTAACACCTCACAAGCTGTCCATGCTGCTGGGATTAGACGTTTCCTCGAAACGATCCTCCACCGAACTTGTGCCTGTTTTTACACCTATAAAAGCCTCGCAATATACCTTCTTACCCTCTGACACATTTCCCACTCTATCTGTAGAAAATACTTTCAACAGTAGTTCGCCCTCGCTGGCAGTACTGTCAGGTTTCAGTAGCGTTACGTCTCCGCTACATTTAGGACTACCTTCGTCGCCCTCTCTTTCAACCCGAAAGGTCATTCCCTTGCTGAGGCTCGAGTGTGGTCTTCAGCTCATCCTTCTAATCAATGACCCCACCAGGGCGACTGGACTCAGCCTCGGTCTCACATGGAACACCTTTTGGACTTGCTACAGTTTGCATACCATCCCCTGTCCCGCTCTCTACATGCACTACCTTCGCACCATCGGAGAGTCGCGTACTTTCACTGGGCGCAATTTCACTAACAATGACCTGTTGCTCTTTTCTCTCCGCCAAAGAATCACTTTGCATGTCGCACTGATAGAGACGCGTACCTTTCTCGGGTGGTACCTCGCAAACAGCGGCTTTCTCGGTGAATTCACACTGCACCGTACTCGCCACTTCACCACACCGTTCGGGCTCTACACACACTTCACATATACACTACCAAAGACGCTTCCGATGTTGTGCCCTAGTTATACGATTCATCCGTGCAATGTCTTCGTCTAATGCTCGCATTTTAGCCTCGTGTATACGTATCCTTTCGGCTTCTTCTGCCTCTTCTCTCTGGGCCTCTGCCTCTTTTCTCTGGGCATCTGCCTCTTTCCTCTGTTGAATGCTCTCGACATACTCTGAGAGGCCCTCATCGCTTGTACCTGTCCCGACGATCCGCTCGATCAGTTCTGTTCTGTTTAAGGAGTCCGACACATCCAGTTTCTACTCCTCTGCGATCGCTAGCAATACGGGTTTTCGCAGGGCTTTCAGATTCATGACTGCTTCCGTTACCGTTCTCTGTTCCACAAATGATTCCTGTCTTGCAGCTAATTAACCCTGACAACAACGACCGCCCTAGTTTTCTGCCTTGCCTCAAGTTACCTGTTAACTTAGTCTGCAAAAGCTTCCTTAAGCTCTTACACGGAATCCTGTTCTGTCACTGTTAACCTTGCCGTCACCCACAGACTATAGCTTAAACAAGCTATCTCACAATTACCTACGCGACGCAAGTTATGTGTTAACCATATGACTAAAAAAGCCCTGTCACCGTTAACCTTGCCGTCACCCACAGACTATAGCTTAAAAAGCTATCTCACAATTATCTGCCTGACGCAGGTTATCTGTTAACCTGATGACTAAAATAGCTCTGTCATTGTTAACCTTGCCGTCAACAACAGACTATAGCTTAATCGAGCTATCTCACAATCTGCTCGACGCTAGTTACACAATGACCAAAAAAGCTATGCTCCCTACCAGCTTTTACTCGCACATTAGTAAATGCCTGGTAAAGTTTAACAGAGAAAGTCGGCACTCACTCGGCTCGCAGTCATGCCTCCAGCGCCGTGCATCTCAGCAGTGCCTTCCGGTTGCCTCTCGCAGTCGATGACTTCGTGTAATCCCAAAAGTGCCGTTCGGCTGCCTCTCAAGTCGATGAGCTCGGAGCAACCGACCGTTGTCGTCGTATCGCCTCTCGAAGTCGATGGCGTCGTAGCATCTGACTGCTGTCGTCGAGTCGTTGCTACCTGGGTTGACACCATCTCTCCGCTGAATCCAGTGGTTGCAACCTGAGTTTACGCTATCCCACCACTGCCACCAGTTGTTGCGACAACGGGTCCCGCGGGTCTCAGTTTGGTAGCGGGCCCCGTCCTAGGACCTATCGTCGAACAAGTCAGATTAGGCACTCGTAAAAACGACAACAATTTATTTACATGGTTAGTAACTGAGAATTAGAAAAGAGGTGATCAAGTGATCAAGTAGAAGTCAAGAACTGTACATGAGAACTGTTGAACTGTAGAACTTTTAAATACACGAAAGCCTTCGGCTTATATAGCGCCTCTTTGCCAAACCTCGGCATATTGTCCGCGGCTTCCGCCAATAGGGCGCTCCATGGTCTAGGTGCTCCACCCACGAAGGAGGGAAAAGACACCACACAATGCATAGGGAGAGGGTATAGTCTACACCATGCCCAAATATGGTCACAAACACACTGCACCGACGTTTTCGCACACCTCACCAAGTTTCGCGCACGTCCGATGATCTTGGTTTCTAAGATTCTTCTGGCAGCTGGGTGAGGTTCGAAAAACCAGCTGCCAGTACACGTGGCAAACTTGCCTGATTGTTTGGGTAGGACAATGTAGCGGTGGGTCAGCATATCGTCAAAATATGCCACCCCAATCAGCCGCTCGCATGAAGAAAGGGGGGAGGGGAGGAGGAGTAGTCAACTAATCCCTCGTCGCCGAGGTGGGCTCCAGCAAAGGCTGCAGCAGATAATGCATTATCCTTTTCTTCACCCCCACATTTCATTCCTGGTTGTTTGCTAGACGCTGTGGCTTAGCTGCACATATCCCGGTGCTCCGCTTGTCCTCGCAAGATGCAGCTACAACCAGTTTGGCTTTAGCTTTTGTCCTGAACTACAAATACCATGCTGCTTCCGAGATTTCCAAATCCTGGGTGACCTCGAAAATATCCCAGCTGCCTCCTTGTCTGCCTCGAAAGCCTTGCTCGCCGCAAACAGAATGGCCTTTTTTGAGTCGAGCTCACAATGGCCTCGCTTGGCTCGTGCGTTTTTTTTTGCGCGAACCAGTCCCGAACCCATCGTTCAGGTTTTGCCGAGAGGAAATCAACCCGTCTTTACGGCACACCCTTGCTTGGAATGCGTCGAATTATTTTCGTCCCTTTTACAAAAGGCTGAAAAACTTCAATAATGATGACGGTCGTAACACCATGCAATCATGTCATACCCTATCAGTTTCAACATATCATGTCAACGAAACCACCGCAAGAGAAGCAAGACCATGAAATGTAAATCATAAGATTTATGACATACATATCATGGTTTATATGTTAACACTAGTCAAGTATGCTCCTCATATAGTCATGTTTTGCCATATCAATTTTGATATCGATACCATTATGTAAACAGCCAGGAGAGTTAAAAGTCGTAGGTGGCTAGATTGATAGATAGATTTATAGATAGATAGATACATAGATAGATAGATAGATAAATAGATAGATAGATAGATAGATAGATAGATATGCTCAAAGTCACCAAGTTCGCTAAAAAATGCTCATTTAATATGTCTGGGAATGATTCGGTCGGCGGGATGGAAACGTTGACGCGCTGTGAAACTAAAACAGAAAAAAAATCACGGCATATCCGCGAAGGGAATGATGACGTTTTGGCGAAGCTTGGGGATCATTAGCTCTCGTATATTGCCCATCGGTCATGCAAAAACGTTACAACACACATGTACAGTATATAAAAGTTGTTTATCATTCAAAATGCACATATTATGTTGAGATGTCCAAATGGATATTCATATAAACATCAATGTAGATGTCGACATGGATGTATATATATATATATATATATATATATATATATATATATATATATATATATATATATATATATATATATATATATATATATATATTGAAAAAGGGTTTATTGGCGACTGTTGCGACGGTGGTCCTACGATGAAACACGATCGGACAACAGCAACGGTCGAGCAGATGCCGGCGATGATCAGCACGAGCCGAGCGAGCGAAGCCAAGCACCCAGTACCCAAGCGGTGGCGATGTTGTTTGCCAACGATGCGTTTTCTTCTTCACAATTTGCCCCCGCCGAAAAAGAGCCATCCTGGCGACCTAAGAGTCTGGAGGCAGAGGGCTATGATATGGCTTAAGGCGGGCGATGTGGACGATGTCACGTCCACGCCGGCGCATGTCGTCAGATGGGGAAAGTGGCTCGATGAGAAAATTCACCGGCGAGGTTTGCTCCAAAACGCGGTATGGGCCCTCGTACTTTGGAACGAGTTTTGAGGATATGCCGGGGCTTTGGTAAGGAACAGCCAGCCATACAAGTGATCCCGAGGAATAGCTGGGGCTTTGTGAAGAGTCGGCGTTGTTTTCTTTCTGGCGCTGTTGTTCTTGCGACGTAAAGGTGCGTGCGAGTTCACGGCACTCTTCCGCATTACGGGCAGCTTCGGACACAGATGGGCATTCGGATGCGTCAGGATGGTATGGAAGGAGAGTGTCGATGGTGTGGGATGGTTCGCGTCCATAAAGAAGAAAGAAAGGTGAAAATCCAGTGGTAGACTGTGCCGCGGTGTTATATGGGAACGTGATGAATGGAAGAATGCGATCCCAGTTAGTATGATCGGATGTCACATACATGGCGAGCATATCGCCAAGGGTGCGGTTAAATCTTTCCGTGAGCCCGTTAGTTTGCGGGTGGTATGCAGTGGTCTTGCGATGAACAACATGGCATTGAGAAAGCAGAGACGTGACGACTTCTGATAGGAAGGCTCGACCTCGGTCGCTTAGTAGCTCTCGAGGTGCACCATGTCTTAGTATGAAGCGATGAAGGATGAAGGATGCTACGTCCCGCGCAGTGGCACTTGGAAGGGCGGCGGTCTCAGCGTAGCGTGTTAAATGGTCCGCAGCGACTATGATCCACCGATTTTCATCTGATGTTGTCGGTAGAGGGCCATAGAGATCAATTCCGATCCGATCGAAAGGTTTGGCAGGGCACGGGAGTGGTTGAAGCGCACCGGACGAGTGGAAAGGCGGTGATTTGCGGCGTTGACAGTCAGGGCAGCCCATAACGAATTTTCGAACGAAATTATACATTCCGCGCCAGTAGAAGCGATGGCGAATGCGTTCGTAAGTTTTGAAAACTCCGGCATGACCACATTGGGGATCGTCGTGAAAGGAGGCGCAGATTTGTGATCGCAAGCTGCGCGGGACAACCAAGAGCCACTTACGACCTTCGGGGGCGTAGTTGCGTCGGTGTAGCAGCCGATCACGAATCGCGAAATGAGCAGCTTGACGTCGGAGAGATCGTGGTACCGCAGTGGTTGACGATCCAGAGAGACAGTTAAAAAGGGAAGCGATCCACGGGTCCTTGTGTTGTTCACCGGTAAAAGAGTCGAGGTCGAGAGATGCGACGGAGTTGGTACCAGTGGTTTCGCAGGCCGAGTCGGGAGGTAAAGGCGAACGCGACAGGGCGTCGGCGTCAGAATGCTTGCGTCCGCTGCGATAGATGACACGAATGTCGTACTCCTGGATTTGCAGTGCCCACCGAGCTAGGCGGCCAGAAGGATCTTTCAATGTGGCGAGCCAACAAAGTGCATGGTGGTCCGTTACCAGGTCGAATGGGCGACCGTACAAATAAGGGCGGAACTTGCGAAGCGCCCACACTAGCGCCAAGCACTCTTTTTCAGTGACGCTGTAATTGGCCTCAGCTTTAGTAAGTGTACGACTCGCATAAGCGACGACGTATTCGGAGTAGCCCGGCTTGCGTTGGGCGAGGACGGCGCCTAGACCAACCCCACTAGCGTCTGTGTGAACTTCCGTTGCAGCTGTTGGGTCGAAATGCCGAAGAATTGGAGGAGATGTTAGCAGACTACGGAGCGTGGCAAACGCGACGTCGCAGTCAGAAGACCAGGATGAAAGGTCTGCATCACCGCGTAGGAGGTTGGTCAGTGGTGACATGATCGACGCAAAATTTCGCACGAAGCGCCGGAAGTACGAGCATAGTCCGACAAAACTGCGTAATTCTTTCAGTGTAGTAGGTTTCGGGAACTCAGCGACTGCTCGCAGTTTTGCAGGGTCGGGTCGAACACCATCCTTGGACACGATGTGCCCTAAGATGGACAGCTCTCGCGCGGCGAAGCGGCACTTTTTAAGGTTCAGTTGGAGCCCAGCGTTGGTTAAACACGTCAGCACCAGTTGGAGCCGACGCAGATGTGTAGGAAAATCGGGAGAGAAAACGACAATGTCGTCGAGGTAGCATAGACACACAGACCACTTCAGTCCACGCAGTGTGTTGTCCATGAGTCGTTCAAACGTGGCAGGAGCATTACAAAGCCCAAATGGCATTACGTTAAATTCGTACAGGCCATCTGGTGTAATGAACGCAGTTTTCTGGCGATCAGCTTCTGCCATAGGAACCTGCCAGTATCCAGATCGTAAGTCTAAGGAGGAGAAGAATTCGGCTCCTTGGAGGCTGTCAAGGGCGTCGTCGATGCGCGGTAATGGATAGACGTCTTTCCGCGTCACCTTGTTTAATCGCCGGTAGTCGACGCAAAATCGAATCGATCCATCCTTCTTTCGAACTAGAACGACAGGAGATGCCCAAGGACTGTGCGATGGTTGAATAACGCGACGGCGTAGCATCTCTTCGACCTGGTCGTTGATGACGTGACGTTCTGCTGCAGAGACACGGTACGGTCTTTGACGCAATGGCTGGTGCGAACCAGTGTCAATGTAGTGGTGCACTGCGGAAGTCCGACCCAATTGCGGCTGAGAAACGTCGAATGAATTCGCGAAGTGCTGGAGAAGATTAAGAAGCTCGGCGCGTTCATGGGCACTTAAGGTGTCGGCGATGGAACTCGAGAAGGTGTCACTCGATGAGCATTCCAGTGGGGAAAGGGCATGAAGTTCGGTCGAGGCGCTACTGCACGATTCGTCTGGCATGTTAAGGAATAAAGAGGAATCGAGGTACTCCACTCGACCGAGACATTCGCCGGCATGTAGCGTAAGTGGTGCAGAAAGGGGGTTGTGGACGAAAATATTGCTTCGGCCCGCAGTGACGTCGAGTGTAGCGAAAGGCAAGGAAACGGCTCTGCGGCTCATGAAAATGTCGGAAGGTGTAAACATTACTGTAGCGTCGTTATGGTCATCGCAGCAAACAGGGACAACGGCAAGAGAGGCTGGCGGAATTTCAGTGTCTTCACGTACGACGAGTTTTGGAGACCGCTCAAGAGTTTCGTGCAAAGGTTCGTCATACAGGTGCGAAAATTGAACTTCAGCGTGTGCGCAGTCGATGACGGCATGATGTTGTGACAGGAAGTCCCACCCGAGGATAACGTCATGCGAGCACACCGAAAGGACGATGAACTCGACAACGTACATAGAGCCTTGGATGAAAATGCGGGCTGTACAGGTGCCGAGAGGTCTGACTGGCTGTGCGCTAGCCGTACGAAGCGATAGTCCAGAGAGCGGCGTGGTCACTTTGCGTAGGGAGCGGCAGAGCTGGGCGGCTATAACAGAAACGGCAGCACCTGTGTCGATGAGGGCAAATGTAGAAACACCATCGACAGATATGGCGACGACGTTAGCAGGTGAAGTGCGAGGACTTGGGCATTTCGATGACGGCGCAGTTCTTGCCTCTGGAACTGCGGCGTTCAGTTTTCCCGGTTGGAAGAAGCGGGTCGGGGACGCATTGGGGACAGAGATCGCCTGCGAGGAGACGGCGAGCGGGAAGAGTGAGTCGGAGCTGGGCGCTGGGGTGACTGAGACCCGGGAAGATTAGTGTAGCCATACTGCGGTGAAGGATAGGGAGCAGGTAGGTGCGTGGGCGGCGGGTCATACGGTAACGGCCAAGTAGCGTTGTGTTGCGATTGGAAACGACGACGACAATATCGTGCCACGTGTCCTGGAGTACCGCAGGCGTAGCAGATTGGTCGATTGTCAGCAGTGCGCCAGGAATTGCTGACTCGCGGTGCAGCCCAAGGTGTCGAAAGAGGGGTAGAGTGGGGAGCAACTGCAGGCATGGGTGGCAAAAGCTGCTGGCGGGGTCTGCTGCGTACCACCTGGGCATAAGTAAGAGGCGCGGCCACGGGCTGCATAGCCGGCGCATGGGGAACAGTCACGGCCACAGGCTGCTGGTGGGCAGCGACGGGAACAGCCTGAGCTACCTCTTCGGCAATAACGTCGCGGAGTGGTGAGAGCAGACGAGGGGACGGCGGCTGCTGCGTGAAGGGAATCAACGACAGTTGCCGAGCTACTTCTTCACGCACGAAGTCTTTAATCTCTTGCAGGGTTGGTGCGTGGTCGGGAACGGAAGTGAGACTGGAGAGCGAGTCGGCGTGTGAGGAAAATGGCCGAGTCAGGGCGCGCTGCTTGCTCAACTCGTCGAAACTTTGACACAAAGTAACAAGTTCCGCAACGGTGGCAGGATTACGGGCGAGGAGCAGCTGATATGCACCGTCATTTATCCCTTTGAGGATGTGTTGAATCTTCTCCGACTCGGGCATGGTGGTTTTCAGTCGGTTGCAAAGTCCAATGATGTCTTCAATGTAGCTTGTGAAAGATTCCGTTGGTTTTTGTGCGCGAGTCCGCAAGCGTTGTTCGGCTCTGGACTTGCGGACAGCGGGTCGGCCAAAAACGTCAGCGAACAACGTTTTGAAGATGGACCACGTCGTAATATCGTTTTTGTGGTTGTTATACCACATTTCGGCTACGTCAGTGAGGTAAAAGATGACGTAAGTCAATTTGTCCGCGTCATCCCACTTGTTGTTTGCGCTTACCAGTTCGTAGTTAGCGAACCAGTCTTCCACGTCAGTCTCATCAGCTCCGCTAAAGACTTTGGGCTCTCGCAAACGAAGAACGCCGGGGTTGCTGGGAGATGGAGTGGAAGAGCCAGGTTGCGCGTTGTTGGTAGCCATGATGGTAGGTAGCGTTCGGTTGCGCAGCTCCAGGTTGAGGCGACGGCGAATGGCAGCACCCAGGTTCAGGCGACGGGGAATGTCAGCACCCTCCACCAATTGAAAAAGGGTTTATTGGCGACTGTTGCGACGGTGGTCCTACGATGAAACACGATCGGACAACAGATGCCGGCGACACGATCGGTCGAGCAGATGCCGGCGATGATCAGCACGAGCCGAGCGAGCGAAGCCAAGCACCCAGTACCCAAGCGGTGGCGATGTTGTTTGCCAACGATGCGTTTTCTTCTTCACAATATATATATATATATATATATATATATATATATATATATATATATATATATATATATATATATATATATATATATATATATGGGAGGAGGATTGAAAGAGGAAGGACAGGGAGGTTAGAATATTAGAGATGTCTATGTGAATATACACATGGTCATCTATACTGAGATGCGTTTATCCATAGCGTGTCACGCCGATGGACAGTGGACATGGCTATACCATAAGGAGCTCCAACCCTAAATGCGGCGTCTTGCGAGTGGTGAGTGGGGTGCGGGAAAAGGCCACATTACGAGTGGGCTCGCACCAGTGGCCCAGCTAGGAATTTTGTTCTGGAGGGGAGTGGTGCTCACGTTGCAGCGCTACCTCGTCATTGAAATTTCCGAAACAGCATGTACATATATAACAGCAACATTATTTATTATTAAATCACCTTTTCAGTGCTGCACACGATCAACAACGAGAAAACTTTTGTTTCCTCATAAAAAGCTTCATGTTGGTATGCCCGCAGTATCTTTTCCGGGATAAATGTCATCAGTATTTTTCAACTCCAGTGGTTTTCGTGTGTGAAAGAAACAGGAAATATTACGATTATCACGTAATCTTTGAAACTGAACCAGATTTAAACTCAACAAAAGCCCGCTAACAAAAAATGAAGCCCACAAATTAACCAAGACAAGGACAACTACTTTATTTCACATTCTTTATACATATATGCCAATCTCTTTGCACCGTTAGTGTGGGCAGGAAAAAAATAAGAGTGGGTAAGTACATTTCAGATACGTCCAAAACATAGTCCACTAAAAACAGTGTACAGTATGCTTACAGAAAAGCTCGAAAGCGGGCATTTAATTATGCAATCATTGCCGATAACTAAAGAATTACAACATGGTCGCCTTCCTGCCGCATGTTTCGCGTAACATCAATTTCCAAGCTACGTCAGATCTACTGAATTTTCTGAGAAAAGGTGCGCATTTGGAGTATCGGTTTTTTAATGGGGGCAATAGAACGTCTTCATTGTACATACCCGGCGATATGGTAGCCGATGTATTCTTAAAGCACACTGGGGTGGTTGGTTCATAGCATTACGGCTTTGAAAAGAAGGTCGGGAAAGACTAAGCACTTTAAGTTGGCCAACAGAAAATGGTACTTTACACGTTTGACAGCTATTCACTGCAAATATTTTGTGCCGAGTTCTTACCGTTGTACTCTATCACAACTCGACATTCCGCTGTCATGGATGATGTTATACGAAATGCCACCTTAATTCTGATTCGTCGACCTATTTGGGAATCTTAGAGGGCTCATTGCAAGTCAGTTCATGATAATACGGTTGAAACATGAGGAGTATAATGCGCAAAGTATACATGAGGTCGACAGCAGCTACAAGACAAGGTCAAGTTTAACCCAGAGAATGCCGATAAGGACAAACGTATGGATAATGCGATTTGAATCCTGCTGACTATAGTGACTATTCTGCACACATGGAATTCTCGGCGAGCCTTCAATATCTTCGCAGTACTTTAGTAGAAACGGAAACACACACCATAGCCACATGAAAGGAAAAATGCCGAGCGATATAGTGGTTTCATGTACGTACATCTCGTCCCTGCAATACTACCTTTAAAAACTGTTTCATGCTCAGAATAACCATACGAAGTTTATTCCGCATACCTTTCTGCAAGCAATACTTTTAAATGAACCATGACCAGAGTTAACGACATACGTAACCTTGTCATACATGCTTGAGTCTCGATGAAGTGACATTTAAGGCAGCGCTGTTCGTGACTGTGTGCTTTTACTTTGTTTGCAAAAACTACAAGCGTTTCAAAACGCATACATATTTACTGCATTGGTGAAAAAAAGCAAGTTACGTGGAGCAGGGTTGCTGAAACAAAACCATTTTGATATTTGCTCCAGTTCAAAAACTAACCCTGGTCTTGAATGGCCTAGTTCGTCGGTGGGCCTTTTCCACATGGTACTATGTGAGCCTTCAGTATATTTTATTTCTTTTGTTTACTTTGAAAGCGTGACAAAGGCATTTCGTAATGGGTGGATAATACCTGTTCACTATATGTTAGAAATGACAGGGATATGGGATTTTGTGCTAAGCAAACATGAGAGGTTTAAAGACACTGAATTTTCGTTGTCTCAGTGAAAAAAAGAGAAACCATCTTGTGAGTATTAATATTTTTTCATTTTCGACATTGTATAGAAGATGTATTTAAAATGACTGCAGAAACCATGTAAAAATTTCACTCTAAAGTAACTGGATATTTTTGTTATGGACTTGATATAGATAAATCGTGCGCTTGGCTTGATCGCAGCATGTAAGTCGATGACCGTCTTTATTATTATTTTGCTCAAAAGGGAATTGGGGTGTATTACACTCCAGTAACTGGCAGTCGCAGTTCACTTTTCACAACCGGAAGATTTTCTTTAATAAATCAATTTGTTGAGCCTCATACATACATACACATACTGACACACACACACATACATACATACGTGCATGGATACATGCATACCTACAATCATGGCAACCGTCAGAGGAATCTTTGCAGAAACCACGAAATGCAGCAATACGTTATTAAAATATTCTTAAGGCGAAGTGTACACAGTAGCAATAAGAAATCCGCCTAGAAAGAAGTATTATAACTCGAATTTTTCATGCTACCAACTAGTGTATTCTGCTGTGGCAAGGTTTCTTCGTTTGAAGGATTATCAAGCCAGCCGTTTCACTGCACAAAGTTTCATATACAAACATTGCAGCGTAGTCATCCTGGCATGCGTTCAGTGATTCTCGACCAGACACGCGGAAGTGGTCGCGTAAGCTCAGATCCTGCCCTGGCAGGAAAGTGAGGGTCGTGTGATGCTCTAGGTGACATGGGTTCTGTAACTGCTAAGGCCCATGGGTAACAGCGTCAATGTGAAGTTTATTAGGTTTTCTTTTCTGATTTGGCTAAGAAATAACCGAGAGAATTGAACGAATAAAAAAGAACGTTAGTTACGCCACAGTGGCCTAATGCTCACTCAGCGAGGACGGCAGTAGCTGGCTGGCATCACATATAGACAGAACAGCGCACCAGCAGCACAAAACCAGAATTTTCACAGCACCTAACCAGCACAGAGAATCATAATAGAAAGGTTGCACGAAATGAGATATGCTCATCACCATATATATGTATAAAACGCATGCATATTAAAGAGAAGTCAGAGAAGTGAAGCTTACCCATGAATCAGTGAATAGAACAAATAAATGTTGGAAGAGGTAGCCCCGACAGATTATGATACAGACATTGATGAATTACATCGAGCTGTTTTTTTAGTCCGACGTGGTCACGCGTATCTATCGTGCGAAAAAAAGTAGACAGACTCAACCATCTGTGTGGTAACATATGTGTCGGTAGCTTAAGAGATGCGACCTTCCTTTATTGAATCATGTGTTTTATTGTCACAGCTGACAAACTGCGTGTTTTTCATTTATTATGATTCAGCCAGTGCTTCTGGTCCAGGTAGATGAGACATCTGTGTATGCTTAACTTCCAAGGTTTGGTATAAAAGTCATAGTTTATATATTTGAGCAAGCACAATATTACTCGTGTATGTGTACTTCTATCGCCTAAGCTCGGTAATGTAACGCACTTTCGCCCGTACACTGGATCATTTCAAAAAGCACCTGTGTCTAATTGAGTATGTGTGTACGCTTGAACTTGCACACGAAATATACTTGTGCTTGCTCGTGTATGCATGTTTAACTTTTCCATGTTTGTGGTTTTATGCGCTGGGTTGTTTCCATGTAGGCTTACTATTTTTGCTTCATCTTTTACACACGTCCTGAGAAACTTTAAGAAATTTTTTTTTGCTGCCAAGTGGTGTGGCATCTAAAGCGGCCAGCTTGCGCGGCCTTACATGTCATTAGAAGTAACCCGATGCCGCTTTGTGGAAATATTGCTTATACTTATAAGCATAAACTGCAAAGACACTGTCGAGCCATACTTCAAGGCTGTTTCAATATTAACTAAAGATTCGATGTGTTGTCTTCAGCCAGCAGCTCTTTCATGGGTTTAGAGCTCCAGCTCTATTTTTACGGGTGAAGCTCCTTAGGGTCAAGCTATGTGCCTTGTCTGTCGGCGTGACACGCAAGTACTGGAAGCGCCCGGTAAAGGGTGGGGTGGTGCCAGTGCTCGCTCTTGGCGCGTGCTGCTGTTTGAAAGGAGACTGCTAGTGGGTCGGCTTTCTCTCTCTCTCTCTCTGTTTCGACAGTGGCGGTCTTGGAGTGCGTAGCGCAGTTGCGCGGCAACGCAGTCCACAGAGTTTTGGGCTCGCAGAGCGGCAGCGCAAACAAGAGGATCGAGACTTGCGGGCTCGCGAAGCTGCAGCGGCACGAAAACGTCTGCAAGCTGATCTAGAGGCGGCGAGTGCTCGCGCAGCTGCAGTGAAACGGCAGCGCCGGCAATGTACGGGGGAATTCACGGTTCATGATCCCCCAGAGCTTCGCCCACTCGTCATCATTCACTTCGTGAATAGGCTGTGATTTTTCGTATCACCAATAGTTCTCGGTTTGTTTTACCTGGAAAAACATTATTTTTGGTGTAGCCACTGACGGTATTTTGTTAAATTCTGACGGGATGCGTTGCTAAGTAATAATTGCAAAAAAAAGACATGTCTTCGGCAATCGATAAGCGTCAAGTTAATTGCCAGAAACTAAAGAATAAATTCACATTCCGGCTGGGACGTATTCGATTGTGACACCTTCTAAAGTCACTGCCATCCCCAGCCAGTGTAGATTTTACGTCAACTGAGACAGAATGCCGAACACAAAGAGGTGTAAAGTTTGTGCTCTTTTTTACTGCTATTGTTACTAATTCCCACCCTTACACACTTAAGCGATCTCCCCCAAAAGACCCTTTTGAAAAATCAACTGAAACGACGAGGGCGCAACACTAATAAAGTCATCGGCAACAATTGACAATTGCCCCCGAAACGACAGAGATAACGTTGGCCACGAAGGTCCAACAGGGGCTTGATAATTGCGTTATTCTGCATCATGGCTCTGGCGTAAGAGGCTAACTGGCAGTATTAATTATTTCCCCGAATAAGCACAGCAGGCGTTTGCCTGCACTCAAGCCAACTATTACCATTGCCGTAAAAGGAATGACGATTGGGGGCGATGGCATTCTATGTCGACATATGCACCCTCTGTTTGACGCTTGCATTGACAATGTTGTTAACCGCCATGTCATCCCGAAATAATTCAGGAAGCAACATGGTGTGATGTGAGAAATTTGTGTAGCAGTGTAAATAGGGAAGAGGTGAGGGAAGCTTTTCATGTGTTACTGTTATTTCCCACACAATATTTAGCGTACGTCACACCATAAGAACATTCGTTCGCGTGAATCCGTTTGTGCTAGAAGTGGCCTCAAAAAAATAGTTCGTGCTTCCATTTACCGTGTAAATTTTATACACCTGTACACCAAAGTTTCATCAATATGTTGTATGTGGCTTCTTTTTGCAAAGCTCCAAACGAGCCTATAGTATAAACGGAGAATTCGTAAATTCTTGCATTGGCGTTGCAACTTTCGAAGCTTCCCATGTGCTCGAAACTGATTATGTTTTCCTGGAGAAATGTTGAATACAAAAACGAATGTAGTCCACAAATATCTCACTCATACGAGCCACTGGTTAGCTTTTTCATTTTTTTTTCACGCAAGCTGATCAGTGCATTAGCTTTGAATAGAAAGGAACGCAGTAGTTCACCGTTCATTCAATGGTAGCTAAATCACGTCTTTTGCACAATTCATTAAATGTCGCTAGATCACGTCTTCTGCACGTTCAGCCTTCGCCCACCCTGAACACATCACTCCGCGCACGTTCATCAGGTAAGAGTTACCATCTGGCTCTCCCTTGCGGATTGCCTCTCTTGCCTTCCTCTATGCTATTTACAACGACCCTTCAAAACCGCCACTTGCAGCTGCACTTTTGTGCTTGTTTTTTCCCTTTCTTCCAGGTAAGTGTCTTACACTACACAGCTTGTTTAGGAATCCACTTCTTCTTCTTTGAGCGTCGGCATCGCCTCCGGTACGAAGACGAAGGCCTCCGTTGCAGAGGCGGTCGCCTTTTTCTTCCTGAGTTTCGAGCGTCCGGTGACCCATAAGCCAGCCGTGAACAGAAAAGAGAGCGTAAGCATGCCGCCAAGTAGCCGAAACAGACCATCGTAGCTGCCGTAGTTGTCCCTGAAGAAACCTGCGGTAGGCACAGAGTCATCAGTACAAAGCTGAGAGCATTTAACAGGCTGCTGTCACACAGTGTGCCACTGCGCCAAGTGCATCTACCCACACGTTGCACGACCTTGCAAGTGTTATAGCAAAACTGCGGTGCTTGTACTTTAGAGCTATCATTCAGCCCAAATTATTCAAACGAAACTTTTCAAACGAAGCTTGATACGAATTACAGATCTCGCTGGTGGCGTGGCCGTACGCGAGAAAGCCTGTGGCGACCAGCTACCGAGATGCAGCCCTAGATCTGGGTCATTTTCGAACACCCTACTATGCCTTGACAGTGGGCTTTTCGGTGATAAGCCGTTTCTGGTGCACCAATCTGATCTTTTATTGAAGTTATTGGCCAGTTCACGTTGCTACATATCATTGTTGCCAGGGTACCAACGCATGACTTGAGGTTTCGGCGCTGGAGAATATGTCAACAGGCACCATGCCAAAGGCGCAGAGTACCTTCACGCCCCGTTCACAACAAATAAGAGCCGTTTCGCTTACGGTGGGCATCGAAAGATCTAAAACATAACAATCAATGAGAGTAACAAAGAAAGGTAGACGGTAAGGCAAACCAGTTTCCTTGCCCCCATTTAGCCGATTGAGGAAGACCGCACTTACTAGCGCGCTTTCGCAGGCAAAACAGTACAAGCTGCGTGGCATGGTGACATTACAATGGTTTTGCCTGAGGTAAGGTGTTGTCAAGAAACAGTCAGTCAGATTTTGATGCGGGAATCCTAACACGAAACACAAGTCTGCTTTGCTGTGGATTTTTTAGGTAGCTTTTATGTTACCAGTATTGAGAGCTTATAAAAGTACATGCGTTGCTGCTAGTGTCTTTGAATTACTTGATTACAGCACACAAGTATGCTTATTGTTTAAATATATTGCTCATAAATTCAGTATACGAATGTAGTGTCGAAAATGCGTCTTTGGAAATGCTATAGGAGGCGTTGCTATATATGAATATGAAAATGCTTTTTTCTTCAAAACACTTCAAAACAATATAGCCTCAATATTTAGTGAGGTTTATTTTTTACTAGGTAAACCGAATTCAGTTTCCACAAAGTTCAGTTATTCAATTTTCGAGACAATATAATAAGTTCTGCAGCACGAGGTTCCCCAAAAAAAGCTCAATGAAAGATTAGGAAGCTTTCGCTGACACACTAAATTCAGCGACTGGCAATCGGCAGCTCTCACGCAACGTTCTTTTCTGCATTCGAAAGACTCGCTACAAGAAGGGCACTTCTCACTTTTAGGCCCACTTTAATGGCGGGCTCAGTCATGCAGCTTTTGATAGAGTGAACAATGGTGAAATTGATCGTGATACAGGCGCGGAAGGGTGAAGGGCGACGTAAGCTTAAAGGAAAGTGTTGGTGCCGAAGAGTTATGAGTAAGTTGTATGGGGCAGCGTTAGGGCGAATACACGAACGAGAAAAGACATATGTGCTGCACTGTTGTGAGTGCAGCATTTGTGTCTTTTCTTATTCGTGTAGTCGCCCTAACGCTGCCCCATACAACTCACTATGAGCCCTAAACAACCAGCCCACCTGCTCGTTATTCTTCAAGCCCAAAGTATGGTCATCATATGCCAGTGTCAGTCTCATTAAAGGTGGGCTTATATGATGTTGGAAACAAAATGCAAAAGATATTGAGGAATGAAATAATAAAAATGATGAAGGCTGCACTTAAGCGTGCGAGGCTTCACATGTTTCTGCTAGCCTCAAGTTGTTTAGGTCGAGCACCTCTGAAGACACCGAGCGGTCCTTACGTTGATGAAAAAGACCATCAACATAAACATTCCTGTATATCTTAAAGGAAGTAGAAGTGCAATAGAATTCGGCATTAGTATCAGCAGGGTTATTTTTATTTGAGGAATACAGCACTGTTCGCAAAAACGGCTGGGAACCGAAAGTAACTTAAGCGTAAGGGTTGCCTGTTCGAGAACCAGTGCATTTAGCTTGGTACGGCCATTGGCTGAGGCCTGCCTGTTCGGTATTAAATATCTCTGCATAGACAACATGGGCTTAGCCAAGGGGTGAGGGGCTTCCAATTCCCCCACACCGAAAACTTTCAACTTTGTTTGCGTGGATAGTATATACACGCACAAATACAAACGCATGCGTGGACATACGTAAGTTGTAGTTAGCCCCCTTCCCCTCCACGAAAAATAAATTGTGGGAACGCTTCTGGTAGATACCGTTACAAAGCAGGCATAGCAGCTCAGAAACAGGAATAAGAAAGTTGGACATCCTCACGTAACACCGTGTTTGTATGCATTTTTCTCTGTAGTCGTTTTGCAGCAGATTAGCACCACGCTCAAGCTTGAGACTAAATAAAAACTTTCTCATGCTTACCGATAACAGGTGGTCTAGCAAAGCCTGCAATAGCCGTGAGTGTCGTCATAAATCCGTAAGCAATCGGCAGGTTTTTTGTGCCAATCTCGGTAGACAGAATTTCCGGGGCTCCTACCATGATGTAACCGGTCGGGAGGCCCATGACTACTGACATCCCCCAGAACGCTGCTTTTCCCTGTATGTGAGGCGTGAGTTGCTGCAGTAGTCCCAGAGAGAAATATGCGATGGTGAGCAGACCGCAGTTGGAGATGAGGCCGTAGTCGCTTATAAAAGGGACGAACAATCGTCCCACTGTATCCGTGGCTGAGAACATCGTGAGTGCGTGCACAGAGTCAGAAGGGGGCACCCCGATGTCTTCGGCGAAGTCGAACATCACAGTCAGGTATGAATCGAGGAAAAAGGGCAACGCAGCGTAACTAAATGCGTGAAAATAGAAGCGTGGGTACTTTAGTACCTCTAGAATGTTTTTGAGCACTGATGAGGAACTGGATTGCTCTTTTGGAACTGCGGAAAGCTCGATTCTGAGCGCGTCGTCTCGCAGGGACGAGCAATCTAGGTGACATGAATTGTTCAGGCTCACCAAGGTGCCTCTGCGTGCTGACATCATATCGACCGAAGCGGAGCCTCGCGCGACTTTATTGCTCGCGAACATCGATCCCGCTATGCTCATCATGGTACCTCTGCGGGCACGGATTTCATTCAAATCCGGAGCCATGGAGACCGATTCTCCGCCGTATCCCACGCTGCTTGTGATTGTTCCCCGCCGGGACGATGACAGGGCACAAGGATGATCGGATATGAGGGTGCCGCGCCGGGACGTCTTCACGTTGTCGACGAGGCTTATAATGGTTCCCCTGCGATGCCCGACGACGCTCGTTTTGTCGCCGACACTGATGATGGTTCCCCGCCTACAAGTGCTGGCTGCACCATTCGAGACGCTGACCAGAGTGGCTTTCCTGGCTTGCGGTGATGACAGACGCGGCGGTTCAATTTCGAGATAGAGTTTGTCCTTGTCTTCATCTGCATGACCGCACAAGACTGACGCTCGCCCGGTTGTGGGAGTGTAGTACGGAACACTAGAAGTTCCGCTCGTTTTCAGATTGGTGGCGCCACTGTTCCGCACCTCCTTCTCCCATGAAGGTGGATTCACAAGCATGGAAAGGGCCAAGACGTTGCCCAACGAGCCGCCCATTATTAGGAGCGCGCCGCGAAGGCCGTACTCGGCGATCAGAAACTCGTACAAGTTGGGAAACACAAGCGAAGCTACGGTTGCTCCAGCCATGTTTAGGCCCAGCGCTGTGCCTCGCCGTTTCTCGAAATACTGGCTCACACAGACCACGATGCTGTTGAGAATAAGGCCTTGGCCAGTACCTGAAACGGAAAAGATCACGACATGATTTTACGTCTGAAGAATTGTGACAGCGCAACCGAAATTAAAGAAAGATGAGATAACCTATCGCTATACAGCATTTAAAGTAAACACTAGTTTAGGCCGAAACGTATTGCCCAAGTTACGGTATGCCAGCTGGAGTCATGAGAGGTGAATTTCAATTTCGAAATGCCAGCATTTTAATTCAGGTGCGATGGAGATAAGAGGTATGTAATAAAACTACACGTGTGATGCTTAACAAACAAGTCCCATTGATCGAGCTGGCTCGCCTGGTACTTTATTTTTAGTGATGGACACTGCCTTCTTTTTCTTAAAACATACCCAAAACACCACGTTGATAGCACCATAGTGCTAATTTTATTGTAGACTGTTAACACAAAAAGTAAGCTTTAGCAAATACCGTTTTCGAAAATATTCCGTGTGCAATGACAAGTGAGACTACAGTGCACGTAAAGTGTTAACACAAATATCATCACTTCAGTTTTAATAATTACAGCGAAATCTGGCAATTTTTATACAAGCTCTGACGAACGTTTTATTTCTAACTGCGCTTAGATATAACTTTAGAAGTCTAATTTTTTCTTCAACACACAAGCCTACACAAACGTTTGCAGGCACTCCACAGTGACACCACCGGCTAGACGGCCGGTGTGGAGCCATTTGATGAAGAGGGCTGTTTTTTTAGTAGCAGAGGCAATCCACTGCCGCACTTCGGTCTTGTGGGGAAGGGGGGAGGGGGCAAGGCATATGGGGCCTATACAGGATTATTGAGTTGTGCCCGATGATAGGTGCAAGAAAGCGTTTATGTGTCTTTCATCGCCTGACCACTCTATATTGTTTTTATATTCTACTATAAGTTTCTCCTGTGTTTTGTACATCCAGCCTGAAGATGTTTTTACCCAGTATTAGTGCTCGACTGCTGTTCTCACCAACTTCAGTAAGACGCAAAGCTTCTATACGCGAGATGGTTCCTTTTTCATTTTGTTTTACAAAGTCCGCAACTAAATGCGCAATATCTAGTCGGTGCATACCTTGCAGTTTTCTGCAGTGGATGTAAACAAGCACTAGGAGTATCCTCCAATGGAGAAAAAACACATCACAATTAATAAATAAAAGGACAGAAATTGCGACGATAATAGCGGTAGCTGCGTTGTAACTTTCTAGTGAGGTTATTGCGAAACATTTGGGTAAGTGAAAGGGTTACTACGCGTCGGCCTTCTAATCAGTATGAAAATGTTATTGAAGCAGGCACTATTTATAAACATTGTATTTATTATTAAAATAATTGACATTGACACTTACAGATGACAATTTGTGCGGTAATGCATTTTTAATACTAATGTTTGTTTGGCACATGCAACGTCTTTTCTTCATTTTTGATCTATCTCGACATTTATTCGTTCTTTTATGAAGCTTACTAAGATTAATAAGCTGTTATGGTTAGTGTGAGTATCTGAAGAATTATATTGCCACGTAGTGCCTTGCTATGTAATCAATTGTGCGCGCTATTAGGTGGGCCATTGTTGCTTATAGAAACACTAATCAATCAACGAAGAAAGGAAGGATAATAAGGAGGAAGGGCGAGCAGGAAGGTAGCAGAGAACCTAGTCAATGAAGGCCATCTGAAGACAACTTGCTGTGGTAGATCTCACTCAACTCCGAATTATGACCAAAAATTGTATGCCTGCTAAATGGCCTATCGGACGCTGCTTATCAAGGTGGCTGCAGCTTGATGTGTGTTTCAGTTTCTTCCATGCAAGCGAGATCACTAACCGAACAGGAAGCCCGCCGAAAAAGCAAGGAAGATTGGTCCGGTGGCAAAGACCGATATGGAGAGTCCGAGTATGGTAAGAGTGCTTCCAATGACCGATGTCTTGCAAGTTCCGAAGGCCTGTATCAGGGCTCCAGATATGAGACCTACGGAAAGAAATGAGAAGAGAGTTAAACAAGTAAAGAACTGTAAAGCGTGAAATAGACATGTTGTACGCGTCATCAAGTTCATTTTGATTGTTTTCCACACGCTTTGCGGCAAACGTGACGCTCGCAAGGCCCATTATTAATCACTGCTTTAGTGCGTATTCGGCATTAACCCTTCTATTAGTGAAGCGTCTCATTGCCTGTTTTTATCCGTATCGCCTTCCTGTCGTTTGTTTTCTCTAGAAAGTTGCCCCACTGGGGCCAATGCACATATTAAACTTTGTTGCTCATTGCGTTTACACGTCATCATTTACCGGCTCCGCCTACAGCGGGAACAGGTGGGCAGTGTTCTTGCGCCGCCCAGAACTAAACTATCATACCCTGGCAGTCCAGAGTGCCTGTGAACGGACCGCCAAGCTCGGCTTGGTGGTCTCTACGTGGAATTAGCCTGATGGCGCGGTGCCTCCCCAGCGTCTTCTCTGAACCTAAAGTTTTAATCATCATCATCACCATCTAGGTTTCGTCAAGCACAATAAGCAGACGCTAGTGAGTGCTGTTGATGGGTGTGATCTTGAGTTTATATGTGTGTGAATGTGTGCGAATAAGGGAATGCCAAGAAGGCCAGGTTCCTTCAATATTTATTCGGAAGTCACTGTTGTGCTTTCTGAGGACGAAGGGCCAGTGGAGACATATTCTACTTTTGGGGTAGGCATCCCGCACAGGTTAGTAAACTCGTTGCTTTCTTCCCCCTTTTTGCTTCTATTCTCTCTCTCGCTCTCTTTCTCTTTCTCATCTTTATATTCCTCTTTACGGATCCTGCAGCGTGAAGTAACGGAGAAGATGCTTTAATTGTTGACCTCCATGCCCTACACCTTAATTCCAGATGCCATCCTGTCTTCCTTATGGTACTTCTTTGATCCAAACATGTGACCAAACCAGGCTGCTAAAATATGACCAGTTGTGTATTCATTGTGCGGCATCTTCAAACTTCTATCAAGCGTGCGCACAGTCGTTTTAAACTGCCAATTCCTAAAGTGCCGCAAGAAAGACCTTGTCAAAGCGGAGAACGTAGCGCTGTAATAACGAAAGCTGAAGAAGGAGCCTTTTTAGAGTCTGTAAACTCTGTTGTGCAGGACACAGCACGTGCAGTTACAAGGCGTCCACTACGGCAGAAAGTGTCACAATTTTGCGAAGTAGAGAGCATAGGTCAGAAAAACTTGTGGAGCTCACACTCACTCATGAAATATATTTTACCTTTTGGACTGCTTTGAACTCAAGCTCACGAACATTTTCTCCGAAGGAACTTACTGACACTCAAACTCACCAAAACATTGCTCATACGCACTCACTCAGACAGACGGCTCGATCTGAGTCTTAGAAAATCTGAGATAGTCGACTCGTCAGTGAGTACGCCGACCTATGGTAGAGAGGAACACACTACGCCATAGTTCACCTTTCTGTGAAGAAGTGAAGTAGCCACTACAAGCGCACATCAGCAAGCACTGTGTGTACTTTATAGCTACTGCGGCTGATGATGATGAAGAATTTTGTCTGAGCCCTTTGTAATGGTAGGAAGCTTTAACCCGCCTGGTCGTTACGTAATTCGATTGGTTATTGTTTCACTCTTGTACCTCTTTATATATGAATCTGCTGACAGAATTCCTTGCCGGAATGAAGCTTTTATAGGCTCTTTCTGCAAAGGGCTTGAAGCACTGGTGTGACTAGGAGGTAGGATAGTCAAGTGCCAGGTTCGCATCCTGCTTGGCACCGGCGTTGGTAGCTAGCGGCTGACAACGCTGCCAAAATGAAGATGGTGACTTCATAACTGTATTCGCTTCAAAAAGGGCTGATGCTGAGTAGCAGAATAGTCAAGAATTGCGTCATTTTTTTACCCGGATGAAGTGTCGATGCTCCGTCCGGCATCGGACGTTTTAAAATCGGATTACGTACATTTGGCTACCGACGGGTATAATTCTGGAACGAAATCAACCTATAATGCTATGAATTTGTGCATCGATATCTTAAGTACGTTTTAAGCATTGGAATGAGTCAATAATATTCTGCCTAACTTTAACCGTCTGAAATTCTTGTGCCCCTAGAATTCACACGTGGTAGTGTACGGGTGTTTCTTGCCCTAAGGTGAACAGAATCTTCATGTAACTTACAGTGAAGACTAAAGAATTCGAAACTCTGCGAAATTAATGAAAGAAAAAGCATCGTTTCTTGCGCCCAAAACTTGACGAGCCCAGGATTTGGGGACATTAGGAGGAGGAGGAATAAATGAGGAAGGACAGGGAGGTTATGGGGACATTAGAGTTACTGTATATGCTACTATTAGGTAGCAGAGTTGCGCCAAAGTACGCCATCTTGGGTTCAAATGTCTTGCGGGAAAGCCACTCACCACCCTCGTAGGAGCAGCGCTCGCGCTCATAGCGTTGTCTTAATTTTTCTTAATGAAGGTACAAGACAAACTCAGTTGCTATGGTCACGCCTGGAAGTCTTGATTTTATGCTTACGTTTTTGGTAAGTAATAATGAAAAAACGTGCGTCAGCTCATTGAACCAGATGTACATAAGTACAATAATAGTAGGCCACACATTAGCTTCAGCTTATTTTGGACCGTTTTTTCCATTTACATGAAATTATTTTTCACTCTTGATCGTTATCGATCCAGGGATGGAATATTTTCATCGCGATGAGCTCATTCGTTAACTGTGTGAGTTAACCAGCTAAAGCTTTGTAGTATTCAACTAAATCGAGCTGGATAGCGATCGAGAGTGGCCGTGCGACGCCAGCGTTAAGCGTGCATCTCGTATGACGATCGTGTTAAAGTCGCTGCTCACGACAATTGGTGTGAATCATCGTTCAACAACCCTGTCGTGTCCAACATTCTTTTCGCTTAGGGTTTCAAAGCAGCATTCAATTCACGCACTTGAAGCAACACCTTGCCGATTCAAATAGCTGTATTTTAAGTTATCTCTTTATATTTAGCCTTTTTACTGCCAGACTAATGTGGACGTATGCAGCTGACACGCACTGCTTAACTCTGCATGTATTACATATTCACTACTGCATCTGTGTTTAATACAAATGGAGGAAGTTTTGCAGTGCCGTGGACAGATTAAAAAAAAAGCCAAGCGCATGGGCATCAGCAAAGAAGTGGAAAAAAGGCCCTTGCCCCCCTCAAGCCACAACAGCACTTGCCCTCACCAAGGCTAAACCAGTGCTCTCGCTCTCCCTAAGCCGCAATGTAACAATGGTTTTCACGCCCAAGAGGAAATCCTGCCGACGACAAAGGCCAAGTGTTTATTCCTTCCGACGGAACACTAATCTTTCTATAGCAACACCCGCTGCACCCGCGTCTAATCACATGGGCTCTACGTAGTACAATTCAACACAGAATGCATTTGATGCCGCATTTCTCGTGAACAACAAGCAGCATGGCTACATTACCGAAGAAGCGCGGCGAGAATGACGGCAGCCGTTTTCAGCCCCGCTTGATCTGCCCGGAATCTGTGCAGCGTTGGCTTCTCCGCAGTGCAAATAAACCATTTACCACCACGTGATGGCGCTCGGCGAATAGGGGCGCTGAACTCCTGCAGGCGGAGTGAGCGGTGCCCGGAAAACAGTAGCGAAACTCTGCTACCTAAAGGTAGCATATACAGTAACTCTAAGGGACATCTTCTCTTAGCGCCATCTGTTGTCGGTGACAGCAGTGCAAGGCCATGAGTAGAAAATAGACAAAAAAAAATAATGTGTGACAGAAAAAGCTAGTTACAAAAACGAATCCCGAATCCTGGTTGTAGGCAGCTGAGTCCCATTGAAACAATCTGGCGAAGTCACAGCGTCTCACTGCGAACCACGTGGCTTCCTAGAGCGTTTATTGTCTTACGATGAGACTTGAGATGCTTTCGTTCGGCGGTGTTAAATTGTTATGGAATACCACCATGCTCTCACTCCAATACTGCAATTTCACCAGAATGCTCCTGAGGCTCTGTGCTTCAAATAACCGAGAGTCGTTCACAATAATAAGATTTTTTATCTCCCTAGATATGACTTTTCTCCACCTACTTACCCTTCAGGTATGACCATGCAGCATTGTTGCCGCCGAGAGAAGGCGCCTTGTACAGACGTCCCCGAATACTGGGAAAGTTGCTTATGAGACACGCCGTAATGGCAGACTCATGAATATTTATGGCAAACTACAGTTCTTTTGCGTGAAGGGTGTTTTTTTTTTTCATTTCACCCCCCCCCAAATCCTTGATAGAAAATCAGTGAGAAGAAAACACTTCTAGAAAACGCATATTGTTGCTATTCATAACAATTTTGGAGTTCTATGAATGCACCGGAACAAGGCAACACAGCACTGCCAAGAATAAGGCATTGCTATTAATGTACCCTTTGATAGTGGGGAATAAGACGTCGGCAAAAAAGCTCATACGTGAATAAAAAAAAGAGAGTGTGAAGAAAGACAAACAGCTTGATGTGAATAATTGTACGACATAGGTGATAAAAGCACATACATGCATGAAGTGCACGAGTGGAGATGATTTTTAAGATTTACTCTGTTTTTTTTTTAAATGAGAAATCACCACAAGGCATTAAGGAACAATGCTTGCTAAAGCGAACTAAGGTGTGCGCTTGATACACTTTTTAGCAAAAAACGTGCCGTGCAACAAAAGCATATACAGATAAGCACGAGAAAAAATAAAAAGCTGCAATTTTCTATTAGTACGATAAAATGTGCATGCGGATAACCCACCTCAACTTAATACCCCGATGAAATAACTATGTTGTAAAATTAGCCATCGAAGCATTGAGTGATGCCGAAAACTGAATTTGATAGCGAAGTGACTGCGTTTTTATTAGAGTTACATACGCAGAGCAAGAAAATATGCTAATATGTGTGTGAGCACAACATCACAACCATACAACAAAATCGCTTAAGTTACAACGGCAGTATATTAGGTGTAAGCAAAGAAATTTGAAACGTTTCAACTGTTGGGGTGTATGTTCTGAAGTTTTTCAAGTAGTACGCATTTAGCAGCAGCCATTAGAAATTAATTTAAGTGCGCTTAACTTTCAAGTCACCTACTATTCTCTATTGCCCCAGAGACAGATATCAGTCATTTTAGGGCTACTGTTGAATGGAATGTATACCTGTAGCCAGCCCTATTCAATTGCGATAGCAATTATTTGGACACTCTTGTCTAGATTTCACCATTGGTGTCAGCGTGGGCGTAAATTTTATGCACCGTGGATGTATACGTATCTATTTATGTGAAAACGCCACAAAGGAAAAAAATCCAGAAGAAGGACTCCGGCGTGCGCAATCGAACGAGGGACCTCCACGTCGTAAATGCGCCGCGTCAACCACTGAGCCACCGAATGTACTTCGTTCACTGTTCAAACGGCAAGCTATTTATATCAACCACTTACCATTGTTCGCGGGCATCTCAGCTGGGGGTGGGGACCTTTCGTGTTTTCATCATTATCAGGAAGATGGCGCCGTGAGCGCGCGGCGGCTCTCATTTCTCTTGCGTACATTGGCCCGCGTACAAAGTAAGGGGGTGTACGCTCGATCGCGCGCCCTTATCGTGCAGTGGGGAAAATCGTAAATCTTGTCTAGCCTTTGAGTTTCGTCGGAACGTTTCTGTTGTAGTTACCAGGCCCACAAAGGTAACTGCAGTCGTTGCACAGTCTCCGTTTGCGAAAAAGGCGCACTTTTCAGACACAGCGAAGTAACACTGAGACGCTTATTCGCGTTAATCTGTACCTGTGAGTGCGTTTCGTGCGTCCTTTGTGCATGAGAAACGCAGGACACGTTTAGATCTGCTTGCTAATCTGCGCATGACCTTCCAATGTGTTGCTATCGCGTTCATTGCTTCGCCTTTGCGGAAAAGCTGTTACTTTTTTTTCACTCACTCTTGTTTTATTGCTGTGTATACTCTTGCCCACTTCCTGTGTAATGCGTTTGTGCTCTGAATATATATATATATATATATATATATATATATATATATATATATATATATATATATATCGCACTCGTCAATTTGCAGCCGCACAGTAAAGTAAACGTGGGATCATAAAAGAAATAGTTTGATCGTCTTGAGCCAGGTGTTGCGGCAACGAAAACGGCTATGCGTTTTCTCACAGAGGTGCAAACCCGACACCGTGGTGTAGTGGCTAAGGCACTTGGCCACTCACCCAAAGGACGCATGATCGCATCTCGGCCGTGGCTGCTCCAATTCTGATGGAGGCGAAAAGGCGTGAGGCCCGTGTGCTGAGATTTAATTGCACGTTAATGAACCCCAGGCAGTCAAAACTTCCGGAGCCCCCTCCACTTCGGCGTCCCTCTTATTCATATGGAGCTTTGGGACGATAAAACCCAACAATTGTAATATCATTATAAATAATATATATAAAGAGGCGCGAGCAGGAAATTCTTCGCGTGCACCGACACAAATCCGTAAACTCCCTCACTGTAGCAGGAGCTGGAATCACCACGAATCTCCACTGTGTACTATTACATTGAAAAGAAAAGTGAAGCCTTGCTTACCGCTCAGATTGAAGAAACCCCCATAGACAGACAGGGGAAGCGACGCCTCTCCTCGGGGTACTGCGAACGTGGACATGATGGCGTTGAAAAAGAGGCCCAAACAGCGGCCAAATCCCGAGGAGAGCATATTGATGAGGAAGCAGACCACGGCCATAGCCCAACTGAGACGACCGTCGGGTTGGGGCATCCTTCTCTTGCCAATGCCTGCTGCATACTTGGCAAGCGTCTCATCGTTCTGTTTATTGGTGCCGTCGCCACCAAGAACACTGCAACCACCAACGTTTGTGGCTGCTGTAGAGCCATTGCCTGTGGTGAACCTGGGTGCATGGTCAACTTCCGTGCTGTCCTAGAAAAATAAACAAAGGATTCATCACTGGAATTGGGCCTGCGTTTGCTATTAGCTCAATAATTAGGAACACTGCAAAGAAAACTTAAATTTGGAGTCAGTGGCATTTTCCATGCGAGAAGTTGACATGGAGGTCACGATCAACGTGCCATCTAGCTCATACTCTAGAACCTCAGTGCGTACGACAGCAAGGCTCATTGTTACAACAAAGTGCGTCTACACGAAGAACACCATGTCTGTCTTTTAGATAACGACTGTGCAATCAATTCCGATATATGTTTCGTTAGCACGGGTCTCATGAGCATAGGTGCATTTTAGCGTACACCGCTCCCTCCCTTTACCTGTGCGTGGCGTGAGAAAAAGAGAAAAAAAGTGAGAAAAAAAAATTACAGCTTTGCCGCAAAGCCGAAGCAATCAACGCGATGGCAACAAATTGGAAAGTCACGCGCAGATTGGCAAGCAGATGGAAACGTGCTACACGTGTCTCACGCACAAAGGACGCACGAAACGTACTCACAAGTACAGATTATGCGCCATAATGAGATGATAAATTGGTACTCTGCATGTAAAACTTAGATGTAACGAGAAAGTGGTCTTTTTCGGGCAAGTGACTCTCTTCAGCAACTGCCAGTTCTTTTCAAAGTTTACAAAAAGAAAGAAAAAAAACGCCAGACCTGTGCGGTAGGCGCCACACAATAACAGCGAAATCTAGAAGAGTGGCCTTTCAGAGCTTTTTCAAAGCACTCATTGGGTAATTACTGCCAGCATACTTGCTCAGCAACCACTAGGGCATTCTAATAAGCTTTTGGGTAGTAGGCTGGTATTTGCTATGCGATGTTTCGTCATTCTTTTGAGAAGCGTGGTATCCGCTAAACACTAGCAAGAAATTTTGTGCCAATTATTCAGGCAGTGGTTGACGACGATACGGAATTGAGGCTGAAGTGGGTGTGCGCCACACTTAATAGGGAAACAAGAACAAGATTTTGAGTGAGTTGGAGCATTAGAAGGCCCACTCGTTACGCTATTCACATTGTGTGACGACTGGTTGTTCTTTCGCTGTTGTAAAACGCTTTATCAGTCGTATTAGCGCGATTGCTTTCCCAACACCAAGCCTGCCTAATTAAAGTTTGAGAACAACTCACTAGCACCGGTGTAGCTCAGTGGTAGAATACTGGGCTGGCACCCAGTGGACCCGGGTTCGCGCCCCACTGTGTCATTGGTGCTAGGTCATGCCTGCCTAATGCAAGTTTGATATGTTACAAGCACCGGCGTTACTATTGGGCTGGTACTAAGCGGACGCGGGTTCAAGCCCCACTGTGTAATTGTTTCTTTTAATTTCGCGTGACACCGGCGGCGGCGGACAGCATGCAGCAGCGCGTGACCCGAAAAGTGACCTCATAACAGCTTTCGCTGTAAAATGAATCGCTAGCACGCATGCATGCAGCCGCAACCAGTCGGCGAAAGAAAGCATGTAGCTGAGATAAAAATATCATTGCTTCTTTACTCACGGCTGTTGTGTCATGTTACGTCCCCGTCCCATTTTTAAACAAATGCCGGAAATAAAGTGCGTGGAAATAAAGTGCGGAAATAATATGCTTATGCTTGGAAAGGAGCACTTGAGAACCAATAATAATGCATGAAAGCGAATACTGTTTCCTGTGAGTGAGCAACTAATACCTTGTGACATGATTTGAACGCACAAGCGCACATAGTTTATTTTGCCAACCAGAAGGGTTTCAGGATATCAGCGAAGTGTGAATGTGTTCCAGGAGCTGGTGCGGGAAATAATTTTACGCATGAATATATAGCAGCTGCTAATGTACCTTATTGCTGCCGAGTCAAATGATCATTTTTTTTTATCACAAAGCTTGGTATGTGCATCAGACTGATACCTGAATTTTAAGCCGAAAGTCTGATATCCGTGTTTCAAGGCTGTGACAATGAAAGCTTGAAACATTAGAAAAACAACTTGCTAGTTACACCTGCTCTCCATCCTCTTCGCCTTTGTGGCATTTGCGTCAGGAAAAAATAAAGAAGAAGAATTCATTAGAATTTTAGGCTCTACTGAGAATCCGAAGGCGTAACATTTCCTCGACCTTTTTCTCGATCTGCTGAAGAACTTTCTGCTCATTGCCTGAAGTTCGTTATCAACGGAAACTACCAAGAAAGTGAAGTGTTTCGAGCTTGGAATTTCACAGCAGGTAATGTGTAAAGGCGGTGCAGTACGCTTTGTGCCGCTGTAGAGATCATAAGGTAACCTTTGTCAGTACGGACAGCAACTGCTAGAGAAGAGTTGCTGAAGATGATGTGTGCACATATGCTGCTAATCAAGTGCACTGAGCCGTTAGAAGTGGATACGCCCTGTGGTGGGCTAATTGTGGCTTGGGAGAGTTGGATCTCACAGAGTGCAAATAAAATATGCAGAAAATCACAACATATCTACGGAGTGAATGTTGATGACTGGGCGAAACTTCCATCCATCCATCCATCCATCCATCCATCCATCCATCCATCCATCCATCCATCCATCCATCCATCCATCCATCCATCCATCCATCCATCCATTCATCCATTCATCCATCCATCCATCCATCCATCCATCCATCCATCCATCCATCCATCCATGCATCCATCCATCCATCCATGCGTCCCTGTCTGTCTGTCTGTCTGTCTGTCTGTCTGTCTGTCTGTCTGTCTGTCTGTCTGTCTGTCTGTCTGTCTGTCTGTTCGTCCGTCCATGCGTGCGTTCGTTCATCCATCCGCCTGTCTGCTTGTCTGCCCGTCCGTGCGTCCATCCGTCCGTCGATCTAGTGAACACTGCCATCTCGCATCTTTTTATCATATATTGTTCATATGAAAGTACCCCCATCAAGCGAAAATTCTAACTAAATGAGAGGTGGCTACCTACTACTACCACTACTACATGCATCGGGGACGCACGACCCACTGTTTAAGAAGCTTCAACCATATTATCGATTTCGCAGACAGTGCTAAATATTCACTTGTATGTAACAAAGAAAAAGAATCACCGCCCGGAAATTCTTACAGATGTTGACAAGCGAAGCTGAAATGTGCGGCCACAGGTGCTTGCAGACGTCGCAGCCGTAGCCGAAATGCCGCTCGAGAAACTATCCCGGAAAGCGGAAGTACGCCCCGGCGAATGCGTTTGCGTCATTCCTTCGTTTAGCTACTCTGCCCGCCGCGCCACTTCCTCGATTGGCTGTTGTCCCTTGCATTCGTCTCTGAAGGCTGCCGGATCCTTGGCGCCCAGTAACTGCTTACTGTTCGCCACCCCAGCCCGTTATTTTGGCCAGGCTGCTGCATCGGCTCCGCGGACATTAATTCTTTCACGGATCAGGTGTCGGCGCTGTTCTTGGAATGTTGCTTGCTGTTCGGAAAAGTCAAAAGTTCAGCCTGCTGCGCGCGGACTCAGCGGCACGTCTTCGAAGGGTTGAATGACGGCACTGCCAGTGGCGCGCGCTCCTGGGTGTGACGTAGAAAATGAGGTACCTGACGGCGCAGCCAATGGGGACCGTAACAGGACCTCTTGGAAACATTTCAAGTAAGCCTTCGTGAAGTACTTATACTGAAAAGACCTATTCAAACAATTGAAGTAGAATTTGACAATATATTTTTCAAGAGTCGTAAAAATATTCCCAGTAGGTACCTAAATGCCATTTTAAAAGACCACCGGGCTAGATTAAAATTAGAGACTGTAATAGCAACTGAACCCTCCGTTTGTGAATGAAATGTAGGAGTAGGAATAGCATCTTCATTGTTAAATTGCTCTTTTTCAAATAGTTGACCTGATTTTACATTTATTTATCAAGCGGAATGAATGAGATTATCATAGCATTACGGAAATTGCCTCTATCAATAACAGACGCTATCACTCTTGAAGACTGCCTGTCTTTGTGTGCTTCATTAACAGCACCTAATATGTATAATGCTTTAGAAGTGTTCTATGCTCTTGCGCAAAGACATTTACGACTCATTTGCTTGTTATGGATACCAGGGCATAAAAGTATAGGCCTCATTGAATATGCAGATGCATTTGCAGTGGCCTCACACAATTGTCTAATAATTTCTATATTGCCAACGCTAGCAGTTATCGCCATGGTCCGATTGGAAAGAATTGTCCCATCATATGACTTTGAAAAGTCTTGCTTCGCAACATTTGAGTTTTCTCATCTTAAGTGTCTTTGCAAAAACTGATGGTGCTCCTCTCGATAGGCGGATATATGAATTACGAGACTACAATGCCAAGTCCCCCTCCCCTGAGTTTTTATCTACACAGGTCTGGTCTGGCACAGCCCCCCTTATGCCTCCACTGCATCAGTTACTCTTAATATGCAGGTTATTTACAAATCAAAGAAAGAGACTATACTAGAAGAACCTCTCCGGAGGTTGGCTTTAAGTTTATCCCGTCTGGCGGTCTTTTCCTTTCGAGCAACTGAAAAAGAATTTAGCTACACGAACGTTTCCGAGGACGTGTGCAATTTTCCGAAGGAAACAAAACAAATAGAATGTTAAGCTTACGCATAAACTTACTTTATTTCCAATCATAATAGCTGTTGGCATTTTATTAATTTAATTTATAATCAATTTTTTACCAATCTGGTTTTGGTAAAACACCCCTACCTAAACATCCCATCTGGTAAAACAATTTCATCTCCAAGATGAGGTATCGTCCAGTTTATGGCCGATTCCCCGTGGTGGGTTGCGCCAGGACTCTAAGGAAAAACCAAACGACCGTTATTGAAACTCGTTGCCAATGGCTCTTCGTTTCGTCTAGCCATAAAGAGCTCTCAATTTGAAATTGATGACTGCCACTTTGTAAAGAGCAAGTGGAAGGCACCTGTGTTTTGTGCATCATTGTTTGTTGAGGTTGGCGCTTCTGCTATGGCGAACATGTACAAGCAACTAGCTTGCCGCTACCAACGTAATCAAGTTTATTTCTGGGTACTAGAGCACCGCTCATCTAACCACATTACCTACTCGAGACTTGACGCTATTGACTGAGGCCACATGCAGGACTTCTCGCCTTTCCTTAAAAAGAACCAATTGCTATCACCCGAGGTCGCCATTCTCTTTAGTGAATTTACGGCGTTAAGTAGCCCTGGAAACGGATTAGGTCCAGGGCCTGTACGTTGTGTATCATTGTTAGTCCATGGTTTGTTGAGGAAAAATAGGCAGAGAAGGGCCGTCCCAACAAGACCTTGGTACCCAACAAGTAAACCAAGCAATCCGCTCGAGCCAGTGCGGCCATGCAATAACCCTTTTCAACCTCACTTCACTGTTTGAGCAAAACGTTTCTTATTTCTCTATGACCGTAATGAATCTGTACCAGCCGGTACGGATTCATTACGGTTGGTCCTTCGTTATTGTCTGTCTTACATCATGGTCATTCCGAGAAATTCTGAGGGCAACCTAAGTGATAAGGACAACCACAACACCAGTGGCGACTACTAAAAGCTTCAAGCGTACTCAGAGAAGAAGTATAAAGACAGAATTGCATGTGTAACACAGTTCAACCAATAACAATGTTAACAAATACGGCAGTTTACCAGTAATCAGGATGGCTAAGGCTTTTTTGGCGCGAACGTTTGATACTATGCCACTGACCATCTTGATGCCACAGCAGTAACTCAATACAACGCAAAGCACGTGGCTCACTTATTAGCCACCCAAAACAATACAAAATTACCGGAAAATTGAGCACATGAAGTTTCAAACACCATCATTACTCAATGCTCACAAACAAAGCAACCCATATGTTCTAAGACTGCCTGAAAAATCAACACTACACGTCAAAGACAATTGACGGCATGATTCCGAGGTCCTATGCAACTTGACAACGTAGCCACCGTGACAAAGTTCGCAGTGAGCTGTGCTTGAGACAAATGGAGAACTCTACGCAGTTTATACTTAGGTAGTTGTTTAGATGCTGGGGGAGCGTAATTTTTACTGTAGGAAGCTTCATAACTGTGGTCAGCCGGCATCAGCATGAACGTTTTTCAATTTTCTAGCTTTTCTCCAGAAAAGAGGCTTGTAAAAAGTCACTCAAAAGTGCGGGGAAATAGATTTGTTCACCAAGACGCAAACGCAAAATATATCGTGTGCCGCTAACACATGCGTGGCAAAGAACTGCTAATGTTGAATATGTATAGTCTCGCTAAGTGCGCGCAACACAACTCGAAGTATGGCAGCGTTAGGACTCATCAGGTAACAGAAGGCATACTGCTGCAGCTTCCCATAACTTGCAAAACTAAATGATATTAAAGACGATAGTCTTTCTTGAGGACCTTCGACGCCAAAATTTTTGTCTGTCTGTCTGTCTGTCTGTCTGTCTGTCTGTACATTTGTCTGCTTGTCCGTGGTAACGATCCTTCTAACGGCACCAAACGATACCTCAAACGGCCAGCCCGATCCGTAGCGCCCACAAATATTGTTCAAGATTCAGCGTCCATACTCGTGTGGTTGTCAATCAAAAAATAATTATTGCGCATATACGAGGCACCCTAATAACATGTCGATGTTTGTATGTGTGCCTTTATACTAGAGAAGGCACACAAGTAATTCTAAGGACTGTAGCGTTTATCACGCTGCACTGACAGTGCAACGCCATGCTCAAAAAGGCAAGTGTTTCCAACGCTTTCCTAAGATGACACGGTGGCACTTGCCCGTCACTTTGCGTTCTGCACCTTGTCGTCTCCGAGACAGGCGGGCATCTTTCTCAGCGGGCGCGCACGCCATCCTGCGTTTTCGAAGATAACTGCCACATGGCGCTCGCGTGTAACATGCCTCGATACACTAGTTTGCTTTTGCTAAGCACGCTTTCAGAATGCAATTCACCAATTTTCTCGCACAGAACATGAAATAAACGTTTTGTTCACTCTCTCCACACGCAAGGCTATTGTCCTTCGACGACATTTACAGTGACACGGGCAGATACGGGACCAATTTTTCCTTATTTGGGATGATATCCAAATTACATTACCTTGGTTTAGTTGCGGAAAAAGGAATGATGGAAGGCATGCTAGATTTTAAAGCTTGTTTGGGCACGTGTTTTGCAAGCCGTATTGAGGGCGAATGTGCAGCTGTCTTTGCACGTTCGACAGGAACAGTACAGCGAACGTTTCTCGCACAGCTGACTGATCAACCGCCATAGCCATCTATATCACTTCCTAATCAAATATATGGTATTTTAATAGTTTCAATGAATATTTCAAACTATGGGTACTTATTATGCATGTAATTAGAAGCCGTAAGTTGTGAGGTGCCTCAGACGATTGGGAGCAACTGGAATTGCATCAACATTTCCGGCTAGTAACGGAGGCCTTTGCGCTTGAAGATTTTGTTTTGCTTGTATTCGAGCCTATCCATCATATTGCTGAACGTGTTGATTCCCGCACATCGCTTTCTGATAAAGCAAAAAACATTTGGAACCCTAGAGACGTGGCTCATCCACTTAGTCGCTTTTATAATAAGAAACAAAGAAAAACAATAAGATGAGTGCTAACGCTTCGCAAGCACCTTCGCTACCGGTGCCATTGTCGATCGTGCGCTTAGGATTCGACAAACACGTATAAATCAGCATGACGTGCTTGTTTCTTACCACACGTCATTTGATTCAAGGGGCCGAGATGAAGCAGCAGCAATGTATTTCTGGTTCACTTTTTGTTTGGTTCAAAGCATTCCGTGACGACATAAAAAAAAAAAGGATGTTTTTCTTAGTTATTTCCACTCTCGTGCAGCCTCGACTTAACATGAGCGTATGCGGAGTAGCACTTCTGCATGTTATTTCATTTTATTGGTTATGCGTCATGCCGTACCTTCGGACACTCCCTTCACCAACGTGACGGCTTGACTGATTTGTGGGGTTTAACGTCCCAAAACCGTCATTTGATTATGAGAGACGCCGTAGTGGAGGGCTCCGGAAATTTTGACCACCTGGGGTTCTTTAACGTGCACCCAAATCTGAGCACACGGGCTTACAGCATTTCCGCCTCCATCGGAAATGCAGCCGCCACAGCCGGGATTTGATCCCGCGACCTGCGGGTCCAACGTGACGGCCTAAATGCCACGTTTTAAATGCAAATCACTTCTTAGAAAACTTCGGCGACTTTGAGCGTATCTATCTATCTATCTATCTATCTATCTATCTATCTATCTATCTATCTATCTATCTATCTATCTATCTATCTATCTATCTATCTATCTATCTATCTATCTATCTATCTATCTATCTATCAAACCGCTTAGGTTTGGGTGCTCTCGTGGTCAGCCCTTTAACACGGCGTGAACCCAAATTAGCATGGGATGGTAAGGTAGTTTGACAAATATGACGTGCTGGTCGACACATAAATAATGTCACAATCCCATCGCGTACGTCGTCAAACACTTCCTGCCAAACAGTGACACATACTCACGAGCGGGTATGTATCGCTGGTATGCGGGTATGTGCCACAGGTGATAGACACTTAGTAGCTACCCAGGAACGACGAGAACATAAATGGGCAGTTTTAACGCGTGAGCGTTAAGAAATACCCGGCATCGGTAGCGTCCCCTCAGCGAGGGCAAAGAATAAATGTCAGGGTTCGAGCTCGAATCGAACCCACGCATTCTGCGTGGGAATGACGCATTCTACCACAGAGCTACCCCAGGTCTCAGAACTACTTTTCAAACGGACGTTAATCTTCGTGAAACATCTATAGTGGTTGCAGTGCTGCCTACCCAATTTTATAAACATCACATAAGTACTCCTTTGATATAGCCGTCACGTCGGGTTAACATCAATTGAAGCTAGGTGCCATGCGCTGAAGTTGATTTATATAACAGTGTCCAGGGCCAGCATCCTTGCGAGCATCAGCGCTTCATATCAGCTTCTGGTGTTGCTGATACGCATGTTCCAGTTTGCATCGTTGCCAAGTGTGCAAACAACTGGTTATATGAGTATCTGCAACTCTTCAACATAAGTCGGTGCGTGCAACATTTGTACATATATTTGGCGTCATTTCATGGCGTGTCGCTCAATAAAAATTTGCAACACGGTCACCTTCTCTCCGCATGCTTCGCATAACATCGATTCTCAGGTACGTGGGATCTGCCAAATGTTTTTAGGCATTTAAAGTGTGCCCGAGTTTCTGCTGGTTAGATAACGGTGCCGGTGAGTCGCCCGATACAGCTGAGTAGCTGCAGGCCTGCCTTGGTATGTGAATACTTTGCATTTTGGACAGTTAGGGGCCTTCGATTAATTATTCTCTTCTGGTTTGGATAGCCAAACGCTACTGTTTTTAGGTCTTTGAGTACCCTGGAAGTCCCACAGCCATCCTACATGCTCGTCGTGTCTGAGAGTTTAGTTTCTCCATATATCTCTTTCTTAATAGTAGGGGAACGAGTTGGTGACCTGACTGATTACAAAGGCATGGAATAATTTGCGCAGGTCTGGTTCCTTCATTTCTTGATTTTTTGTTGCTAATATCCTTAGAAGCCTTGTTAATTATTGTGCCGCGGCTTGCAGCTTTTTTAGAGCTTCTGCGATATGAGTGTTATGCTGGATGAGCATTCCTGACACTCTGGAAACAGTAGGAACAATGTTTCCATCTACTATGATATCGATCGCAGAGTGCACTTCATTGTGGGGGTCGTCCTTCTTGCTGCTGTTTTTTATTACTAAGAGCTCGGGTTTTTAAGCGAACTACTAAGTTGAATTTTCTGTACGTATTCCTGTGCAGTGTCGGGTGCTGTTTGTAATGCTTCACAAGTTCTCTCATTTGTGCCTGTGCAGGTAAATATGGTAGTATCATTAGCATAAAGTCAGTGCCTACTTTGTGGGATCTCATCCAAGAGTGTGGACAGACCACGCATAGTAATTTTAAAGAGGAATGTGGATAACACAACTTCTTGGTGGGGCCGTGTGTTCCCAGGATGCTTTTGTAGCTTCCAACGTCGCCTAGGCTTAGCTCCACCATGCGTTCACGCAGGAAAATTCTGATGCAATCCTAAATGCAGCTGCCGACGTTCGTTTGGGGCAGGTTGAAAAGCCCAGCAGCGTAAGAAACATTTTCAAATATATTACATATATACGAGCTTTAGATGGTCCTAGTAGCCGCCATGTGTTTCAGATGTAACATGTCATTTTCAAGTCCCACCATTATATCCTGTGTCGATAACTGTTTTCGGAATTTCACCATGGGGGGGGTGGGGGGTAGCAGGTCATTTGGTTTTACATAAGCTGTTAGTCGTCTAAGAATAACACGCCCCATCATCTACCCCAGATAGGAGGTAAGGAAAATAGGTGGAAGATTTTCCAGATATAGTGTCTTGCGCGGCTTAGGAATAAAGATTATTCGCGCATGTTTCGAATTGAGAGGTAGTGTCCCAGACGCCCAGAGTTTATTAAACAAGTCAGTGATTTCTGTAACAAACTTATCGTTGTTGCGTTTGTGCACCACTCACCGCTTATCAGCCGGCGCCCAAGTCTGCCTCATTTGCTCCCGACTATTATCTGTTGTCGCGCATGTGCCTTGATACATTTTGCCACCCCTTGATTCACGGCCTTCCTTTATAATCCACTGTGGAGGTCTAGTAGCTAAGGTACTCGGCTGCTGACCCGCAGGTCGCGGGATCGAGTCCCGGCTGCGGCGGCTGCATTTCCTATAGAGGCGGAATTGTTGTAGGCCCGTGTGCTCAGATTTGGGTGCACTTTAAAGAACCCCAGGAGGTCGAAATTTCCGGAGCCCTCCACTACGGCGTCTCTCATAATCATATGGTGGTTTTGGGACGTTAAACCCCACAAATTAATCAATAAATCCACTCTAGAGCAAGCTGTGGGAGCCAATTTTTTGTACACCTTCTTTCCGCAAGCATGCCGCATTAAAGCCTTCATTTCTGCTTCTCACGGCGGCTTCCTTCACCGGCTTGAAGCCCGACTAGGGCAAACGTAACAGCCGGTGGCAGCGGCGTGATGGCAGACCCCCGGGAGCTCTGCAGCAAGAGTCGGTGAGGCTGTGGCTTCGTATTGTGGTACGCAGAGTGGTATAATTTCCAGTCAGCGAAATAGAAAACGTCGCTAAAGAATACTTTTGCCACAGTTACGGTAGCAAAAACGGATTTGAATAGCTTGCTAAAGATAGCTTTGTTAGTCTTAGCAGATAAGCTCAGTTTAAAGGTTAGCAGAGCTATTCGGAAACCCGGAAGTGTTGGCGACATTGCAGCCTATGGGGAGAGTTTAGACGACATTGCTGGAGTAGCTAATTAAGTGCAAATGAAGTGCAAATGAATTCACGGAAATAGATGAGGAACTAAGACAATGTCAATTGGAGCAGCTAAAGCAGACTCTGACCACTGAGGGAGAGCCGAGACCTGTCAGTTATGACATGAGAGGTTTCTTTCAGCCATTTGTTATTGGTTGTAAATTGGGCATTTTTTGACAAACTTTGAGCACACTTGCACAAGAGTGGGCTTTGAGCTAACGTCCTGGCCTGAGAGACCACTCAGTTAGTTGTCAGCGGAAGCAGCACCAATTTTAGTTTTTTGTTATGAAATTTGGCCTTCTTCTGCAGTGGCCGTCATATGAGTTCTATTCAAATTGGGTCCTATTTCAGCCTTGGCGATGTCTTGATCTAGCTCCTGGTTAGCATTTGCAAAGCATTCTGGCATTTTCGATGAGTTTACAAGGGGGTTAAGATACCTAGTTTATATTTTTTGCACTAATGCGTGGTTGGTGCCTGATTATTTGTAAATGAGCTGGCACATTTTATTGCCCGACGTGTTTTTAGTCTGCCCAAGATCCAATAGGAGCCTGAGGAGCTGCCTGACTGTTTTTGTTTCCTAACTGGCCGCTCAGCCTGTCACAGAGCTGATGCCATTGTGTTTCATAAGTTTTCTTGGAATACTCCTCAATATCTCTGTCGATTCGCACTGGTCGGCGATCAAGTTTCTATTGTGCTCCTGGCAAAGCCATTGGTAGTGTAGACTGGCTTGTGCTTCCCAGAGATGCACAAGCTTCGAGTCCGGAATGGGGCCGTCCCACTCAATTTTGGTTTAACAAGTAGCCCGTTCAGCATCACTACAAAGATGTGCAGTCTACCATTCGAGATCCTCGGTAGTGGTGGTTGAGCGCTTGTCCCTTAGGAATGCAAAGACGTCCCATTTTTAGTGATATGGTGATTTTTTTTTCTTGTACAACCTTTAGTGAGTAGTTGGATGGAGATTCCATAATTATAACCTTCTAAGGGTCATTCAGTAATCGTTCACGTAACTGAATAAGCGTTTTTACTAAGTGTCAACTCGGGAGATATGTTCCGGCTTACGCTGTTGCCAATCCTGGTCGGTCCGTCGAGAAGCGTGAGTAGGGTCAATCCCAAATCTCTATTCGCTTCCAAATAATATTTATTTTCTTTGCGGCCACATTTGCTGTAGCCCCATTCGGTATGTTCATCATTAAAGTCACCCATTATTAGTAGTTTTGAATGACTAGCTATAGTGAGCTTACTTTGCTTAGATGTGTGGCAGCGTGGGTATTTCTGTCATTTGCCGGACTATACAAGTTTAAAATGTAAGCCCTGCTATCTGAGCGTTTGTGAGGAAGCAGTTTAACAAAAGTGTGAGCTATCTCTAGATAGTGCAGGTCACGTTGGGTCCGGGATGTTCCGTTGAACCAGCATGGCACTGGCTGGTCGCTTATCGGAAGTAGTAAGTTCGTTGAAAGCGGCATATTCAGCATGACATTGACTTGAAATTTATCCTGAAATATACATATTGATAACGTTACGTTTGTTCATTTGCTTTACGTAAACTTCAACATAAAATCCTTCAACATAGACCTAAAACTGCTCCCACAACTGTTAAAGTGCTATGCTGCACTGCCCTTGTGCTACAAAAACTAGAGTACGCGTGCATGATGTGGGACCCTTACATTGAAAGTAATATTCATACTCTTGAACGCATTGAAAGAAGAGGTATGCGATTTATATTTAAAAGGTTTTCCCTTTTAGACTACCCTTCAGATTCTTGCATAATTAATTTATCCTATTTGGAAGAAAAACCTAGCTCTATATTCCCCCCCCCCCCCCCCCCCGCAGAGTGAAAAGCACTCCTCGCGCGCTCTACACAGATGTTGCCGTGACGGTACGTATATCTCAATTACGAATAAGGATCACTGTCTACTAGCATATGTATTTACCAGAATTTTTTTTAATGAGAGGCCTTTTCCCTGCAGTGGGCGTAGTCAAGCTGGTGATGATGATGGTGATGATGATGAATATTCTCAGTTTCAGCGCATCCGATTTGTTACATTGCCACAGAAACGTATTTCATGCAGTATGTATTTTATTCAAGATACTATGCGCATGACATTTATAACGTCTGCTTTAATACATACTTGACGAATACAAGTTATATATAATTGGCAACGTGAATAAATGCATGGCGTACTTTCAAATTTCATTGGGTGAGGTTTAACTCAACTGTCCGGTCAGCTCAAAATTTCAGTCTCTCGTTATGGTATTAGCTCTCATTTTGCTTTACTGATTCATTTTTGATTAAGTTGTTTATTCTTAATAGATGATTTGCAATTTTTTTTTATTTGTACGTTTTTAATGGGACAACCATTGCATAATGTTCACACATGAGGTGCTTCAAGTTTTCCTGGCCAATCACCCAGAGTGGTTTTGTGCCAGTGCTCACAGGCAGCAAACGAACAAATCCCATCAGTGTCTGTCTTTGAAATTTGGTGCCATGAAACCCGGGACTACGTCACCGGCTTGAAACAGCTGACCGCATGAAAACAGCGTAGTCATGCCAGAGGAGCTGCTGTAATTGAGAGCTCCTTCTGGTAGTTGCGACATAGATGGAAAAGAAAAATTTCCTCGCTAACATCTAGATTGCTTCCACTTGATCGCGCATCGTTGGACTGATTTGGGACTATTGCGAAGTGGGTTTGATCAACTAAACTGAACTAAAGTATCGTCGACGTTTGTGAGTGACTAATCTGAGAACGCTAAGTAGTGGTTCGTGTAGAGATTAAGTGCATCACGACTACTGTAGCTAGTGGTCAATAAGATCAAAACGTATTACTGCGGTTGCTTCGCAGTGTTTAGTTGTATGTACCTCGCCATCTTTCAATTTCGGTTTGTCACAGGCATAAACATGTTGAAAATGGAAGATGGTGCCGCACCACGTGCCAATCAGCATTGGGACTAAGCCTGTTGAAATAAAGGCGGAAGAAAGCAGGAATGTCGTCGGTCTCTTTATTTCTTGAAGGGGCTTCGCCCGTAATATAAAAAGCAGGCGTCACATCATGCGAATAGTGTACATGGCGTCACACAATACCAATTTCGTACGAGTAGTTCACTGAATGCCATCACCCATTGCAAAGGGTTCCCTCTTAATTCTTCATTGTCGTTAGCTATCGATCAGCTACCGCATCAATTTATGGCGTATCTTGCAAGCCTACTTTAAAAGCGTGCCTTTATTCGTTGGCCCAAAATAGTCTTATACGGGCTCTAGAAATTCCGCTCTTCCAGCTTTCGCTGTGACTGGGCAGCGCTTTACGTGAAGGCCTGGCAGTTTAGGGGTGGATCTCCTCTTGCTCGGGGCAAGTTCCTCGCCACGCCGTGCCTTTTTTATCGCCGTGAGCTCAGTGAGTGCACATCTCCACGCAGCTACTCATCACGAACAGTTTTGATGCGAAGGTAGCTTTGCGGAGAGCTCGCAACGTGGCTGCAATGCATCGGTACAGAACCTAATTAGAACGAGATTCATTCGTGCTCCTCGGAAGCTTCAACATAGACATCACGGCGGTTTACCACTGCTAGGTAGTCTCCCACTTGATGTCCCGTTATGGTCCGTATCGTGCAGCTTCTAGGTCTACAAGTGACCCACCACTAGCAGAGGGACCTGTATTGACATTGACTTCGCCTCCGAAGACACGACGACGACCAAAGAAGAAGGCGAGGAGCAGCTGCTCGATTACGGCGACATCCTCGCGTGGTACAGGGAGCAACGGCGTGGCTTCCCGCCTCCGCACAGGGATCTTACCCGGTGGGAGGCGGTGAGGTTGCGCCAGCTCCAAACCGAGACTGTGCTGACCCCATCGCTAGCGCGACACGTGTGCCCCGAACTCTACGTGAGTGAAATGTGCAGTGTGTGCGCGAGCGCGAGAGCCACCCTGGCTCACATACTCTGGGGATGTGACGCAGACAGCGCGGACGGTCCGGTGTTACCGCCGCAAGTAGAACAGCGTGTGGGGTCTACGGACCCAGAAGACCAGCGAAGGGCCGTCCGGCAGCTCGAGGTCGCACTGGCGCTGCAAAGGCGAAAGGGGGACACCCTCAGTAACCCGAGCGGCGACGGGGCACGAAGGCCTTGAGGTCTAGGCCCGCGTGACATTAGGACTTCTAGTGTAACGTGAGATAGGGTGAACCCCACGCCCTGCGCGGCCGGAGGGAATCCCGCATGCTGGAACCCAATAAAGTTTATTCTCTCTCTCTCTCTCCAACTTTCAACTACAAACTCTCATTCGTGATGCTGTCGTCACGTTAATCACCGACGACAAGGTAGTAATCATCAAAGAAAAACGCGTCCACAACTTTGTAATCAGTAATGTAATTCTTGTAGGTAGTTCATCTATATGTAAATGATTACACACAGTGTGTATACCAGCGCGCACAGTTCCATAAATATGTAAATAATAAACATCGTGTATGTAAGTCTATATACGATTTTTATGTGATGCGCGGGCGAATGCTCCACTGTTTTATCGATAGCATTGCAGCTTCGTCCCATTAACCATCATTCATTTCGTCGATATGTCGGTATTTGTTTATGCTTACTACCTCAGAGAGTGCCTCATTAAACTGGCTGTTTCCTGTTGCGCGCTTCACAGTTTTCGCTTTTCATTTTTCAGATTTGTGAGGTATTTACTTACGAACCAGAAAAATTAGCACAAAATTTGTATGCTGTTGAAAACACCGCATTTAAATGTGATTTGAACGGAGCTGCAGCTGCCTCATTGATATTTCGACTAATATGTGAGCAGCTGTCGAGTTGGAATACAAGTACGAGTAGTTACCTAAACTTCATTAGCGAAAAACTAGTAGCGGTTGTATACTGCAGTGTACTGGGAACAGTATGCGCTAAGGGCAATTCGAGTAGTGCCATGATGTGCCTTTTAGTGCCATGATGCGCATATACAAAAACTTGCATGGACATACATAAATAACAAATGGACCACTCCCCCCAACTCGTTCGCAAAAAAAGAAAATTGTGGCTAGGCATGTAACTTAGCAGTGTGGCAGTTCGGGCTAGTTGGTATGGCATGACGATAGTTATAACGCGAGAATATAACGCCGACAAAGAAACAGGAAGGACACGAGTTGGAAGTTAGCACTCCTGTCCTTCTTGTCTCTTTGTCATCGTTCTGTTCTCGCGCTATAACTATCGTCATATCGTTGTGGCTAGGCGCCTGGTACGCGGGCGTAGTTAATAGCGGATGGCACATTTGCACAGATGAGTGCTGAAGAAGTAAACTTTACTACAATTCAAGCGTTGTTTGTTCATAAACCTCTGTTTTTTTTTTTCATGCTAAATTTCAGACAGCTTGAGTTCACGGCTATGTGCAAGCCGCTCGCACGAGACGCCAGTTGTAGATTCTTGTAAATCTACTTCGCATCGTACGTGACATTTTGCCGAGAGAACACTTTTGACACTGCCTTATGACAGTAGCCACATTGTAAGATAACTCGTTTTAATTTGATAGTGTTTAGCTTTGCCCTAGGCTTTTGTATGTTAAATAAATAATAAACAAATGCACGTATATATGGGTCGGTGCGTGTCACCAGCCATAACGTTTGTTGATTAATGACGGCTGAAAGCAAGCAGGAGTGCTTGTCATCAAATCAGGTTCCTACTCTCCCCTAACTTGTTGCTTATATATATATATATATATATATATATATATATATATATATATATATATATATATATAACATGAAGTCATCCTGGTGATAATGTTGTAATAAGATTGTTTCACGACCACAAACTAACGCCATAAGAGCCTAGTGGTCGTTCAAAGTCATCGCATGAATCAAACATAATGCTAGCGAACGTCGAACGTCTGCAAATTAGTGCATATTAGCGCGACGCTCCAAACAACAAAACTGCCTACGGATGCTAAAGAGCGTATCCAAAACCAATCAACCGATGGTGACAAGTGGGACCTCCAAAGTGATTTAGAACGTGCACGTTTCATGGCAATGTACTCAACTGAATCAACTTCTTTGTTACAGTGGGGCAGTTGTTCGTTTTATTGCGCGTTCACTGCAACATACCAGGTGCGTAAGCCGCGCCCATTCGTAAATAGTTGTAAAGATCACTGAAGAGGCTATTTGTGTTTACGTTTATCCAATATTGTCGCGTTACACTCTCGCAACACACCTATTACTGATTACGTCTGCTTCACTTTAACAGCTCAAGTAGCAGGTGACCAGAACTAAGAATGTTTTACGAAGAGAGAAAAGAGTCCTGCTGAATTAGACCACGGAGACATATATGAATTACGAACGAGGAAATATTTAGCCTAGTGTGGAGATGTTGCTATTGACATTATCAATTGGTCATGTCACGTTGAAACTTTGGTATTTAAAATGCACATGCAAGAGCACAGGTATTTTATTATCTATTCTAATGGCGATGAAACGTTTCCCTCCAAATTTCGTTTTATACGTGCGTACATGATTTACGATGGTTCTTGTTAACACTCCATTTGAACACAGTTTTTTTCTGCTAGTAGCTCTAATTAAAACTGACGAAACTTCCGGGTCCTTACTGCCGATGCATGAGGAAGCTCACTGTACCGCCAACGTAAGTAAACAATTGCAACAAATCGTACGACTAGCCAGCTCAAGAGCGCTCACGGGGTGCGCGCACCGCAACGCACGAGAGTTTACCTGCGCTATGACTCAGAGATAACAGAAGAGAGAGATTAATTGGGTCACGCACTCCGGCGACCTTTACCTACAGGCTTCCACCTGGAGCTTCGCCCCATGCTGCGCACGATGTGCGGCCGTCGAGCGCCTTATCCCACGGAGACGACGGCGATGGCACGCTGGCGTGCAACAAGCCGCAGCCGCGCTTGTCTTGATTCCCCGCCGCTGCTTCCCCAAGAGCTACTGTGTTCGAAACAAGGCCGCGTCGCTCTACTCCCGTATCAACACCTGCTGCTTCGTGAGATGCCGCGAGCGGCCACCTGTTGCTCATTGGATCGCGAGTGCCGACAGTGAGCTCTTCATTGGCGCGTCACTGCCGCCAGACCCGACGTCTTGTTTGTGCTCGAACCCTTGCGGGATTGTGAAGAATCCGGATGGTACCGGCGATGAACCTGAAGGATGTAAATGCCCTCGTAAAGGGTATGATGTTGACACACCGGTTTAGGTATGCGTTAAAAGGTGTTTTTCAAGCAACACGTGGCAGTGATAGACAATGCACGCGTTAGTACGCGCGGAATGCTTCAATAGTGCACGCGCGAAAATACTGGCGTAAGGGAAGGATTTCAACTAGTTGAGGTTGCAGAAGCCTGTCGTTCTTTTCTGTGTAGTGTGCCGCGCTGCTTTGTGGTAGTTTTCAGGCATAACGTGGCAGCGGAAAGCATAGGACTGGGTTGATGGCGGATGCATTTGTGGGTGGTGTTCGCACGTGAACTTTTGCAGCCGCTGTATTCGTTGACGCAAAATTTAGCCGGTTACTATATGAAAAGTGACGAATACGCTTTGTGGGCTCTTCACCCGTACAGCTCACGCTCAAGTGATTGTTCCGACAGCATAATGCGCAACCCCGCGTCATTATTTAGGAAGATCAAATTCATCATAATTTCTACATGCTCTCACGACGTCATTCTTCGATGGAATTTTTTTTTGTCGCCACGGCACCCTGTTTAACAACGTACGAGCCGAAATGGAACTCTCAACGTTCGCAGGTGTGGCACCCGTAGAAAGCCTATCGGTTTTGAGCAAGATCCACGTCAAAGACGATACCATAGCGACTCCAAACTCCTCTATACTGTTTTGTCAATCTATTGTGCTGGTCTCTCCGACATCGTTGCACTCCTTTTGCTAGTGACTCGTTTGCACGTCAAAGATTTGCTGACGCCATTTGTGACCGTGCAAGTCAAAGAAGCATCACTATATATATATATATTTTTGACCAATCCATCCCCGTTAATTTTTCGCTGGTGCCAGGGAAATGTCAAAGCATAGTTGAACCATTCGAAGACGCACACAAGTAATGGATGCTCGCGATGACGCACACTATCCCAGTTCCTGCGCCCTCAGTGTTGTTTTCACTACTGACTCGTCTCCCGCTGACATATTTGGTTCCTTGATTGTTGAAAAACACGCACAGGTCAAGCGTTCCAGGTTCTGATTTTGCTGGATAAATTCCCTTCTTGTTTCAAGATCAGGCGCATATATACTCTTTTCCGCTGCTGGTCCACTGTTGATACAAACGCTGTTGTCCCATCTATACAAAACCAACACCGCAACAACGATAATATTGTGTCTCCCGCCGAACGTCAGGTAATTCATGACGAAGACAATGAAACGCTCCGATGCGAAGTTATACAACCCCCAGACAGCCAACAGGTGTCTCTCGTTGCTTTAATTGCGAAGAAGCATGGTTCGGTTCTGTTCTGTCTATAATACCGAAACCTCAAGAAGACCACTTGCGACGATGTTTATTCACTGCCATGAATCGACGACGTAATTGACAGCCTGCCAGGAGAGGACTTATTTCCATCTTTGTGTTCACCATAGGGCTCATGCCAAACTTTTATTATTTTTATTCCTTGAAAGTAGCGAATATTGGTCTCTTGCTGATTAGAGTAGGATGTGTGGTAGAAAACAATTTGGCTTCACACTGTGTTTGAGGACTCACTAGGCAGTAATCATGCCCCTTACATCCCCCTCCCCGCCGTAAAAAAAAGAAACAACATAATCAGGACGTTGAATATAACGCTTGCATTTAAAGCCACGCTTCGAATCTACTTGCCGTTTTACTCGTAAGAACCTTTTATGATTTGTCGCAATTTCTTTACTCTTATTTGGTTTTTGCTCTTACAGACTTTATGAACCCAAAATGTTTTGTGCATTTGTGCCAAGATTTGCGACGTACGCTTAATGCTCTTAGGCCATAATTTCACTTCGCCCGGCCAGTGAAAAAATTCTTGGTGCATTGCACTATATATATATATATATATATATATATATATATATATATATATATATATATATATATATATATATATATATATATATATATATATATATATATATATATATATATATATAATGTCTATTGGTGTAGCTAGACACATACTGATAATCAAGTCTTCGTATTTTTTTGTATTTTACTTATTAGTGTGTGCCAGAGTGCAGTGTTATTGATGAAGTCATCAGTATCGTCTTTCGCAGCGGGAACGAAGCATGCGATGAGTCAGTTTGCTATTGCGAGAGAGACAGAGAGAATGGACTTTATTTCTTACCAGGCGCGCGTTCTCTTCACCCAAAGGCGGGTGACTAATTCAACTCAGGTAGCCCGGGGACCAGCTCTGGCTGGTGGAAATGGCGTGGGCGTCAGCAGCTAGCCATGGCTACAGCGAGAAAAACAAAAAGGCACACGATTGCCGCACTCTGCCGCAGTGGTGACATGTGCTACAAACTTGTGCATGGAATTCTTGGGTCATATATTGCCGTGTTGTTTACAATACCTTCGCTTTCTCTAAATTCTGGACAGTACTACCGCGAAGGTGTGTTAAATGCAAGAGGTATTTTAGATGCAGACGTGTTGAGCGCCTGATTTGAATGCTGCTTACTGATATCTGTGTACACGTGTTCGCGCCACAGGTGCTAATGAACGCACTGCGTCTAAGTGGGGAAAGATGAGAATACATACAAAAGAGAACGTGCCTGAATACTCATAGTTTAATATTATATTTAGGTTCCCCATCCTTTCTTTTTTTCTGTGCGGTGTGATAAAAATGACATCTTTATTTTAACGTGATAGCGTTACAGAGCTCGTGTCGCAGAAAACCCGCCGCCAGTGTTGGCCTCGTTGATTGTGAGCAAAAAATCATCTGTGCGTCTGTGACTGAAAAATCAAGTTACTGAGATAGCCGCGGAAGGCTGCTACGTGTTCACGCGTGCTCGCGTTCACACTGAAAAAGTCGCGCGTTCGAAGAAAAAAAAAGGTGCTCAAGGCCACGAGGCGTGCTAGTTTCTTTTCCCTGTCACCTCTACCTGCTTAGCCTTCAGCTCTTTCGTCAGAACAAGAGAAGATATAATGCAATTGCAGCATGTGGCAAACCTTTGTAACTCCCCTCGCACTCGACGAATTCTTAAAATTTTTGCGGCATTGGATTCGTGAGGCAATAAGATCTTCCAGAGAATTCATTATATGGTTACTTGAAAAAGTCTTTGAGGGTCCCTTTAACGCATTTTGTTCGACAGGTGTCACGACGAAAACGAGCTCATTCGGCGATAATAGTGTGCGCTGGTCCAACCTATTGTGTGCGTGTTTGTGTGCGTGCGTGTGTATGTAACAAAACATATTAATAAGTATGCACTTAGCGGTTGAAGGGTGCACTAGGAGCCAGATTTCGCTATCGCGTTCAATTCTTAAAAGTGAAGTTGAATGGTTCATCAATTTTTAAATACTGATATGTAGAACGTCTGCATAAATCAATCTCAGCCCTACTGCCATGGCGCGCCCCATTCAGCACAGTGGACATCGTAGGCAGCAGAACAATGTTGTACAGGCTAAGCTTCTGAACAAAAAAGCTAGGGAATGAACAATAGGTACCAGTGGTACGTTCGCTTTCAATGTGCGCATTCGGAAGCATTCACTCTTATCAAATCTCTCACATAGGCAATGGTCAAAATCGAGAAAGCCTTTATTTAGGTCGAGCACTGCTACGTGGACGCCTTCGAATACAATTTTGCTTCATGTGGTGGCATTAGGCAGTGATCGAACCTTACGTAGCCATTAAATGTCGTCCGGATCATCGTATGTGCGATTGTTGTATCAATGCATCTATTATATTGTATTTTGATCAAAAAATATGGCCCTAGCCGGCTCTAAATGAAGCGCCCGTATTAGACGGTCACTTTCATAGGCGATCAAGACTGGATCTAATAAGTATGTTTTTGAAAGGCGCAATCATGAACTGTCATTGCAACAGTAACATCGCGGCTTACTAGGTCCGATATGAGAATTAGAAATCAAAATCGGAAAGGTTTTTATTTTCCAACAACATTGTTGGTAGTCTGTTAGGCAAAAACCTGCATCATACAACTTGAATGTGCCTAAATGCCCTCAAATGGCAGCAGTAACGTAAAAATTAGAATTCATTTATGTTTTAAGTATATATCTAGAAAAAATCATTATTTACTGGAATTGAAAAAAAGGAAGATATTGAATAACACAAACATGATATTTATAAAAATGCAAATCATATGCTATTAGAAAGAAGAAATGGCTTAAAGCATTGGTATACACAAAAACAGTAGAAGTTACAACATAAAGACACAATATATTGAGCCAAACTACAATGAACGCTGTCTGTGTAACGGCTTGCGTTCTGCGCATTACATATAGAGATTCGAAGTGAGTGTCGTGGATGCAAGACAGCACAGTGAGATAGCTGATCACGGCTTCTGTAAACGCGTGATCACCAACTAACTACACGCTGCTGTGTACCACATAAGTAGCCCACAGCCTTGCCTCAGTTGTTCTTTTCGCGAAGGCAACTCGTGGTGGCGGCGAGGGCCGCCTTCGCTGCGGAAACACAGAAGAAACCACGTCGTTGTCCAGTTGGACACACTTGATCGTATCCCGGTGACTGCTTGAGAGCCGGGATTCGTTCGTAGTCACTGTCACCGAGTCGCTGGGAGCACAGCACTCTTTATCTCGTAGGTTTGAAATATTTTCTTTTAAGTGCAGCGACCCATCTTGGAGCCATCTTCTGATCCCGAAAAAACTTGTGAAGAGTGATCTCATCACGACCGAAAGTGCTGCTGTAGCCATGCATATGCCGCGCAGTAATTCGGCATAGCAAGTCTATTTGAACTCCGCGAAAACACAACCAGTGAATGTCGGATGGCAAAAATCTCTAATCACAAAACGAAAATGGTACAATGGCAAAAATCCCTTCGCTGGCAGAACTGATGGTTCGTTAGGTAGCAAATCACAGCAGAAACGACGCACAATCCCCAAGCTAACAGGCTGAACGGCCCCGACGGTCCGGCTCAATCCCGCACCTGACGTCACCGCTTTACTTGTGTCTCTCTCCCGCGCTCCTCCCCTATGGTCCACACGCACCACGGGGCATTTTATTGGTCAAAGTTTGCTTGTTTATAGCGCTATTTTTATTAAACAATCGCAAAAAATACTGCCGCAGGAATGTCGTAAGAGGTGGCAGATAACGCATTGGCAATAAATTCGCCAATGCGAAACCACTTCAGTGTCCCTTTAAATTAAGATGTGTCAGTTTCAATAGCCCTCAGGCAGGGGCGGCTGCTTTGTGCGTCTGGTTGCTTTCATCGCGCTTTTTTATTGAGAAAGAACAATAATGAGGCACGTGTACGGAGAATATGCGTTTAGACCAGATAGATAGCCATGCGATATAAACGTGATGATGGGAGTTATCTCTGTGCTTGCTTAAATCATACAAGTAAGCCGAGTACTGTGCATGTGTTCTTTCATGCTACGTTTTCCCCGTGTCAACATGGCTGAGAACTTTAAGACAAGAAACTCCTAGCGAATCCTGAACAGCTTTATGGTACACAATAACCCGCTTTACTGAAGTTTTTTTGGCGTGAAATTAAACATGTTACCGCCGTCATCAATTACCGCCGTCATCATCTTCAGGCTGACTACGCCGACTGCAGAAAAAAAAGGTCAAAGCCATGTTTCACCAACTAAGCCGGTCCAGTGGTTGCTGATTTTATGTTGTTCCCGCCAACTTATTAATCTAGCCTACCCATCTAACTTTCTTCCACTCCCTCGGGCTTGCTTTGTCTGACTAGTCGCTTACTCTGAAAGGGACCGACTACCACCCGGAAGATGAAATGATGTGATTCCACCAATTGAAAGATTGTCCGTCACACCGACTCAAACCAACCTGGTTGTTTTCATGAGCGAAGGAATTATATTATTTAGTTCTTAATTGAAACGCGCAAAAAAAAAAACTAAATTTGGCGCCTATGGCGGCCACAGAACGAATGGTCTTATGCACTCGGTCGTGTGAAAGCTGATCGCTATACGCGGTTGGTGAATTTTTTTTTTAGTAATGAAACTTCATCCATACTTTTATATTGCACAATATTACTCAACAAATTATTCATATATATATATGGGTTAGTAGTACGTTTTAAAGTAACGCTGTCTTCACGTGACGTAATGATCCCATCCTCATGCGCTTGTCTTGAGCTACTTCATCGTGCTCATATAACTGTGCATGCTATTTCCCGTTCACTAAGGTTTTGGAGCGACATAGTTTTGTTACCTACACTTCGTCTCATAAATGACGCATGCTTCTACACCGCCCGGCTGTGCATATGCGCAGTGACATTTTCGAAACCTTAGCTTGGCTCGTTTATCGAGTGAGCAATGACGCTGGCACAAGCCACCCATGACACAGACGCAAGCAACCTTGGGCATATAGGCGCACACACCACCGTACAAATACAGATGTGTATAAAGGCACACTTCATCTCATTGTAACAGCTCGTTATTGTCAAAAACAGTTTTTTTAATTCAACAACAGTTGAAAAGCTGAAATTATTGGGGGTTACCATACCTTCAGGAACTCCTGCGAAAGCAGAATCACGACAGCTCTAACGAACTACGAGAAGGGAAAGCGGCGTCGTTATCAATTATCAGCGTTACGATAGGAAATTATGTCGGTGTTTGCAGCCTGCAGATACAAACACTGCGAAGGGTGACCTTTCTATTGCGCCGTAAAAAACAGCGTCAAGAACCATCGCTTGCCAGCGCCTTTATTGAGAGGCGCTTTTTTTATAAGTGCATATATATATATATATATATATATATATATATATATATATATATATATATATATATATATATATATATATATATATATATATATATATATAAAGACAGATTGGTACCAAACAAAATGCTATACATAGGTATAGCGCAACACTAACGTAGTGACCACGTTTTTCAATACAGAAATCTGTCCACACGATCCATATTCAGGAAAAACACAAGTAACCACACAATTAGGTGTGCACACAAAACGTGAAAGTTCAATAAAATGTGAGACGTGATTATGTCTCCCGGGAGCAGTATCCTAAATACTGAACGATTTCACAAAGGGTTTTACAAAAATATTGAAGTGAAATACAAAACAAAACAATATTGTAGTGAATCACACCAGTTAACAATACCGCGAATACAATATTTTTTTTGTCTAGTACTTCTGAGATACTTCTGACTCCTCCGGAAAGTAAACAACTGCACGCGCAGCAGTGGCGTGTAGGTTTCCTTTCGGCCGTGGGCCCAAGATTTTTTATAATGACGGAGGTCACTCATCCAAAGAATTTAAATTTGGTAAAGGTTTCTTTCAAGGTCCGCCATAGTTTTTACAATGTAGAAAAATGCGCTCTGCGTCTTTTTCAGCTTCTCCACAAGAACTGATAGGACTGCCAGCTTTTTATATTGCCCGCGAGCTACATGCCCTGCACATGCCCATCGCTTTTTCATTTCGGGTTAGATATATTTAGCACCTGTTTGTTCCCACACCCACTGTGCTGTCTTCTTATCCCTTACGCTTACACCCGCCATTTTTTTTCGATGGCTCGTTGAATCTTCCTCTCTGTGAACTAAATCGATTTCGAAACATATGATTGCACGCGGTGGAGGAGGGCGGCCACCCACTCTAGTCACGTAAGAAGGAAAGGCACAAAATCAGCCACATACTTTGACTTAGCGAGGAGGGAAGTGCGCCGCGATTAACTTTTGCCCCCTCCCCCTCCCCCCCCCCCCCCCCGATGGGGAACCACATGCTCACTAAAACACCCACGCTTCCGTTAGGCACTAAGTACACAGAATAAAGAGCAGAAATCTGGAGTTCTACTTCAAATGAAGACGACACAGTCAGAAGTTGATACGTGCAAACTTACAGGACAGGATGAGAGCAAAGTAGGTCAGACAACAAAGAATACAAAGGGGTGTTATACACACCATAGTTGAGATCAAGAAGAAATGTACATAGACAAGGCACGTAGCGCGTAGGCTGAATAACCTCCAGTAATTAAGGGTAACAGACTGGATCGCAGAGGAAGGCAAACGCGCGAGAGGGGTTCAGAAAGTTAGGTGGTCATGTGAAATCCAGACGTTTACGGGTATGATGTGGCACCATGCAGCAAGCTCAGGGCCAAGTTTGTTGGCGGATCATGGGAGCTCTTACCCTTCACTGAGTGTAGTCAGGCTGATGATGATGATGATGAAGAAATAGTTGTGGTGCAGCGATTATAATCTTTTCTCGATGATACTGGGAAAATGACTTTCATGATATGAATGTCAAATGTGCTCCACTCCATTCTTATTCTTCTAGTTACCTCAGCCTCACATTGGGTATTGGAGGTTATAAGCCTGTCCCGAGTAGATGTATCTTTATACACGTTCCGGTGTCTCGCTGCCTATCGCAGACCATTGTTTCTCCCAATGTGAAATATATAAATTATTATTCATAGATTTTGTGCATGAACTGCAGCACGTCTTCTGTTGTGTACCTGTACTTGTCAATGCAGACAAGCCGCACAAAGCGTGCATCTTGAATTTCTTTATCAGCGATCCTTTACCTCGTGAAGGTCATGGCTCGAACTTAAGTCTTTTGTTTCTGCTGTTACTCATACAATTTTTCTTTTCAATTTAGAGCATTGTGACACTGATACGCCTGTCTGAGTGTAGAATTCCAGAAGCTCAAAAGCCCCCAAAAGCAGCGATCTCCGTGAACAACTAAGGGTTGTCTAATGACCCCGCCAACGGGACATGGTCTTCTGGCCCAAACGTGGGCGAGGCCTGATACTCAAACTCTGTAGTTTCTTTAAGAACCGAAGAAAGTTTGACTGACTTATTGAAATAACTTCGGCCATAGCTTTTGAAATTAACTTGACATAGGTTTTAGGCTGCGGTACAGTTTGAAGAAATCGCCCTGATGTCGTCTTAGTTCTCGTACTGGTAGCACGCAACCTCCACCCTGGTGTCACGTATGTCTCAACGTCGATACACATCCAGCCTAGCATGGTTCATAATTAAAACACCAGTGCTTATTCACCCGTGAGCACCAGTGTCGCCGAAGATATTTGTAGCTAGAGCCTTAAACACGTGGAGGCGTTCCGCTGGCGTGAGTCTTGCTCCCCCAAAGTGCGTGGCGTTCAAATGTGGATGTCATTGGCTTTCTGCGGCACTTATTGTAGCAGTTTTGATAGCCGATGCTATATTTCTCGAAGCCGTAGGTGGGGGAGGAACTTTGTTAGCGCTTGTAAAAGCTGCTTTACCCTGACGAGCAGCTGCCACCCTATAACAAGACGTAAGACGAAGCACAGAAGTTAAAGTCTATGATGCACCTTCGACACTGGCGCAGCCAGCGCCCTTTCATTGGCATTAAGCTGGACGAACTGCGTTATCGCCGAATTTCTCTCGGGTGTCGGCACTCACTGGTGTCACGACCAAATATTTCACTTCAGCACTCACAACCGGTGACACCGCATCGCGAATCCAGAGCACTATGCGAGAGGGAATGTGCTAGATATGTGAAGTTCATTTTTTAGGGCCGAAGCTCGTTAAATTGTGGGTATGTTCATCTTTCATCGTTGTCGTACGTAGCCACCGGGATGCGAGATGGAAAATGGCGCTACTAGAAGTGTTCACTAGATGAACGCATGGACGGATGCGTGGACGGGCGGACGGATGGACAGAATAGCACACGGACGGACGTATCAATGGACGCGCGGAGCGGGTATGTGCCACAGGGGATGCGAGATGTGAGATGGCGGTACATGGAGCGTTCACTAGATGGACACACGGACGGACAGATGGGCGGACGCGTGGACATACGGACGAATGAACGCACGGACAGACGGATGAACGCATGGATGGACGTACGGATGGTCGCGTGGACGGACCGAAGCAGGGACGGGCTGATGGACACTCATAACTCATTATCATTCACTCTGTGGATATGCTGCGATTTTTGAACTTCATCTCACGGCCGCTCGATGAAAAGAGGGTGTGGTCTCTTGTGTCACGCTGAAACACAAGGGCACAAGTGGAAATGCAGTATTGACTGTGAGCCATGTGAGTGCAAGCAGACGTACCGTCGAGCGCCTTCGGAACAAAAAGAGTGAAAAACGAGAATTGCAATGTGCGAAATACGCTGTCCCACCAAATATGAGCAAGCCGAGGAGAGTCGCTATCTTTCGTAGTTTATTGAGTGACAAGAAATGGTGTCAGCGTTTTCTCCCTCAAACTTTCAGAAGACATTGAAGGATTTTAAATGTGAAATAAGATAGCTTTCTTATCTTTGTCTGTCCTCAATCGTTCCTTCAAAGCACAGAAGCTAATTAACCCCAAGAAACGTGGCTACCTGATTTATGATAGCACCTGTCTAGATGAATTGGGGCTGGCACAATTTCTGAACCTTATTTCCATTCATGATTATGGCAGTTTCGGGTCACGACAGGCATTTAACGTAACGTCGAGCTAGACTTGCTTCGTTCTATAAAAAGGAAAAAAAAAGCATGGCGGCCGCACTACAGTGAAGCCTGTGGATCTGCGTTGAATATGCATCTAGCGATAACCGTTTGCATAGATCCCACTGCACTGTTAGGCGAAGCATTAAAGACACCAATGCTAGAAGTAAACATGAAGGCGTTCCCCGGCATGAGTTGAGTCTTGTTAAGCGCATACTTCCTGCTGCACTTTTCCGATTTCCCTCGTATGATTTCCCTCGTACCAACGCAGGGGGAACGCAGCGGGTGGGGCATTCACTCAAACGGCGAGGTGGTGATGCCCTCTCTTGCTCTCCGCCGAAAGCAGGCCCATGTTATCGAAACGTCATAATAGCTCATTTACTTTATAACTATTTTTGAAATTCATATTATTTTAGAGCTCGTTCATTTTGACCGGCGTTTTAGCACTGCTACCTTTGTAATAGCCTGTAGTGAGCACACTTCTGTTAGCGTGATCATGCCGCCACGAAGGCATGACAAGCCCATGTACCCATAGAGTGCTTTGTACCTAAAAATGAAAGCGAAAGTCAGATAATATATTGCCACGAACCATGCATTGTGTTTGTTTTATTTGTGTTTTGCTTTTTAGTCCTGGCTGCGCCGGCCTGTGCTATCACTGTTGGCTGTGTGTCAAGCACGTATTCTGTTCTTTGTGCGCGGCATGTATTATCTCTTGTGATAGGGACAGCGTTTCGAACAAACGTGAACCGTCTAGCATAATCTCAGTTCTTCTAAAGTGTTCTCGATACAATTCGATTATTCGAAATACCCTCGCGCCGAGGGATAAATTCCCGCACAGCCGATGCCGCGACATTCGATCGCCGACGCTCACTAGCGTGCACGTCGTTTTGCCGACCGCTGCCTCGCGGCCTGTGTATTCTTTCAGTTGTTAGGGGAGCACAAGTTCGCTCCAATAAACTTGTTTTCCTTATAGACAACTGCGTCGTCCTTTGCTGCGTGACAATGTACCTACATTAAGGAACTGTTTAAAAGATCACGCGGAAATGTCAGTAGCGTTTTAGAAAGTACTCTCTCTATAAAAGGGTTTGTTAATCGTACTTTGCTTTGAAGGTTGCTTAGAAATGAACCGATGACGGTAATATGAAACCAGAGAGTTCCAATCAGGAACACAATTTTAGCCGCTTTACACGTCAAAGCCACGATATACTTACGAGAAACACCGCACTGTATAGAGTTTCGAAACCTACGATCCTCTGAGGTTCTTTAACGTGAACTTGAATTTATTCACACGGGCCTCCAGCGATTCCCCTTTATTGAAACGTCACCGCAGCCACCGGGATAAAAGGTCGAGGTTGCTTGCATGCTAATTGCTAGTTTAACTTTTAATGACAAACGCAGAACCCGTGCTGGTGAACCCTGCTTGCCTATCTCGAGATCTGGTTTGAAGCACGCATCTGTTCGTGCATGAGCTCCCTATTGGCTTGGCTTGTTAGAAATATGTATTCTTCTCAGCAAGCTTGTTCGCTCAATGTATATAGAGTCAGATAATGTGCCGTAGCAAGTTTAGTTGCCTCAGAGTGATCGCGTCATCACGTTCGCTTGCAAAAAATACCCTGGTAGTCTATTGCGAAGTAGTGTTTGAGTCATTTTCTCACTTGACGCTTCAAAAATGATGAATCAATACGGAAGTGCGTTTTGCATTTGCCATCTTAAATTGTCACTGACTCCTCAAGCAAACTGGTGAGCTATATTTTAGGTTTCAGTGCGAAAATTTTTGCGAATACGGGCATTTGTGCAAGCATTATTCAAGATTGCTGCCATTTACCGTTCAGTTTAAAATATTGCTGAAGTGGGCTAGTTGATATGAATGCATAATAGAAGTTAACATTGGGAAATAAATGAGGCAAAAAGAGAACAGCAACACAAGGCAAGCGCTGAACTGAGAAGGAAAGCATTTATTGCGCAGGGCGCATGCATAAATAAGAAACCTGCATGCAACGTGTACATGATGGGCTGCCCTTGCTCTTGCTGTTTTTGTATCCTCTTTTCTTGTATTTTTTTTCAATCTGGAGCCCCGTGTACGCCTGGTATGTGCATTTCTTATTAGATCACGAGTTTCACGTCACAAGTGTTGCAGCTAGCAGTTCAGCGCTCCTATTTTGGTCACTCGTTCTTTTCGTGCTGTTAATTATTATTATTATGCATCTGTCGTAGGTTAGAAGCAGCTACCATTTTGGCACTATGTGGAGCCCTCTACAATTTACTGACATTTTACACTTGTTACGTTTACGATAACTACGTAGGAATGTCGCGTAAATAACAAGAGGGTATTCGTTTGTCTCCGAGCTTACACGTAAGCCTGTCATCGTTGAGGTTGAAGCTAAGCAATAGGACATTAATTTAGTTCGTTTTCCGCGTAGCGAAGATAGAGTTATCAGCTACCTGAATATCATACGTGTAGTGCGCGATGGTTGAAAGGAGGATTTAGCGTGCAAGACGGCTAGGTACAGCGATCACAGTAAGTGCTGTTGACCGATTTGAAAGCCCGTTTAACAAGAGACTGCCTGCGTTGGCCTGATGTATTGTGCCTCTCATTTTAGATAAAACGTTGTCCTCTTTTTTTTTTGTCGTTTACACAAACATTTCACTGTAGCCACCGACGTATGTTACGCGAAAAGTTAACCGTCAGCATTATCAGTCTGACTACGCCCAGTGCAGTGCAAATGCCTCTTCCGTGTTCCGCCAGTCAGCCCGGTTCTCTTTGTCCCGGCAATCGTCAAACATTTTGACCTCGCCATCAGGGGGAAGTGTCCTCACTGCGAGAAATATTCCTGCGAGAATTTCAACGAAACTTGGTCATGCCAAAAAAAAAAAAAACTACAAACCTGACCCCTTTAGCCAACCTTTCCTGAGAGGGCTGGAAGGCAGCTCTGCTCGGCTGCTCTGATCTGATGGTCCAAAGGGTCTTAAGGAGCGTGCCTGGGCTGCGGCCGACAACAACGGGCTCCCTTAAGAAGAAACCAACGTTGTATATTCAAGGGGCGACCCCTTAAGAACCGATCCCAACCCTCCCTGTCTAGCTATTATGCATCTTTTCCCACGCATCCTGTGCTTCGTGCTGCATCGATTTACCGCATGATTAAACAGTTTGGCTTTTCACGCGCCCGAAAAGTGAACATGAAAAGCGTTAGTTGCTCCAAGAAGTTTAGGTACATATTGGATGGTATTTTCATTATTATCTTTCATACATCTACTCGTAAATAACCCGATACGCCAACAATAATTTCGCATTCATATAGTTTGTTTTGGTTCCTACAGGGGCCTTACTATTTCAACCCGTTTGCAGCAAGGTCGTTTTGCTTTGACGACTGAACGCTTTTTAAATCCACCTCAGCGCGCAAATAACGGCACCATACCGAAAGCAACACACTTGCCTGAGTAGAATTTTTTAAAGCTTCATACGAGAAGCGTCAGACACAACTTGAGCATCTATTAACATTTCGTAGTGCACAGGGGTGCATAAAGGATGTTTGCTAAGGTGATGAGCCACGGGGAGAACTCGATGTGTTTTTGCATTAGAACTAAACAATAGAAACAAGCGCGGACGAGGAGGTCGTGCGATCCAGGTCGCCTCTCTGAATTTAGCAGTGATAGCATTTACAGTGCTTGACAAATACACATAGTGAAGCAATACGCACTCAAAGCATCCCACCAAACGCTACCTTGTTAAACTGTATAATCGAAGGCAAAATACAAACAACACACTCCAGGAAAATCAGTTCCTTCACTGAGAACAATGATGCACACGAGCTACCTGTGTAACATGTAATTGTTAACATGTAACAAAGTAACGGCGTCAATAGCAGCTCATGCACATGTGCGAGCAGCTCTGATGTAGGTACACGAAGCTGATTTGTTCTTGAGTGCCAGCGCGTGACACAAAAACAGTCTCCTTCCCGCGTGACGCGAGCATTGTCTGATCATTGCAGATGCTACCACATACCGCACCTGCCAATAGCGGCAAAAGTAAACATGATGTTTGTCGTAAGCAGTATCTTGAGCAACTGAACGACCGTCCGCTTCTCGTCGGCGGTTAGTGAATATAATAACACAATGGTAAGTTTTCTGGTAAGCTTTCTTTTCCTATTTGCTCAAATTAGGTAACATTACACATGAAAATAGGTCGGTATTGCCATTTATACAAGCCGCCGCATGTCTATACTTACGCTTCGTGCGTACATATGCGCAACACGCTTAACCTCCAATATGGCAGAAATGCACACAATGAGCGCTAGATGGCAGCACATACACTGCAGGGCTTCATGCAGATTCCATAAAATATCACAGCATATCCACGGAGTGAATGATGATGAGTGGCCTGAGGTGTCCGTTAGCCCGTCCGTGCTTCCATCCGTTCGTTCTTGCTTCCGTCTGTCCGCGCAACCAATCGTGCGTCCATCCATGCGTTCATGCGTCCGTACGTCCACGCGTCCGTCCATCTGTTCAACTGTCTTCTGGTCTGTCTGCCTACCCGTCCGTCCATGCATCCATTTAGTGAACACTCCAAGTACCGCCATCTCGCATCTCGCATTCCCTGTGGCACATACCCGCACCGCGCGTCCATACATCCGTCCGTCCGTCTGCTAGCCTGTCTGTCCACCCGTCTATGTGTCCGTCCGTGCGTCCATCTAGTGGACACTCCAAGTACCGCCATCTCCCATCTTGCATCCCGGTGTCTACGTACGACAATGACGGACGATGGACAGACCCACGTCTTAAGGAGCTTCGTCCCTAAAGCAAAACACCAAGCCTGCGCGAGAGTACGTAAAACAGTCATGACGTAAACAGAAGCAGGCCGTTGAGCCCATGGTAAACTTTTATCAGGCATGTAAAAACAGCTGTGAACTACCGACAGAGCCATTATTTGTGATCGCTTTGTCATGAAGCATTGTACCCACTAAGTGGCTTTAAGGCTATGGGCGAACCAGCATAATTGTATACAATGTTGATACTGTGTCTGATGATGGTGATAATGAATCATGCACTGTCAAACAAATTTCTCAAAACGGCGAGAAAGAACCCAGCAGCTCTATTTTCACGTATATGACCGTAAGAATGAAGGTTGGCCGCCATTTTCAAATGATCGCCAATTTTTTTAATTTTGATATTTTTATGTGTCAATTCAAAACACAAGTGAACCGTCAAATCGATATTATTTAACCATCAAAATAACTAAAGGTCTTTATTTGCAATGACAGAGTTTTATCATTCCGACGTTTTTTTTTTCGTGAGCTCTAGACACAGCTTAACTGTCAGATTGATAGCATTTCACCATCAAAATGATGGCAACCTGTCAAGTGTATATAATATTGACTCGTGCCATTTAACGTGCTTTTGTCAATTAAAGTTACTATATGACCATCAATGTCGCATTTTCTTTGCAAGGTGACAGCAGGCTCTCAGAATGAATTGCAATGAAATATTGGTATGATGGCGCAAGACAACATGTGTATTATGTAACTATGAGCTGTAGTGTGGCCACCATGCGGTGGTCAATTGACATGGGAAGCACCTCATCAAATATACAACGTAAGTTAAAATCACCACTTATAATTATAGAATCATGATCAGATCTACACACTGCAGCCAACTCTGCGTATGAAAAGTTTGCTTGAGGGTGCACGTAAACACTAACTACAGTTACAGTAACGTTACCAAACTTCACCTTGCAGCTAACAAATTCCGGCACATCTGTTTTTGAAGTAGCCACAAGTGTCGATGGAATATCGCGTCTCACACACAACATCACTCTGCGTTTTGCAGCAGGACGTTCTGCTTGGTACATCACATAATTGGACAAGCGAAAGTTAGTAGATACTCTTGTTTCGGAAATACACAAAATCGGAAATTGGCGCTGATTGACGAATTTCCGAAAATCTCCACTCTTATTCTGCAAACCGTTGCAGTTCCACTGGAATATTGCACTTCTTTTGTAACAGTTAGATAGTCTGGTAGCCTTGATTACGACAAGATAAGATAGATCTGATCATGATCCCATAATTATATATGGTGATTTAAACGCGCACCATGAATTGTGGGTTAGTGAGCGTTGTAATGTAAGGGGATCTGCTATAGTAAAAATATGCGAAGACTATGGTTACACTATACTAAATGATGGTTCCCCGACGTTTCTACGGGGGCATAACTACTGCAGCATACTAGACATCACTGTGTGCTCCTCTGAATTAGCGGCTGGAGCAGACTGGACTGCAGACGCTGATACAAGAGGAAGTGACCACTTGCCAGTATTTATATATCACCCAAAGCGGTAGAAAACAAGAAATAACCGCACCAGAAGAATTACAAATTCGGCAATCTTTCGAGAACTACAGAGACAAAATCTTGAACCTTGTTCTGACGCAGAAACGTATGCATCGAAGATAAAAAATTTTCTCACAAAAGCAACTCGTGCAGTACCCATTCCAGATGGGTATTCGGGTGTTGACTTTATGAAGTTGATCCACACAGAAAATTTTCCATAGCTACAGACCTCCCACGACACCTAGAGACAATAATCCACCGACTTCTATTGGAAGTAGCATACACAAATAGCTTCCTGCACAAGATACATCGATTCAACTCACCGAAATGCCATTGTGGTCATGCAGAAAAAAATGTTTGCCATATTCTTTTGGAATGCGTAAATACGCGAATGAAAGAGAAAAATTAAAGAACAAATTTGCGCAAGTTTGGACAGATGGCCCCTCACAATAAAGAAGCTACTTGGACCATGGCCTGAGATGTAGCTCCAGAAGAAGACAATAATCTTCCAGACAGACTTTTTAGTGGAGACCGGACTGGACAAGTGCCTATGACAGACAGCCAGACATGGGTATATATAAAATGTGGTTATGTATATACTGGCAGTAGAATAGTAAGGTGTGCGTGTAAATAGTTTAAGATTGTGTGAACTGCGCTAAGAAAACTGTGTATTGGCATGATATTTGAACTGGTTTCAGTGTGCTATTATGTTTTTTTTCTTTTCCGTATTGTTAATTTTTGGGTACCGTTCTGTATTATTATTTTATTTTTCGCTGTAGAACTTTGTGATATGGAGTAGCCGAGGCGATAGGCACCTCAACCTCTCCACAGCAAAACATTTAAAACAGAACAAAACAGAACAACGTAAGATTTTTGTCAATGCTTGTACATTTCTTCTTCAAAATGCTTTAAAAAAGCTAAGCACTCTTGGTACTATTTCGCTACCTCTGCCATTACGACGACCTTTGGCTGGTTGATTAGCCTAATGTGCCTGAAAAATAAACAGAATCAAAGAATAAATGCAGGCTCAATAAGCCTTGCCAATCACATATTCGGGAATCAGAGGTAGAATGCCCGAAATGTGTCAACTGCACGGCCTTGTGCGAGACAGGCACAGTATGATGAAATGAAAGGAGATCATTTGGCAATTCTGAGCAGCATATGTAACCGTATTTGTCACATGCTGAAGCCGCTACATGTATATGCTCTCATGCATAATGTCCAAACGTAAGCATGGAGTGTAGCCACAAATATTATTATAACTTGTAAATGGAGCCCGCAGTGGCATCAACACCTCATGTCGAATTTCCAGTAACAGAAAATGCTGCGAATCATGTGGAGCAATAAACCCCTACATCATTCCAGGAGCTCTGCCATCAGTCGCATCTACACCACGATGTTTCAGTATAGGCTACAAACGTACTGTGGCAGCTGTTCGCTTTCACATACCTTATTGCCATGCTCTGATATTTCACCGTTTGTAACAGTCATTCTTCAGTGCCTGGCACATGGGTACACAGGGACAGAATTTCCTTACAACACATCTTTTGGGCAATCAAGTGACCTTTTACTATCATGAATGTCATGAGAGAAGTTCATCCCCTTACTGGTGATTTGCCATAGAGGGTGGACCGTTGTGGTGCCAACATTGTCACTTTTACCCTCCCGCTTTTTCATCTTTCTTTGTTATGTGTGGCGCCATTCTGTATAAATATGAGATCACAGCCATATATTTATTGCTGGAGAGGCCAGTCCCCCAATCAGAACCCGAAGAATCTCCTGTTGTAAGGTGATAAGTGATAACGAACCATTACATCAGCACCACGGCAATTTTCGAGCCTAGGTACCAAATATGGCTGCAGTGCAAATGAAAGACAAATTGTAGTGATTACTTTAAGAAGGTTGTGGTCTGCTCAGAGTGTGGGATGTATTTCATTCCACTTTCATGTCGCCAACCAAAGACTAGATGAATATTTTGTCTATGATAACATGATCGAAGTTTAGCTTTGTGCAAGTGAATTTTGGAGATTGCCTAACCTTTCGTTTTTGAAACCTGGTTTCGGTATGCCATAATAGCCCAGTCGAATGCAGACTCAATCGCTCAAGATGTCAACAAATCCCCACCAGCAATACATCTTTTGTGACCGCCTAGCATATTCGGCAACCTGAGAGCACCAGGAGCTTGTATACGCTCACAGCAGTAAAACACCTAGCTGGCTGCTTTTGCTTCGGATGTAAAAGCCCAGGTATTGGCAAAGAGTCTAAGTGGTGGGTCTCAGTGCCTACTCAAGCCACCTGGCAGGGCCATCAAAATCGTTACTCTTTTTGCCATAATATTTTTTTGGGACCGGCAAGCAGTAAAAGTAGACAGCTGTCTGACAGATTACTGCAAAATTAGCAGACACATTGCATTTGCACCTATTGCTCGCTTTCTTTTCGCTAAAAGTCGGTATCCGTAAAAACAGCGCACGCATTGTATTAATAGAAGTGCTTGTCCCATGTGGTTCTTTGTCCTTTGCTTTTCCTTGCAAAAAACTACTAAACAAAAAACTTTGTATAACCACCAGGAGCTCTATCTAGCTGGGCTGAAATGGTACCTAGCCAAATATGGACATTTTAAACTAATGCTGGCCGTGTTTACCACCTGACGACCATCATGCTAAAAGAGCCTTACAAGTCCGAGATTTAGAAGCGGGTATCTGTTCAAATAAATCTTTAAACCTTCTGGTTCTCTCGTTGCTTAAATTCCTCTTCGTCAGTGGTTGCCATAACGCAGGAACACAGAATGAGACAGGGCCATATAAGCACATTCACTTACAAAAAATTTGGCAGATTTCACGTACAGTGGGAATCGGTGATATGCGAAGAACGAATGCGAAATGTTGATATGTCACTTTGAAATTAGCACAACGTTACGAGGTGGAGGTAAATGATGCCGTACATGTCTTACCTGTTATGATTATCATGTTTGGATGTGTCGTTTACCTTCGTAATCTATTCACGTCACATGATACCAAATTTAGTATATGTGAAGCTAGTGAAATGGCCGCGAGCACGCTATGAGATGGTATGTTGCAATGTTCTTACATGACGCGCGTGTCAGGATTATCATCCTTGCACCAGTCATATATTTCGTCATCAATTGACGTCCAATAACACCAAATTTGGTATATGTGGATCTAGCAAAAAGTCCACGACCGCATCATGAAGGGCCCAATATGCTCCAATGTAGCGTTGACGCGCGCGCACGCTGGGTACTGCGACACCACGTTAGCAAAACGCGAGCACTCTAAGTCTGACGCAAAGCGTGACCAGCGTCCGTAGGCGCGGCGCGACGGAAACCGGCGCGATAAGATGCATTTGGCGCCAGTGCGTTACCCAGACAACACTGCGTCTCCCTCTTTTTGAGATGGAGGGACACCAGACGCGCTGATCGCGCATGCGTCGAAGCAACGCAGCGTGGCGCACGCCTGCGTGTATATGGCAGGACTGGCGCCTGGCGTGGCAACACCGGCGTGTCGCGACGAAATGAACGCCGGCGAGAACGCGCACCGCGTCACGTTGAAATGTATTGGCGCCTTGACTTTGGCATATAGTCATGTTCTCACATGAAACTCATCTCATAATTATCATGTTTGCACCAGTCACATACCTTCATCATCTATTGGCGTCATGTAGTACCAAATTCAGCACATGTGAAGCTAGCGAAACTGCCGTGAGAGGATCATCAGTGTGGCATCTAGTCATGCTCTTACAGGACACGCATGTCGTGATTATCATGTTTGGATGTGTCATTTACCTATGTGGTCCATTCGCGTAGCGCGATACCGCAAGCCTATTTACGAACCTTTGGCTTGGCTGGCTTTAATCGTCATCTTATGCTCAAGCGCAACCAGCTTATACTCTATAGCTCCTACTTTACTCTCAAGTGCTCCCATGCGTAGCGCTAGCTGATAAATGCTTGACTGATTGTCTTTGGAATTTATAAGTAACTCTTCTAGAATTTTGTTCTGCAAGCTTTCCACTTCGAACATATTCGAGTCACTGTCGCCCTCCATTGGAGGCTGGGAGGCTATGTTTCGGCTTGCCAACCTCGAGTTTGGTTTCCTGCGTGCTGTTATGCACGGCGTTACCGCGACAGTGGCGCCCTCGACCCTGGTGGAAATCGCTTGTGCAACCTTCTGCTTGCGTAGCTCATCTGTGAGACTAGCATTCTCCTGAGGTATAGCTGTTGAATTTCACTCTTTTCATCACGCTCTAGCAATGCCGACCTTTTTGTTTGGACGCCTTCTTGACCCGATCAACCCATGTAAGCGTCCTCTGGAATCTTGCACGAGACGCCAAACGCCCCCTGTAACGCGAGCGGCTCCCCATGGCGTTACGCCGCTGTCCAGCTAGTGTGACAGAGCGTCGAGATGCTAGCAGAGACACTGTAGTCTCGGGACTGCATTCTTCGGGTCACCCGTGTCTTCTGGGAGCGCCGCTGGCGTTGGTGTCGTCTTCTTCTGACGATGTAAAAGATTTGAAGTCTATCTGTACATGCTCTGTCTGCAGTGGGATGTGAACCTCCACATAGCAGACACTTTGGACTGCACTGATATTCCTACGTTGGTGATTTCTGCCCACACGTACAGCACCACTTGCTATTTCGATTAGGGCAAGTGTCATCACGATGTCCTAAACCGTGTGTCCGTGGGTTCGTGAAGTCCGTGCATGCGTCGATGCGCCCATCCTTGCGTAGAGCCGTCTGTTTGTCTGTGTGTCGGCCTGGCGACTAGCACAAGCAGCCGAGGCCCTTCACTCCACTTCATCCATGCACACTAAAGAGGCAACGAGCCCGAGCCACCGCGGCGCTCCGCACCCGCCACTCTGCTTCGTCCATGCCCCACAAAGGATGCGCTATGTACGGCGATAATCCAGGAAACAAAGAGGAACTCCTTCCTCGTGCACTCAGCCACAATCCGTGCAGTGCCAATTGGAGAGTAGTGGTACAACGCCATTTAAAGTGTCCTCACTCAACTGCAGTTTTTATGTACTTATGCGAGACAGCATCGTCTATATGCGGTTCAGGAGCTATTGCCTTCCTATTTTCTCGTCTGGTGTTCTCTCGGTTACGCCTGACGCAGTACAAGGTTAGGCTAAGAGAAGCATTGCCCCTAAAAGCACTCCTCGCACTCAATTGCCTCGGCAAAACCTCTAAAAAGTGGGAGCCATGAGGGGATGAAAACAAACTTTGCTTAAATGCAAATGTTTCTCATTAAAGGAGTCCCTAAACAGCATAGAGTAAGGAGGAGGAGGAATAAATGAGGAAGGACAGGGAGGTTAGCCAGTTCTCAAGTTACATTAGGCACTTCGATGTGCACGCTGATGAAATCAAAGCATAATTCTACTCGTAAAGCTTCACTGAACAGTGTCACTGGGTCTCGGTGCACCTTTTCAGAAAATAGGCACAACACACTACGCGCCCGGTTCTTATCGTTCATTTGTGCGCACCTTAAATATTGAGTCATTCGAAGGTGAGTCATTTCAAGCCAGACGTCTCAGCCCTTTCCGTGAATTTCTCTGACGTTGTCGAAAAAAGGATTGTGCTCATTCACAGTTCTAAAAATAGTCATTAGGTGACATAGTTAAGGGAGAAAACATTTTTTCGTCAAGTAGATGCCTTTGGAGTTTCACAGAATATCGTTGGATAGTGGTTTGTCGGAAAAATCATTCCGAGAGTGTAGTTTGTTGTTTCAGTATCAAAGTTGGTTCACATATTAAGGAAAGATGTTTGGGTATGGTGTTCAAAACTGTAATTTTTTTGCAATATACAGCAAAACATTTGCCAAAATGATCCATATTTGTGTATTTTTTATACAATAGCTGGCTGTCCGTGAATATTTGAGTAACGAATACTTACTTACTCTGCATAAAGTACATTTTCGCAACAAATATCTTAAGACCATTGACGTTTTCGCCGTTTACGAAAAACCTCAAATTTGAGCAAATCATTATTTGGTCTACAATGAGATGCAATTCACAGATTGTGGTGCTGCAAGTGAAAAACAGCTTGACACCACAATCGAATGCACATTAGTAGTTATATGGTAAGTCTCATCATCCAATTTTTGTTTCGAGAAGGGAAATTTATAAAGTGACACAACTCTTTTTGCTTAATATCAGACCAAATATTGTACTTAAACGAAAGAGCGACACTCTGGAAATAAATTTTCTAACAAAGTATAGTCGAATGTTATTTATTGAAATTCAGAGGGCTCCAACGTCACCGAAAAATGCTTTCTTTCTGAAATATTCTAGCAACTCACCCTTCTCAGTGCACTATTTGAGCAAACAAAAGTTAGACGAGAAAATCACTGTGGAAGTGTAGGTGAAAGGAAAAAGCGTCAACTTGCAACTAAATTTATTGTTGCAAACCACTGCAACGTATACAGTATAACGTGCACCAACTAGTTCAACAAACATTTTTACCAAACTACTTGAGCACACTATCGTTTTCAAATACATTCAATGTGGTCACCGAAATGGCTAGAATGTTTTGCATAGGATGACGCATGCGTTAGGTTTAGGCAAACTCCAACCATACTGCGTAACACGTGTCAGTGGAAAATGCTAATTACGCACAGGTGATGCACACGAAATAAAAAGAAAATATTGTTCAGCACCAACAAACTAGTTCATGTTCCTTCAAAGAAACTTCTTTTTAAGTAAACAAAAACATATTATTTTAAGCTTGTTGCCATAGGCACAATGTCAACAGAGAAACGCATTAAATGGTGCAGCACCGAATCTTCTCAGTTTGCGTATCATCATAATTAAGTTTTCAGTGCGTCATACATATGTATTACACACTGCACAAAATCAGTCAAATCACATAAGAACGAAATTGTCGATGAAATATTTGTGATCATATTGTGTCGCTCAATCTGACATTTTGACAAGGAGACTTGTATTTTTCAAGGCTGCAACCTTCAAGAAGACAAGTACGCCTCTCGAAACACCTGCTCGTCTCTGCGATTCAATCGTCCCATGGTCTTTTTTTCCTATTTGGTATAACAAGATAAACTACAGAAGTAAAGTTGTGAGAGAAATATTTTTATAGGATATACACACATATGACACCACTGTGAAGTGGTCCTGGCGTCCCCGCCGTGGTGGTCTCGTGGCGAAGGTACTCGGCTGCTGACCAGCAGATCGTGTGACCGAGTCCCGGCTGCGACGGCTGCATTTTTCAAGGAAGCGAAAATGCTGCAGGCTCGTGTCCTCAGATTTGGGTGCACGTTAAAGAACCCATTGTGGTAGAAATTTCCGGAGCCCTCTACTATGACGTCTATCATAATCATGTGGGGGTCTTGGGCCGTTAAACCCCACATATCGATAAATCAGGTGGCCTCGGCAATCCTTACAGGCTCTCTTAAGCTGCAAGCTGGGAACTTATAACGAACAAATCAAGTTAGAATCAGAATAACTATCATAAGTACCAAACTTAGGTATCTAAATCATGCATTATGAGCAAACTTCTAAGGACCCAGATGTTGTCAAGGTACATTCATAACTTCCACATTTCATCATTTGGCGCAAGCAGCTGAGAACGCAGGTAACATTACAAGCATTCTTTAAAGATAGCAAATACATTTACTAAGTTAAAAATAAAGAATGACATTTTCACGCGCAGTAGCCTTCTTCACAATGAGTCCAAATTACTGTGGCTTGGAAGCCTGCACATTAAATTTGAGATAATGGTTCAGAAAACGAAGTTAAGAGTTTAGGATATTTTCTCTCACTACAATTGACACACAGATGTCCTCAGATTTATTAAAACATGTCAACAAAAAAAGCGAGATATGGAGTACCTGTTTCGATTGTTTAACAGAGTTTCAAAGTTACGGCGATATGCACGACCTAATATGCTTGAGGTTTGCGTTGACCCTTGAGACCTGGTCTGTGAACCAAATACGATTGCAGATATTAGCAGTCAATCATATCTATTTGAAAGTTGCATGTAGTGACTTGCATAGTAACTTGCAAGCTTTTGACGCATGCCTCAGTCTCTTCCTCACCAAGCGGACTTCTGCTTCCTTGCACATGCCGCTCACGCTACAGTTTGCTCCCGTTCTTTTCTTTTCCAGCAATGCTTCTGCGCTCCCGTTAGCATGTTACCAAGTGACTTTTGACTGTGAATCACAAATCAGGACAGAGCTGCCGCGTCGCTCTTATATACCATCGTCTGCATCCTTTGATGAAAAGCGACCGAAAAGCAGACAGTGTAAGCAATTGCGCCAAAGTTCCAGTTTTAAGCCACAGCACAGACCAAAAAGAAAGACAGTTAATTGATATTTGATGGATAATTTTTCTAATTTGCCACTGAAGCGTGCACATTAGGTGAGTCCTTGGAGTTGGACATCATGATCATCGGCATAGAGCGCGTTTACTGCAACCAACCGATGAAGAAGCAAAAAAACAAAGTGTTATACTAATTGACGTTCACAATGAAAATTTCAATGAGGCGCTGTGAACGTACTCAGCAGTATATACATGTCACGCTGGAGCCTGACCACTGAATCTCGGTTTTTCGATCGTAAACCACTTCGAATACCGAACAAAAGTGCGTGGAAAGTGCACTCGCGCTAAACCCACTCTAATGTTCCTCGTACGCTTGCGTGTTCCCCCGCCCCATCCCCCGTAAAACAGGATGCAAGCCTATGGCTTGAAATCACCGCACGTTGTTCAGCCTTGGCCCCAAAGCATCTCTCAAAACGGCGGTAGTTGCCCTACGCCAACGGTGCATGTAGACCTTATGAATGCTCACTGCAAAAAGCAGAGCTTGCACAGACACGCGACAGGAGCCTCCACAACGCGTAAAAGCTGTTCGCAATGCCTATAGACTGTCGCGCCGCCAAGCGGAATTCGTGGACGTCCTCTCGAGGATGGTCAGTAAGCAGACGCTCCCTTCTTGGATTGAGCTAGCCTCAGTGTTAACACATTAGAAAAAAAAACACGAACACTAATGCATAATTCGTGCATCAATGAATAAACCGGCCCGTCCATGAGACGATCCATCAGATTCGTTCTTGCGAGACGAAGTTTTGGAGGAGTGAACAATGTGGCAACTCACGCTTTCGAATAACGCTCGCAGATTTTGTGTAGCCACTTAATTGACTGTTATCGTCTGACCTTTGCTGTTGAAACACATTGATTTACGTGCCTATAGCATGCGTCAGTGCTCTTGTAGAGCGTGAATGTCATAAGCTGATAACGTTCATTGTACGCCGAAAAACGCTCGGGCTCGCGATTCGCTCTCGAAAGCGTGGCTGACGCGGCACCGTTTGGTACTGCGCGATTGTTGATAGATGGCAGCACACTGCAAGCAATTCAATTGTGAATGGGTTTGAGAGCGAAATGCTCTCTGCTCCCCGATAAACGTGGTGAGTGACGCGGTGTTGGTGTTGTCGAAGTTCTTCGGTGGAGGGAATTTCCCAGATTGCTTTCAGCAGTGATGTTGCAAGAAATCTTCGTGACGACGAGGATTTCGCGACTGGACGTAGAAGGTAGTCAACGCACCGAGAGGGACGGCGGCGACGAACTCAGGAGAAGGGAGTTTCACTTCACGTTTAGTGCGTTGTTGCTTTCACGCTCGTAAGTCCCTTTATTGTGTTTAGTATACATTATCCTTAAGCGAAGTCAAATTAGACGCATATTTTTGTGCATTGTATGTAGTCCAGGTAAACTGAATTTTATGGACTACCGCATGCCGTCAACACGCTCGAGCTTGACTAGCGAAGCGAGAAGGTTTTAGCGACGAAACGTGCAGTCGCGACTACAATCCACGCCTGTCGGATAACTTCTCCTGCACTTCCTCGGTACCTTCCGAACTACGTTGTTGTTCGAGCAAACTTTCGCAACTTTGACGTTGCGAAAAGCATGCGCATGTATTTTTTTTAAATCCTTGTTTTGATTGCGCTGATGAAAGGTGCAACGTACGAGTGCAGTGAATTGCGGGCGGTTACAGTATGAGCATGGCGGTGACACAAGTGCTACTTAAGAGGTAGTTATTTGGTTGCCTTTCGTTGAAGAAGCAACAACGTGTTAGTGAAAGCGCAAGTAATGACGACGGCCTAATATATTTGCAAACCTTCCACACGTCAAACTTTCGGTCCCGTACCACCAGGTTAGCGCATTACTCGCTAGCGGCCCACTACTGCGGCAAATCCGTGAAGTGGGCTCGGTATCAATCGCCCCAGAGTGCGGCTCAGTTCATACGTTCATTCTAGTTCGCGCAGTTTTCTGTGGCACGCACAGGGCTACGCAAGGTATCGTTGACGCACGGTCGATCAGCCGACACCACCGCCCTTCGCACGGCGGTAAAAAAATGAGACAGCGGAAATTTAGCAGTTGCCATCATTTTGATTGATATGTGGGGTTTAACGTCCCAAAACCACCATATGATTATGAGAGACGCCGTAGTGGAGGGCTCCGGAAATTTTGACCACCTGGGGTTCTTTAACGTGCAACCAAATCTGAGCACACAGGCCTACAGCATTTCCGGCTCCATCGGAAATGCAGCCGCTGCTGCCGGGATATGAACCCGCGACCTGCGGGTCAGCAGCCCAGTACCTTAGCCACTAGACCACCGCGGCGGGGCAGTTGCCATCATTTTCCTAAATACTTTGGTTCAAAGTACATTAATTTGATGATCAAGAGCTAATTCGGCGAAATTGGCACGGGGCGAACGTCCGTGCGTCTCGTGTTTTCCTGTGCGAGTTCACGGGTTCCCTCTCCTCCCGTAGCCATCTTTGATTGCACGGTGCGTCAACTATTGCACGTAGGTATTGCGAATACTCTGTTTGAGATGTTTCCTTCAGCACTGCTGAAAGTTGTTGGGCCCCTCAGCCAATAGAAAGGGCGATTAGCTCCTCCACATCCATTTATCCGTGCCATGTCATCTGCTCACTGTCTTCACGAACTTAACGGCACCTGCTTGTCGAATTGTCTATAGACGCTCATTAAAGATAATGTGTCTAGATTATTCTCACAAAAATACAGTAAAACTGTGAACCAAGTAAACACACCAGGCACTTGAGGAAGCGCGGATTCGTTGCTCTGCTGAAGATTTGTAGACGCCGGGGGAGACCTTCACTTCATGGCTGTTTAGCTCCAACACTGTTCATGCCTCTCGTATGGGTGCTTCTCCGTTCACGCGTTCCTTCACGTCTACCACTAAAATGCTTGTTCTCTCTCTTTTTTGTTTTTAAATGCGAAGCATTTCTTGGTGAACTTCGGCGACTTTGAGCGTATCTATCTATCTAGCCGCTTACGTTTGGGTGCTCTCGTGGTCCCCCCCCCCTTCACTTGGCTTGAACCAAAATTAGCATGGGAGAGTAATATAGTTTCACGAATATGACGCTATGGTCGACACATAAATAATGTCACAATCCCGTCACGTATGTTGTCAAACACTTCCCGCCAGCAGTGCAACACGCCCATAGGCGGGTATGTGCCGCTGGTATGCAGGTATGTGCCACAGGTGATTGACACTTAGTATCCACCCAGGAACGACGAGAACACATATGGGCAATTTTGACGCGTGAGCGTCCAATAATACCCGACATTGGTAGCGTCGACTCAACTAATTCACAGAATAAACGTCGTTGTCCTAGCTGGAATCGAACCCAAGCATTCTGCGTGGCAATGAAGTATTTTACCCGATAGCTAGGCCAGGTCTCAGATTTACTTTTCGAATAGACGCTAATCTTCGTGAAACGTCAACAGTGGTTCTAGTGCTGCCTACCATTTTTTTAAATATTGCATATGTACTCCTTTGATACAGCTGTCACGTCGGGTGAACGTCAATTGTGGTTAGTTGCCTGCATCTTCGCGAACATCAGCGCTTCATATCAGCTTCTGGTGTTGCTAATACGCACTTGCCGGTTGGCAGCGTTGCGCAAATGCAAACAACTGGTTATATAAACATCTCCAACTCTTAAACGTTTGTCTCTGCGTGCAGTATTTGTACATATATTTAGCGTAATTTCATGACGTGTTACTCAATGAAAAAATTGCAACACGGTCACCTTCCCTCCGCATGCTTCGCATACCGTCGATTTTCGAGTACGTGGGATCTGCCAATTGTTTATTCCGAAGAAGGATTCTACGCGCACGGAACGCTGAGCCAGGTTGAATGTTCATCGAGAGATGCAGCGTTCTTGGTCTCGTGACGCAGCCCTGCTTTGCCGCACCTGCTAACACTTAGCAGGTGCGCCTCAGCAGGCAACACATCTCGCAAATATTCTCGCGTACAACAATAAAACGCAACTGATTCTTTATCCACAGAGTATTGGCGTCTCTCATAATCATGAAGTGGTTTTGGGACGTTAAACCCCACATATTAATCTATCCTCAGAGTAAGGCGAAACAAATCGATGGTTTATTTTACTATTTATTTTAGGGGCGAAGCTTCTTACGCCATGGATTGTATGCCCCGTGTCGTCGTAGTTGTCGTAGTAGCCAGTTGCATTGCAATGCATGTCAATGAGAATGGTGTCACAACATATTAAAGGAGTGAATCATGACGAGTGGGGCGAAACGTCCGTCTATTCGTTCGTGCATGTGTCCGTCCGCAAATTAGTTCGTGTGTATATCCGTGCGTCCTTCCGTGCGGCCATCCATCCTTCCGTCTGCTTCGCGCCACTCGTCATCATTCACCTCGTGAATATGCTGTGATGTTTTGTGCTGCCAGCACAGTGGGCGTGTAGCAGGAGCAAGTTCGTATCAAATTGGGTGACCAATTTTGCATGTGTTCTGCCATGTTGATTTTAAACACAGTTACCGGTGGTAATTGAAATGAACATTTACTGCGAGCAAAATAAATGCGAAGGATAAACATATTACGTATGAATGTGGCGTGAAACTCGCACCAAACAAACGCCAATTTTAGTCAGCCCTGTCAATTTTAAGGCACTTATATTTTAGACTATGTTTCTCTGCGCAAACGTGTGATTTAGTTATACCTTCGGTAGGGCCAAAACACAGCGGTGAAACAATGTAAAGTTCTTGCTTCTAAGCTACTCGCAAGCTATGTGCATTGCTAAACCATGCAGAGCTGAAGCAGTTGAGCAGGCGAAAGAAGCTTATAAGCAGAACAGCACACTCACCTTTACCAGTGTACTTAGGCTGCAGCTCCAAGCACCCACGCGCGTTACTTAGTTCCTCGTGTGTGTTTGCCAGTACGCCACGCAAGAATAACAGAAAACGGCGCGCCGAAACGAAGGCTTGCCAAACCGACGCGAAAGAGGCACGAACGAAAATCAAAACGTTGTAATGTATGGCGCAAGCTCCAAAAACTCTCAAGTTCCATCGATAGCCGCTGCGGGCAAAAAAAAAAGGACCATGGCGAGTTCTATTAAAACGCACGGGTAGTGGAGCTACTCAATTGTTTTTTAGCGGTCGGATAAGTTAGTTTGAAATTTCTCTCTGAGGAACGCTCAACGCGGCAAAAAGTTTTGTTTCCCAATGTATCAAAAGATCGGTAGAAGCATATTTACCACGTTCTTTTCCATAAACTAGCGAGCATTGGTTTTGTGTAACTGCTAATATTAATACAAAAGCTTCATTGCGTTATTTCGAATATTTTGACGATCTAAAAACGGTAGCTAAATGGCATCAATTGCATTTTAGTCGGTTGATTCGATGAAAATGTGCCACGGCAGTTTTCTTCGGTTGGCGTTAGGCAGCTTTGTTTTAAATCGGCTTCGATATTTCAATGGGAGTTTGTGTGCCACACTTCACAAGCCGCTACCACAAAACAAACGTGTTTGCAGCCATGTCAGCTGTGGTGCTTCACCGACCTAATAAACGAGGCTGGGCTACGCAACATCAAGCGTGCATTTTCAACGCCCGAAAATTGCCCGGGGACTACGCACGAAAATTGAATAATCACGCACAATGTGGGCGTGCGCAAACGTGAGTGAAAATGCACGGCTTTCCATTTAAACATAGCTCTTTTTCGTATGAGCTACAGTTCCGGTGATTTAATAAGGTTTCTAGACCCGCCCAGCTAAAAAAACGCAGAGCTTGCGAATTTTATTGGCTTTTTCTTAGATTGTTTATTTCATTCTCAAATTTGAGGTTAATAACTTTGCTGTTAAACTATGTAACACAAATTACAACATGACAGCATCAGTATTACCTGTGGCAGCACAAAGCGAGTCTGCTGCAATATATGCTCATAAACTCAATGCATGGTGGAGCCAAGCGAACTAGCAGTTTGTGCGGTATGTAAAAGCCTTTGTGCATTTTTTGCAAACTTGTAATCAAGCGTGTGACTTTGCAATTGTCACAGGTCCCGTTTATTAGGAATGTGATCGCCGGACTAATTCCAAGGGCCGAAGTATTGGCCCCCCGAACTGCACCACAAAAGCATGGACAATTTAGAAGTGGTCCTATTTGGCGCGCCAGCGGACACCGGCTGTGGCCCAAAGAACAAGTCAGAGCCGACAGTTGAGAAACAAAACAAAATTATATTCTCAATTACGGCAGATCAAAATGATACACATATATGCGCACTCGACAATAGTTGAATACGATATGTCACCAATCAAACAACGTACTACACAGTACAACCAGCCACACTCGAAACAACGGACACAAACAACAATACGCACTACAATGAAATCGCATGCATCGAACAGCCAAGACACTTAAAGACTAAAAAATTTGAAAACTTATTCAGTCGAAGTCCTTGGAACAAAGTCTGAATGATACTCTTCCAAGAATCACTCGCTCGAAGTCGAGCGCTGTTGTTCCGCTGCACCCGAAGTTTCCCTTCCAGGAAACCTCGCGTCTTCACTTGGCCGCTGTCCAAGCACCAAACTTCGCCGGTAACGCGTCGGCTTCCCACGCGTTGCGACAGCAGGACGCGTCTTCGCTCTCTGGCGGTAGTCTCACATTCTTCTGCTTGTAGCACGAGTCTTCACCCCTCAGGTGGAAATCCTCTTCATTTCCTCTTTTGTCACTGAGGACAAAAGGCTTCGCCCACACCGCGAAAAGACCCTATGCACACTAGCGTAACATTCCTTCTTCTCCTGCTTTGTCACTAAGGACAAAACCTTCGCCGACAGACACGGCGGAACACCCTACGCACTCTGGCGCTAACTTCCTTCTTCTCCTGATCTCCCATCTCTGCTGCTCGGTTAAATACCCTTCGCGCTAGATTCCAGAAAATTCCCATCGTTTCCGTCGGCGCGATGCGCAGCGAAGGCTGGGTGGGGAAAGCGCGAGACGTTTCAAGGGCCGTCCGCGACACATGACGCAACTCGGCATCACTCCGCCCCTTTCCCTCGAGAACCTTCCAGGGCTTGCTCGGCCGCCGATGTGAGGAGATTAGTCGGTGAACTACGCTTCCGAGGGGAGAAGAAACGGCGCGCCCAGGGAGTCTTTCGATGTTTTTTTTTCTATATCGTTGACTTGAGCCGCCTTCCTGCGCTTGGTGTCGTTACTCTCGCTATAATTCGGCGCGCGCGCTTTTTCGGAGCGCTCGTTTGTGACACTGCCCCCACTTTAGAATATTATTACACAATATTCAAAACCACAAAAACGAGTGCGAACAGTCACCACAACTTTAAATACTGTAACATAGTCCATCGCTCACGTCGCGTCACAATCACAGTAGAACACTCAATACAATTGCATGTCACAGTTCAATCTCACAATACATGAAGTATAACTGCAGCTACACGAATACAACACTCCATCGCATAATCCCAACAAATACAAATGTACAAAGTTCAGTCTTTACAACATTTGTACAATTCTATACATCGCATCACCGCAAGAAACACTTTGACTCGCTTGACATGCACTTGTGACACAGGATAACAACACAACACATTGAGGTTCATCATTACCAAACACATTCCGATTCGATCTCAGCACCTATCCTGTGTACTTGGAGCAGTGCTTGCGCCCTCTCTTGCGGTGCTCGCTCGATCTCTTCTTATTTTTCCTTGTTCTGTTACCGCGAGCCCTTTTAAATGACGGTATCTGAGGCGGCGTCTCAGCCATCGTTGTCACTTCCGACACCGCTAACGGGTCATAACGTCCAACCGATCTTGTCTGGTTGTTCACCAGCTTCTTCATGTCACGACATTGGGCCTAGCTGGCCGACTCCGTCACCTTTACACTGTCGGTCGGTTGAGGTCATGATGACGTAAGTCCAGCTGCCCAGCACGTTAACACATTCAACACGATCATCTCTATTCACTGTCTCTTGCACACGGGCTTCACCTTGTGCTCGAGTGAAATCCTTCACGGGATGCTCCTCCACTGTATCTCGCGGTCCCTGGGTTAGAGAGGGCTCTATCTTCGGGTCTTCCCCCAAACGTTCTGGATCATTCGGCCCTCGCGCCCCGTCGATGATTCCGATGATGAGGTCGTACAGGGGGGTCGTCATACATAGGGCAATAACCTTCCCAATGATGTAAGGGGTTTCAACCTCAATCTCTGCTTCGGGAAGCATCCGAACCGTGCTGTCAATTAGGCAAACCGGTTTCGTTTTTTCTGTTAACTCACTCTCCCGTACAAATTTCTCTGCACGATAGCCGTGGAGCTACCAGTATCCCTTAAGACCGTAATCTTCTTGCCCGCAACTTTTCCAGGCAGCGTTGGCATTCCCTTCGTAACACCGGTTGGCTGTTTTGTCATTGCAGCAACAAAAATAGGAAGTTTCTTCCCATTTTTGAGCTCTACAAACCCGTTGGTGACGACATCATCATCGGCTTTTGGTGCCACTTGCACACAGGATACCTGGTGAGTTCGACTTGCTCCATTACGACATGCGTCTGCCTTGTGCCCAGTCTGACCAGATTTGAAAAATTTTAACCCCGTAGGGCTGGTAAATTTAATTCGACAGCCTTTAGCGCGATGACCTACTCTGTTACACAGAAAACATCGCGGAACACTCTTCGGTGCATGTTTCTTTTGTTCGGGTGCCGATTTCTTCAAATCTTTGGGACACTCCTTCGTGCCTCTGGCCAAATTTGTGCCACCTTGCGCTTCCAAGAATTGATCAGCCAATTCAAGCATGTCTTCAAGTGACTCAGCTTTCATCTGTTTCAAGTACAGCGACAGGCTTGGGTGGCAACTGGTGAGAAATTGCTCTCTATTAAGAAGTTCTCTAAGCTCATCGTACTCCTGTGCTCTCCCTGAAAAGTCGATGCGTCTGTCAATATAATGGCTAAGTCGGGCAGCGTACTGCGTAGCCGTCTCACCATCAGCTGGCTTTCCTGTCCGAAGTCTGTCCCAGAAACTTTCCACAGTAAATTTAAATCGCTTCAGCAAAGCAACTTTCACCTTTGCATAGTTGGCTGCATCGGTCGGCGTTAGCCTACCGTTCACACTGAGCGCTTCACCACTCAAACAGGTACTCAGAGCAGTTGCCCATTGATGCTCCGGCCGATTCTGGCACCTTGCTATCGTCTCAAATTTGTGAAGGTATGCGTCAAGGTCGTCCTTCATTTCATCGAACGCTACGAGCAGCTTGCTTGGGTTCAAGCGGAAGCCATTATCTTCCCTTTCGCTGCTTTCAACCCTAGCTTGGACGGGAGTTTCGCTCCGCTGTTGCAAAGGGAGCCGCTCAAGTTCCATCTCGTGCTGCCCCTGCCGTTCCCTTTCAGCCATCTTCTTCTCTCTTTCTTTTTCAGTGGTCGCTCCTTTGCCCCTCTTTTTTTCTTTCAGCTGGTGCTCCTTTGCCTCTCTTTCTTCTCTAGCCTTTTCTGCTGCCAAGTTTTCTCTCTCCAGCTCCAACTTCAATTGCTGTTCTCTTTCTTCTTTCAGCTGTCGCTCCTTTGCCTCTGTTTCTTCTTTCAGCCGTCGCTCCTTTGCCTGTCTTTCTTCTTTCGCCCTTCCAGCGGCCAGCCTTTCTCTCTGCACCGGCTCTTTCTCCTTCTGGCTTACCCACTCCCGTAGTTCGGCGACAGAAAGGCCCATATTCTCACCAAGAGTTACTAACTTCTCCAGATCCATGGTGCCTCTCAAATAAAACTCTAGCCACGTGCACAAGATATCTGCCAATTCATTGATTGATATGTGGGGTTTAACGTCCCAAAATCACCATATGATTATGAGAGACGCCGTAATGGAGGGCTCCGGTAATTTCGACCACCTGGGGTTCTTTAACCTGCACCCAAATCTGAGCACATGGGCCTACAACATTTCCGCCTCCATCGGAAATGCAGCCGCCGCAGCCGGGATTCGAACCCGCGACCTGCGGGTCAGTAGCCGAGTACCTTAGCCACTAGACCACCGTTGCGGGGCTCAAGATATCTGCCAACTCAGTCTATCGAAACACTCTCCGCCCACTCGTTAACGAGAACACTGAGCAACACACAAAATTGTTCCGATAGCACTATCAACGACTCAAGGCTCTTTCTCACTACTTTTGACACACTTTGCATCAAAAAGGTCTTGTCGCATACGCCGGATTAATTGTGACAGGTCCCGTTAATTAGGGAGGTGATCGCTGGGCTAATTTCAAGGGCCGAAGTATCGGCCCTCCAAACTGCACCACCAAAGCGTGGACAATTCAGAAGTGGTCCTATTTGGTGCGCCAGCAGACGCCGGCTGTGGCCCAAAGAACAAGTCAGAGCGGAGAGTTGATAAACAAAACAAAATTATATTCTCAATTATGGCAGATCAAAACGATACACAAATATTCCCACTCGACAATAGTTGAATACAATATGTCACCAATCAAGTAACGTACTGCACAGTACAATCAGCCACACTCGAAACAACGGACAGAAACAACAATATGCAATACAATGCAATCGCATGCATCGAAGAACCAAGACACTTCAAGACTAAAGCGTTCGAAAACTTATTGTCCAAAGTCCTTGGAACAAAGTGAATGATACTCTTCCAAGAATCACTCACTCAAAGTCCAGCGCGGTTGTTGTTCCGCTGCCCCCGAAGTTTAATTTCCAGGAAACCTTACGTCTTCACTTGGCCGCTCTCCAAGCACCAAACTTCGCCGTTAACACGTCGGCTTCCCACGCGTTGCGACTGCAGCACGTATCTGCGCTCTCTGACGGTAGTCTCACACTTTTCTGCTTCTAGCACGAGTCTTCACCCCTCAGGTGAAAATCCTCTTCATTTCCTCTTTTGTGACTGAGGACAAAGGGTTTCGCCCACACAGCGAAAAGACCCTACGCACACTAGCGCAACATTCCTTCTTTTCCTGCTTTGTCACTAAGGACAAAACCTTCGCCGAGAGACACGGCAGAACACCCTACGCACTCTGGCGCTAACTTCCTTCTTCTCCTGATCTCCCATCTCTGCTGCTCGGTTAAATACCCTTCGCGCTAGATTCCAGAAAATTCCCATCGTTCCCGTCGGCGCGATGCGCAGCGAAGGCTGGTTGGGGAAAGCGCGAGACGTTTCGAGGGCCGTTCGCGACACATGACGCAACTGGCATCACTCCGGCCCTTTCCCTCGAGAACCTTCCAAGGCTTGCTCGGCCGCCGATGTGAGGAGGTTAGTCGGCGAACTACGCTTCCGAGGGGAGAAGAAACGGCGCGACCAGGGAGTCTTTGAGTGTTTGTTTTCTCCTTTATCGTCGACCTTGAAGCGCCTCTCTGCGCTTGGTATTGTTACTGTCGCTATAATTCGGCGGCGCGCGCTTTTTCGGAGTGCTCGTTTGTAATATCAATAACAGTATAGTGTATCCAGATGAGTGATTAACCAGGTTTGTTCTCTGGAGCACGTCACTTAAGCAAATTCTCAAAAAAGTGGGGTAATTTCCGTGCTACCTTTTTTATGCGGTGTTTCCGTACAAATTCCTTTCATACATGCTTCATAAATCCAATAACACTTCTCTCAAAGTAGCCACGACTGTTTCCCCTCTTCCAACCCAGCCGCAGCCTTCAAAAAACTGCTCATATCAGTGACGCTTGGAGGTTTTTTATCTTTGAACCTACTTCAAGTCAGCGGAAATTGTGTCATCACAGAAAGTAAACTCATGGGCCAAATTCCTCGCAAGGTATGACTCAAGACACTTTATTTATTGAACCAATTTTCGTTCATTATTTCTTTCTTGCCCTCTTCATTAGTCTGGTTTATTTTTTCTCTTCTAAAAAACTGGACAAAAGAGAGACCATTCGTTTCCAAGCTACCCAAATCAAGTCGAAAGAAGCTCAACAGTTTGCCTTAGTGATAGCCCCATGTGCCATCAATAATTACTAGGCGGACAAATGGGATCCTTAAACTGAAAACAGAGATTGTTTACGGTGTGTTCAAGATGTAAGTTTTGGTGCCCTAACTATTGTTTATGCGTTTATGAATTACTCAGTTTAAAGGAAGTGCGCAGATTTCAAATGTCTTGGATGGTCCATGTGATGAGGTGCACATACAATACTTCAGTTTACGTGTCACACTTTGCATACGGTATCACATATAAATGGGTAGTGAATGAGGTTGTAGTATTGCCTATTTAGCAGCTCTTCTTTCTCTCACTGAGTATAGATTGTTGTGAATGCGAAGACTGTTGCAATACAATTGGAGAGACAGCTACGGTAGTGCTAAAGCTACATATATATATATATATATATATATATATATATATATATATATATATATATATATATATATATATATATATATATATATATATATATATATATATATATATATATATATATATATATATATATATATATATATATATATATATATATATATATATATATATATATATATATATATATATATATATAGGTACAGATGCTTCACCATCAGAAGGGAAATCTCGCATTATTAGCACTTTATCTAAGGCTTTTCACTGGTCCACCTCCCTAAGACTTCCAGATTTCTCGTCAGTATTTTCGGCAGAATTTTCGGCAGAATTTTCGCCAGCCTCAAGTGTGGCAGTAGTTACCAATTCGTTATCACTGTGTTCGGCGCTCGCCTCCAATAGTTATTCGTATTTATCACGGAAGTTTCATTTTCTGGTCCCAACTCGTATAACTATATTTAGATTGATCTGGGTTCTAGGACACAATGGTGTAAAAATGAATGAAATGGCAGACACTAGCCGTGATCAGTGGTCCGGTACTTTCTCTTATTCCCGCTACAGCACTGTGACAGATTTGGAAGGCGTGCCATGATTGAAGACTCTGGTAAAATATTATTCACTCACCTAAACGAATATATTCACTTCTTGTTTACTTGGCGTAGCACGTTCTGGGCAACACGCAAAGAAGAAGTTATGTTTAAGAAATTACGCTTTAGGCTTACAAAACTAAATAACTATATGCTTAGAGCTGGTCTGGCGCCTTTTCCTGTTTGCTCATTCTGTAACAAGGATAAAACAATCAAGATTTTTTTTATTATCGTGTAGTAAACTCACTGGCTATGAATAAAACATTTATAAAGCGGCTGTTTCTCGAATTGGATTGAATTTTAATATTTCTAGTATTCTCTCCTTGGGAGCCTCCTTATGAAGTCATTGTCACTGGGATATCTGTTCTGCTGTAGCAAGTTTTTTTAATCGAATCAAGGCGGTTTTGATTGAAAATCTCTCAATTAGTAAAGTTTGTTTTTCTAACCATTCCTAATTCATTAGATTTAAGTATTTGTGTGATGTCATCTGTCTAATTGCTCGTTTCTTTACCAATCCTTCATATATAGAAGGGTGTAAGACATGCTTTTAGGGCATCATCATCATCAACCTTCATTAAGAGAGACATGTCTTGCAGAGGTCACTTGCACGTCATCCTCCGGGTTTTCCGGGTCAATACTTTGGAATACAAAACACTCCATGATGGGAGTAGGAGATTGAAAGCGTTCCTATAAGGACGTTTGGGGCAGTGTTCTAACAGGCTGAGGAAATTGTAAAGCACATGATTTATTGATTGATTAAAAACTTTATTTTGGTTCTGAGAAGACGCATGGGGACCCCGCCGCACAAGGCTAATCCCACGCAGTGGCTGTCAAGCCGAGCATGGCGGCCCGTTCGCGGGCACTCGGACGGCCAGGATTTGATCGTTAAGTTTGGGGCTGTGAAAGAGCACTGCCCAGCTGTCTTAGCTGAAGGCCGAGCCAATGGCTTCACATTCCCACAACACATTTCTGAATGTTGCTAATCGTCCACAGACAGAGCAATCCGGAAACCGTTCAGGGTACATGGCATGAAGAACGGCAATGTTAGGGTACACACTGGCTTGCAATAGTCTAAGGGTAACTGCCTGTGCCAAGCACAAGGCAGGGTGTGGGATGAGGAATACCCGTATTTACAGATAGAAGTGTTTTGTTATTTTATTGAACGTAAGTAAGGGTTCTCCGCAAGGCAGAGTGACTGCGGAAACGGCGTGGTCAGTGAGCCCTTGCACGGCCTCGTGTGCGCCCTCGTTAGGGTTAGAGTTCTCAATCGACCACAGGTGAGCGGGAAACCAAGTGAAAGAATGGGTCGTGATACTATTGACGCTTTGGAGAACGCAAAGTGCCTGAGGGGCAACCATCTCGGTTTCGTAGGCTTTGATAGCCGCCTTTGAGTCACTGTATATTGACTCTGCTACTATCTATCATAGCAAGCGAGATTGAGACCTGTTCGGCAATCGCGGGCTTCGACGTGCGTACCGTGGTGGAGCAAGTAAACCTGGAATTGAGGTTGATGATGGAAACAGCGAATGCCTCTTGTAGGACATATGGTGAAGCACCCACAAAGCTTGCATCAGTGGGATTGCTACTGACGTGGTCCAGCAGAGCTCTACTCCTGGCCCTACGTTGACCGAATTTTTGCGCAGGGTGGATATTGCGGGGAATGGGTGCGATGTTCAGTTGATGTCTTTGGGAATCCGCACGGAACATGGGCACTGGTCAGTGCAACTGAGACCCAAATTGTCAGGTATTTTGCGGCCCGATTTGCTTCCGAAAAACCTCTGCAAGTGTGAGGGCTGTTGCGCCTTGATTATCTCTTCGAGTGTATTGTGAACACCAAGCTTGCGCAGGTTGTCAGTGCGAGTGAATACAGGCAAGCAGAGCGCGAGCTTAAAGACCTTTCTTATGAGGTAATTGAGCTTATTCTTCTCTGCAACATGCCAGTTATGAATGGCCGCCCAGTACGAAAAGTGGCAGAGCGCAAACGCATATAAGATGTGGATGAGATTGTCTATGATGTATACCGCTCTGTTCTCAGCTCTGTTCAGTGAACTTTCGCAATATATATACATATGTTAACGCACACTGTCCAGAAAAAAAGGTCATCAACTGTTGAATTAGTGTAAGCAATTTGTTTTGTAAATGAATTTGACCAACATACAAACAACACACAAAGTAAAAGCTCGTTAATTCGTACTCGAAGGGTACTGTGAAATTGTTCAAATTGATGGGTAGGCACTAGGATGAGCGTACATTGTACCAAAATGCGTGGGCAGAATACAAAAAAGCCACATCTGGACTCATTATTGTGAACTAAGAGCTACTACGAATTTGTAGCAGATGAATTCGCGAATTCAGTTCATGGAGCTCTAACAGTGAACATAATTGGCCATTCACTATTACGCCAAAAACAGCATCGACATGTGTGCGAGCAGTAAGCCTTAATGTTGAAATATATGTGAATATTTATGCTTCAAAACATGCCTATTTACATGGCAGAGTTACCATAAACAAAATGACAAGTAATGAGTAATTTGCATTCACTTGCGTTTCTTCCATTGCGACTTCTTGATTATCGTTTGTAGCATGCCGAAGGGTTTCAGTTGAGCTTAGAAAATCTTATCTGCTGAGAAAGGATGTTGTTCCGTTGTTTTGCACCTCTAGTGAATTTAGTTTGGTTTCATTTTTCAAAATATTGTGATCACTCTAGACAGACTTCTGCAAGCAGGGACAAAAACAAGGGGCTCCCAGCTCAATTTATTTTTGTTGTAGATATCAATACGTTCAAATCATGGAGAGGTTTTCTCCATAGAAATACACAAGGATGTGCTGAGACCAGTACAATACTTCAAATTAACTTTAGCTTTCACTTAGGTCAGTTTGAATAAAGATTTGTACTGTAATAATATTTGTTCTTTATAACAGATATTAAACATAACATGGAGGTTTTAAAGGTACCTTGATTTTGAACACAACAAAAATTCAGTGCACTCGATAAGTATAATTAGGGTTGGGCAATGTTTTTACAGCCACCCACTTTTTTATCATGAGCGAGTGAGCCTCAACCACCCAAATGTAAGTGGCCTATAATGAAGCGCGGTGACAAAAAAAAAGAGAGGATATGTGCGTATGTGGGATGGACACTTTCATACAGCCGCCTTCTGCCACGATGTTCCGAAAACTAGACACTACGACGCCATCAACCGGCGCTTATTAGATCGGTGATCTCTGCTCTGGCATTCAGGTAAAGAAAAGGCGGCTGTACATGTTTATGATAATATTGTGTAGTAACAGCTATTATCTAAATATTGTTGTGAGCTATGTATTCAGAACGAGGTAGTTTTGTATGACACCAATGAGAGGAGTGAGGCAGACAGTTAGTAGGTAGTGAAAAATGAAAATGTGAATCCAGCTTCTGGCTTCGTCCATCGTCTCATCAGTACCTTTGATGACTATGCACCGTTGGCCTAAAAATAATATCTTTACATAATCATAATATCTTTACGAGGGTTATTTAAAAAGTAAGGGCCGTTTGGTTCCAAACAAGTGAAGATTCGTCAGCAAAGGCCTTTTTTATTCGCTGGATTATGTTAGCGAAAACATACTTTACCTTTCAGCAGAATCACTGTTAAATTCTGAGCACTTTTCGTACCACCGCAGTAGTTTGTTTGGTCCCTTCGCACAGAAGATCGCCACCTTGGAATGAAACCTGTTGTCGATGGTGATCTGCTCGGCACCCAACAAGCTGTCGAAGGTCTGTGCCCGCATTTGTTCACAGAAAGCTAACCTTTCATGTGAAAAGAAGCACGCCCGGCCAGTTCTGCGTTGCATAGTCGACGTTATTAATTTAATTACGTTGAGCTGTGGCGAGGTGTATATAGGCCAAACAGAACGCTGTGTTAATGATGGCCTTAGGGAGCATATCGTATCAATAAAAAATGGCGTGGGTTCACACCTGTCGTTACATTGTGCTTCTTGCGGCTGCACACCACTATTCCGAGAGATGCATGTGTTAGGACGAGCAGGGAAACGTTTGTACCTGAAGTACTGGAGGCATACCACATACAAAAGAAAGAGAACGAATGCGTCAGTGTCCCATCGATCATTTCGCACAAGAACGAGTACCTGTTACTGAACTTTCATAAATACATCTTTTAATTTTTTACTTATTTAAAGCATTCATTTAGGTGACTATTATGCATATTTATTTATTCTTTGTGATGGTTCATTGCAATGCTATTATTGTCAATATGTCTGTGAGTCTGTTTTCCTAATAATTCTATGTTATTTATGTATATGATGTATCTCGTACTAAGTTACAGCCACATTTCTTCTTTTTTATTTAATTTCACCACTATCCTAATGAAATGTATACTGTTTATTTAGGCGTGCTAGTACGTTTGTCAATTATTCACCACACGCAAGTGATTATTATGTGTAGTGAGTGCGTGTATGGTGCTGGAGACCTAGTCAGTTGACGTTTATGCTAACGTGACATTTTGCCATCAGCACCATGAGAATCTTGTATTGTTGCACAAATGAAGAAATAAAAAATATTCAGATAGCGCTGTGCTATAGCTTTCTTCTGTTTAGGCTTTTGTGTGTGCAAAGTGATAATCGCTTGTGTTGTGCTCCCTTCTTGTGCGCATACTGGAAGCATATATAATTGGGTGATGCGAGTAAAATAAACGAGTTGAAGGTCCTGCGTTCTATCCTGCCTCCTTTTTTTCCTTGCTAGTGTTTGTTACGCTGGCATTATTTTACTAAGCTATGCACCGATTCGCCCAACGTCACACTTTGCTAAAGCTTTAGGTTATGTACAACTTGTCGATCATATAGATCATCTTGATATTCCCGATGAAACCCCATGTAGTCACATTGCTACATTCACTCATGCGTCTAAGCCATCAAGTTCGCCAGCCTTCGACAACACCATAGACATAGACCGCCCCCCCTCTTGTCGCCGCCAACTTGTTGCTCTCCTTAATTGGTTTCTCTCTTTCAGCTTTCAACAACCTTTATTAGGCCACACCAGGACTATCAGTTGTACTATTGACACCACCTCACACTTGGCCCTGCGATAGCATCCTTACCCCGCTTCCACCGAAGAGAGCCGCGTCATTACGGTGCAAGTAGATGACAGGCTTCAACGTGGAAGTACACAACCTTCTCAACGCCCTTGGTCATCTCCTGAGGTACTGGTTAAAAAAATATGGCACCATTTGATTTCGCCCTGACTATCGCCGCCTAAACAAGATTACGAAAAGAGACATCTACCCGTTACTACGAGAAGACAATGCTCCTGACTGTTTACAAGGTGCCAAGTACTTTACATCCTTGGATCTGCGCTCAAATTATTGGCTAGTGCCAATGGCTGAACGTGATCGCCCTAAAACAGCCTCTGTCACGCCCGATGGTTTATATGAGTTCAATGTCATGCCATTTGGGCTCTACCAGGCACCTAGGGCATATGAGCGCATGATTGATACCATCCTGCGAGGCCACAAGTGGAAGACTTGCTTTTGTTACCTGGACGACATCGCAGCCTTTTCATCTGATTTCTGGACACACCTTGCTCCTCTCCACAAAATTCGCACGTGTCTAACGGAAAGACATTCAAGCTGAATACGTAGTTGCCTATGCAAGTCGGGCTCTCAAAAAAGCTGAATTAAATTACTCCGTGACAGAGAAGGAGGGTTTGGCGATAATGTGGGCGTTGACGAAGTTTCGCCCATACCTTTACGGCCATCCTTTCGACGTGTTCACAGACCACCACGCTTTATGTTGGATTTCTACCTTGAAAGATGCGTCGGGACGCCTGGGCCGTTGGGCACTTCGATCGCAAGAATACGATATTCGTGTCGTATGTTGTTCCGGTCGCAAGCATGCGAATGCCGATGCACTGTTTCGCTCACCAATAACACCGAATGTGGCTTCTATGTCCCCCGTTTTTACCACGTTCTCACCCCTCGACACCACTGACATGCTTTCGGAGCGGTGTAAAGATGCATACCTTGCCTTGTTACTCGACTACCTCACCGATCTATCTGCTGTCTCTTCCACATGTATGCTGTCAAGCAGCCCACTTTTCTATGCGAGACAACATTCTGTACCACCGAAACTACATACCAGGTGGTCGGAAGGGGCTCTTTTGGTGTCAATAGTCATATGCACTCGGACATCTGTATGAATTTTCATGTAGAAGCCCGAGCGAGATGACTTCGTTGCGGCTTATTTGATTCACTAAACGTCATCGCACCTAGAACAATGTGCAAAAACAAATCATATATCTGTCTTATCGGTAGCAGTACGAAAACGCTCGTCTCCTGGACGTCCTTAGGGGTTTGAGTTTGTCGGTATGTATTCTTAGAAAGCAGCTAGAACAAAAATGACGTATTTATAGCTGGTAATATCAGCTACTTTCTGTAAGTTGTAGTAAGGCCAAGACGGGGTACTTTGATGACTAACGAGCGGTTAGTCATCAATCTAACTGCAATGTACACTCCGCTTGAACAGTTTCATCAGTGTGGATTCCGGGCGTGTCGCTCCGCTTTTTTTACACGTTTGTGCAGCCGTTTTGGAACTTTCAACACCGTGTTCTGATGATAGCTTCACTCCTCAAAGTTGCTACGTAAGCTACGCACCACTTCCCTTAAATGGAAAAAGCCGGCGATTCTTCCGTACGCAAATATGTAATCACAGCACGGACCTCACAACAGGCCGGGGCAACAATATTCGCAAATGGTGTCGGCGTTCCCCGACAAGCAGATCACTACAGAGCCAAAACAATCACTTCAGTCCTTTCGCGCACAATCAACAGATTGTACTGCGCATATAACTCTTCACTCTGACGTGAAAATCTTGAAAGATATCAAAATAGCCCGTACAAAATGAAGAACCATCGCAGAAAAACTAGTTATACAGCTGGAGTTGACCGATGTGATTACTCCACAGTCTATTTTTCTATCATTGCTACCATGTCGTGCTAAATAAGGGTGCGCAATAGAGCGTACAGCCCCTCTCCACACGGGGAAAAGTACGCGTGGGAGATGAGCGCGTGCCGCCGCGTCGTGAATATGTGACGACGCTAAGGTCCCTAGATAAAAGAAACTTGTTTCATCTAGAGACCTTAGAAGGTGCGGGCTCATTCATCTTTCTGGTAATGCTGACCACACGGTAGTTGCCCCCTTACCCCGCTAAGATGCTCAGCACCAGCGGTAAGTGGTAGATATAAATAGCTTGCTGTTTGAATCTTCAAGCACGTGCTCCTCCATAGCTCGTGAATAACGCCTCGCGCTCACGACACAGAGGTGCAACGTTCGACATCGCACGCCGGAGTCTTGTGCTGGATTTTTTCTTGCATTCACACACACACACACACACACACACACACACACATATATATATATATATATATATATAAGAAAAAGAAGTGTATACCTAAGGGCTCGTTTTTCCGTGTTTTGACACAATATTAATGAGATCTAACAGACAGTAGTGCCAAGGAATGTACAGGGGAAGTTATTAGAACCAATGGAATGTAAATAACAAAGAAAAGTGGGTGAAAAAATAACCAGCCGTGAGAAGGATTCGAACCTATGACCTTCGAATAACGCATTCGATGCTATATATATATATATATATATATATATATATATATATATATATATATATATATATATATATATGTGTGTGTGTGTATATATATAAATATATATATATATATATATATATACAGTATAAAAAGAGGTCGACAAACGTGCGAAAAAACACTAGTTTTACTAACGTTTCGGCAGGTGGGCCTGCCTTCGTCGGAGTGAAACTCCGACCGATCATTCACTCCGACCGTCCGATCATTCACTCCGACCAAGGCAGGCCCACCTGCCGAAACGTTAGTAAAACTAGTGTTTTTTCGCACGTTTGTCGACCTCTTTTTATACTGCATTTTCCACCGGATCCATTGAATATCACCCCACCATATATATATATATATATATATATATATATATATATATATATATATATATATATATATATATATATATATATATATATATATATATATATATATATATATACATATATATATATATATATATATATATATATATATATATATATATATATATATATATATATATATATATATATATGTATATATATGTATATATAGTGACGGGGATTACAAGCGCACGGAAGAAAGACATGAGTGTATTACCAATATTTAAAAGTAGGTGAGAACTACCACCAGGGCTACCAGGCTTTCGCGCACTCAGTCCGCTTCTTCCGCTTCGACTAGTCTACGACGGTGGGGCCATGCCCACTGCCTCGTAACATCAGCCCCGGCGGACGAAGCGCCATGACGGCGCCACTAAGTCAATCAGGACTGGCAGTATAGTACCGTTTTTCAGTCGTGACACATAAACAACATCAGTAAGTGGTGAGGCAGAAGACGAGTGTGGTTGAATGGGACTGATGAGGTTGTCGACGTCGGTGACCTTGCGGAGAACTTTGTAGGGCCCTGTGTATCGTGGGAGGAGCTTCTCGCACAAGCCTTCACGCCGATGCGGCGTCCAAAGTAGGACGAGAGAGTCAGCAGGATAGTCAACGTCACGGTGCCAGTCATCGTAGCGGACTGTTTGTGAGGCCTGCGAAGCAGTGAGCCTAGTGTGCGCGATTTTGCGAGTGACGCCGGCTCGAGAAGCAACGTCCTGAGCATACGCCATTGGTTCGGTGGTATCAGAAAGAAGGAGTGTGTCGAATGGTAACGCAGGGTTGCAACCGTGCAGAAGAAAGAACGGAGAATAGCCAGTGGTGTCATGCCTTGACGAATTGTATGCAAACGTAACGGACGGAAGCGTTGCGTCCCAGTCACGGTGGTCAGAAGAGACGTACATGGACAACATGTCTGTAAGAGTTTAGTTGAGGTGCTCTGTGAGACTGTTGGTCTGCGGATGGTAGGCAGTACTAAGATGATGTTCGGTAGAGCAGCTACGGAGGATTTCGCCGATAACTTTTGCGAGGAAGCGACGGCTACGATCCGTCAAAAGCTGGCGCGGAGCCCTATGCCGCTGAATGACGTCATTCAGTAGAAAGCCTGTGACGTCTGTAGCGCAGCTACTTGGCAAGGCACGAGTTATAGCTTATCTGGTCGCATTGTCAGTTGCAACAGCGATCCATTTGTTGCCTGACACGGACGTCGGAAAAGGACCATGCAAGTCGAGACCGACACGGAAGAATGGTTCTGGGGTAAAGTCGATAGGTTGGAGCAGAGCAGCCGTACGGAGAGCAGGACGTTTGCGACGCTGGCAGCGCTCGCAAGCAGTGACATAGCGGAGCACAAATTTATACAGGCAAGGCCAAAAGAACCGTTGCCGCACGCGGTGATAGGTGCGGGAAAACCCCAGGTGTCCTGCCGTCGGAGCATCATGCAGATGTTGAAGAATGGTCGCACGTAGGTGTCGAGGAATAACTAGTGAAAATTCCGGGCCATCAGGCATCATGTTGCGGCGATACAGAATTTCGTCGCGGAGGACATATTGATGGAGCGAAGGGTTGGAATGTCCTGAAGATATTCGCTCAATGGCCGTCTTGAGGGTTGCGTCTCGGCGCTGCTCTGTACCAATGTCGCACAAATCGGATATGGCAAGCACACAAGAATCGCTCTCATGAACAGCGAGGCTAGCAGGGTCCACTGGATAGCGCGAAAGACAATCAGCGTCTTGATGCAACCTGCCAGAGTTATAAATTACGTCGAAGTTATACTCCTGAAGACGTAGAGCCCAGTGGCCTAGGCGATCAGTTGGGTCCTTGAGCGACGACAACCAACACAGAGCGTGGTGGCCCGTAATAACTGAAAACTCCCGGCCATAGAAGTAGGGGTGAAATTTCGCTACAGCCTAGACCAACGCAAGACACTCGCGCTCCGTTATCGAATAGTTTTGCTCAGATGTGGAGAGAAGGCGGCTGGCATACGCAATAACACGCGTTTGGCCACCTTGGTGTTGAGCGAGGACGGCGCCGATGCCATGGGCACTGGCGTCTGTGCGAACTTTAGTCGTCGCGGACGGGTCGAAGTGAGCCAGTATTGGTAGTGAAGTGAGCAGGTTGATCAGCATGGCAAACGCAGCTGTTTGGTCTTGGCCCCACGAGAACGGCGCGTTCTTTTCGAGAAGATCAGTTAGTGGTCGTGCAATTGTAGCGGAATTACGTATAAAACGTCAGAAGTACGAGCATAAGCCCACAAAACAACGAACATCTTTGGTCGAAGAAGGCAGAGGAAAGTTCTTCACAGCGCTGATCTTGTCAAGGTCCGGTTGGACTCCAGCAGCACTAACGCGATGACCAAGGACCGTGATTTCTTGTCGGCTGAAATTGCACTTTTTTGAGTTCAGCTGGAGCCCCGCTCGACGGAAAACGGCTAGAACGGTCAACAAACGAGTTAGGGGGCTTTCAAATGTTTGGGAAAAACTATCACATCATAGAGGTAGCAAAGGCAGAGGGACCATTTAAAATCACAGAGGAGAGAGTCCATCATGCATTCGAACGTTGCCGGGGCGTTGCACAGCCCAAAAGGCATAACCTTGAGCTGATAAAGGCCAGCTGGTGTGACGAAGGCAGTTTTTTCTCGGTCTAAGTTGTCGACAAAAATTTGCCAATTGCCTGAACGCAACATCTATAGATGAAAAGTATCATGCGCCATGAAGGCAGTTAAGGGCACCGTCGATTCGTGGCAGCGGATATACGTCTTCGTGGGTTATCTTGTTCAAGGCATGGTAGTCAACGCAAAATCTCCAACTGCCATCCTTCTTTTTGACTAAAACAACAGGTGACGCCCATGGACTTGAAGAGGCCTCTATGACTCCTTTGGAGAGCGTCTTCTCGCCTTTTCGTTGTATCATCTGGCGTTCGGACTGGGAAACACGACATGGTCACCGTCTAACAGGACTAGCATTGTCGGTATGTATTTGATGACGCACGACGGACGTTTGACCTAAAGGGCGGTCATTGATGTCGAAAATATCTCGGTAGATGGTCAGAACGTAGTAGAGTTGCGCAGCCTGACAGGGCAGAAGATCAGGGGCAATCATCATCGTTATTTGGTCGGTAGGTGCATTTGCTTGGCTGGCTGCAATAGGGGACGAGGAGTGTTCAGGGTCGAATGCCACGATGCGACATGCATCAAGCGGGGAAACTTGGGCTCGAACTACTAAAGGTGAGGAGCGGTGAGAGGAACGTAGTTGTCCAAGATAGTCACAATGGTATGCGGCACAGCGACACTTTGGGCCAAGAGTACATCCACTATTGGAGACACTATGTAGTCACCGTCAGGAAGAGCTGGGGATATCGTTAAGGCCACAAACGTGGTGGCTTGCGGTGAAAGCCGAACATAATCAACAGCACTGAAGCGGTGTGACGGTGAGAATGGTACAGCCCCAAGTCGAGGCAGTTCAAGTTGGAGAACGCCGGTTGCACAGTCGATGAGAGCGGCATGAGTGGACAAGAAATCCAATCAAAGAATCAGGTCATTGGGGCATTGCTCAATAACTTCAAAGAGAACAGATGTGGGGTGATTGGCGATTGTGACGCGTGCGGTGCACATTCCTGTGATGACATCCTTCTTCCGTCGGTGACATGTATGATGCCAGGAGCAGCCGGTGTAAGCACTTTCTTAAGGCGGTGACGAAGTCAGGCACTCATCACAGAAATATGCGCCCCAGTGTCAATAAGTGCAGAAACAGTCAGGCCGTCAACGTCGACGTCGATCAAATTTCGTTGTGTCGGCAGTACAAGGAGAGAATTTGGGCTCGGTATCGAGGATGCAGCTTCACCTCTAAGAGCTGCACCGCTTAGTTTACCTAGTGGGAATTGAGCGGGGAGGTAGGTCGTCGTCGTAGAGTAGAAGGAGACGACAGGCGACGTCCAGGCGGTGAACGAGACTGATGATGTCGAGGCGACGGTTAGCGGCTGTGCTGCGTATCATGGGCATCGAAGGCATAGGGTGAAAGGCGGTGGTAGTTGTCGGTGATCGGCGCCGGGGGCTGGAAAAGGCGGTAGCTGTTGGCGCGGCGAGCAGTGTTATACTGGGTTCCGGACGAAGACCAGTGGTTGTGGCAATACCGTGCGACATGACCTATGCGGCGGCAGTTAAAGCAGATCGGACGATCATCCGCAGTTCTCTATTTTGCCAGATTTGGAGAGCGTGGATAAGACCGTTCCTGGGGCGGTGACCTGGGACGAGGCGGCGAGCTTGAACGGAAGCTATTTGGTCGAGACTGAGCAACCGCGCACACATCGAAGCCCAAATTGCTGAGTCCTTCCCGCACAATCGACTGTACCAAGCGAACCTGAGGTACTTGCAAATCGATGTGGCCGTTGGCGGGAAGAGCAGGTGTAATTGCTTCGATTTCCCGCCGGACGATTCGCGTAATTTCAGACGCCGGTGAAGGCTGCCGACGAGAGGTGAATCCATCTTCGCAGGAGGACGTTTCAGCGGTGTTCCGCAGTCGAGTGAGTGATCTTGAAATGCGCCTGCTTTTAGCCAGCTCAAAACGCCGGCATTCCTGAATAATTTCCTCGATGGTCACACAGTTCCGTCTCATTAGCAGGTTCAACGCATCGTCCGCTATCCCCTTGAGGGCGTGGCTAAACTTATCAGACTGCGACATATCGTTGTAGACTTTACGACATAGAGCCAGCACGTACTGTATATACGAGGCATACGGCTCTGTGGACGTCTGAGCACGTATAGACAACTCCTCCTTCGCAGCCGCCTTTCGACCGATGGGCTTCCCAAATAAGTCGCGAAGCTTCTCCTTGAAGGTGTCCCAACTGCCGATCTCCTCCTCATGGTTCTCGTACCAGACTTTGGTCGTGCCTTTCAGGTAAAACAGCACGTTGGCCAGCATGAGAGTCGGGTAATACCGGTTGAGCGCACTGGTACGTTCATAGTCGGCTATCGAGTCGTCGACATCGACTTCGTCCACACCACAGAACGTTCCAGGATGTTTGGGATGCGTCAGCGCGTACGTGGTTGGGGGTGGGGCCGGTGGAGGCGTTGGCGTGGATGGTGGAGGCACTGCCGAGGCCTATGGAGAGGTGGCCGTGGGATCATTCCCGTGTTTCATCATGGAAACTCCAATTTGACGACCATTGCGGAGCTCCGTTGGATGGCGCTTTGTAACCCAGCACGTCCACCAATTTGTTACGGTGGATTACAAGCACACCGAAAAAAGAAATGAGTGTATTACCAATATTTACAAGTAGGTGAGAATCACCAGGGCTGCCAGCCCTTCGCGTGCTCAGTCCGCTTTTTCCGCTTCAGTTAGTCTACGATGATGGGGCCATGCCCCTGCCTCGTTACAATTTATATATATATATATATATATATATATATATATATATATATATATATGGTGGGTGATGGCGATGCCAGAGGCAAAATGCAGTCCAGCTGAGTGTGTCCATATAATTGCTATCAATATAAAAAGTTGTAGATCCATAGAAAGAAGAAGGGCTACAAAATTCCTGGATGTATGGATAAATCTCTAGAGGGTGCATCACTATCGCCGTACGGTGCAACTTCGCGTCGCTCGCGCAGCAGCCAATCGAAAGGCAGCTGCACCGCTAATGCCATCTAGTGTACTTTCACCCAGCCGCCACATTGTAGGTAACATGGCTGGTCTGGAGGCATGTGCTGGCTTCCTTTACGGCCTGCGCATGGAGGGCTGTTTCTACCTATCACCGCAATCTGGTGGGGGCGCTCCGAGCCAACTCACTGCTGGCCATTGCGGAGGCTAGCGCGCGCAATGGCGGCCATAGCTCAAAAAAGAGAATGTCATAAACCACATCTGCTACACTTTCTAAGAGCCTGTTTCTTTGCCGAGTGGAGCATTGGGGTGACGCGTGCTGACAGGTAGATTGTCACTATTCCTCAAGAGGAAGGTATATAACAGCTGTATCTTGCCGGTACTTAGCCACAGAGCAGAAACCTGGAGACTTACAAGGAGGGTTCAGTTTGAATTGAGGACGACGCAGCGAGCAATGGAAAGAAAAATGGCAGGTGTAATCTTAAGAGACAAGAAGAGAGCAGAGTGGATTAGGGAACAAACGGGGGTTAAGGATATCATAGCTGAAATCAAGAAGAAGAAATGGACATGGGCCGGGCATGTAGCGCGTAGACAGGATAACCGCTGGTCGTTAAGGGTAACTGACTGGATTCCCAGAGTAGGCAAGCGGGTTAGGGGGAGACAGGAGGTTAGGTGGGCAGATGAGATTAAGAAGTTTGCGGGTATAAATTGGCAGCAGCAAGCACAGGACCGGGTTAACTGGCGGAACATGGGAGAGGCCTTTGTCCTGCACTGGACGTTGTCAGGCTGATGATGATGGTAATGATGATGTGCTGATTAGTCATGGTGCACAATTTCGAAAGGCGAGATTTTGCATAGGGCAAACGGGTGGATGTTTTTGATGAATGCGCAAAGAAGGACTACCTGAATGTACTGGACAACGCTGGTGGCTTCCTAGCCGAACACTGCAAGTGCTGCGGCTGCACATCGAATTTCGATGCAACCAAAGTTCGGAAAAGAACCAAAAATAGGACTGAACGCGAGTTTGTTGAAGAGCTTTCATTGGAAAAAGTGCCGATCAATGTGTAAGCGCGCCCTCAGCTACACTAAGGGTTGCTGAAATCGACTTTTTAGGTGATTTTGTCTCACGTGTCGTTTCGCTTTCTGCTGCTTTTTCGTTTGTTCTTGATCTTCTATTCTTCTTGACACTTGTTTTTTTACATAAATCAGACAAATTAAATGTTTCTTTTTTTACTGAGCGTCATTTGTCACCCAGGCGCCGGATCGTTCTGATCTATTTTGGTTCGTTCTTAGTTACACTTTATTGCTTGTGTATGGTTTTGGTTTTCTACAGCTCGGATTTCGCCGAAAGTGCAAGTGGGGTGTTGGTTTCAGGAACTGACACCAATATATGTTCTATAGGCTGTTAAGTATTGTTGTTTCATCTTCACGTGCTTTCCGTGTTTATTGTTCACTTCTTTTTCAGATACACATCTTTACTTATCGTAATGAACATGCCCGATTCATTCACGGTATTTATAATCTGATATTTCATACTAATTGAGCAAAGGAGAACAATAATTACTTCAGAATATTTATATATTTAACTAAAACTTGATTATGCACTTTGAACCTTAGCATCAACGTATCATTTCAAAAGATCTGCGAATTTAGGAATTATTTATGCTGCGATGAAATGCTGAGCACTTTGTTATGAAATCGTATGAATTTAGGGTATTTACACATCGCTCTCAGAGGTGGTGTCTCAAAGTGTTATGGTGATTTTAGTACGAACAGCGTTTTCTGAAACCTCTTCAAACCTGTTCCTGAGGCTCTGTATATAATGGTTCTCAAACATTTGGAATAGGCGCGTAAGGATCAGAAAGATGCACGTAGAACATTGACATGTATTATGAAGCATTGCCTGTAGCATCGTGCATTACGCGAAATAACTATTGTCGACAATCACCGGAGCAGAGGTTTTCTGGTATAGTGAGCTGTCAGTATACACTTGAACACAGCAAGCTAAGTGCGTGCTGCCATATCAAAAAGATTGTCGCGCCATCTGTTGCAAGTGCAGCGAAGCAACACTATGCATTGTCACGTGAGCAGACGCTCCGCACATCAAACGCGAAACTTACAACACGCTTACTGGCTGAGACGCAGGGTGTCAGGGCACCTCACGAGCCCCCATGAGGAACACAACATAACAAGTAGGCAGATTTTGGAAAACCAACGCCTTAAAGGACGGAAGTACGCGCCTGCGCACCCCATCTTGAGCAGCCAACAAGCCAGGGTCTGGCGCTTCCTTCAAAGGAACACATACCTACACATATCAAGACTACGCGTGATTTTTCCTGAGCTACACACAACATGAATATGAATGACCCTGGTGTAACATCCACACAGTCACACTTCAACACATCACTTACCAATGTGCAAAGCGACCAGCCCACGCAGTACTACAATGGTGCACTCACGCGAAACACTCACAACGTGGTCTTGGGAGGCACGACGTTCCGAGCGGGCACTGGGAAGCCAACTGGGGACCATAGACCAGGCCCGGCAAGCCGCCGTGGCCAGTGGTGCTTTACAAGAGGTCACCACCCAAAATAAAACCATGTACTGTCCTATAAAGTTCTTTCGCTCTCTGTACAACCCGAGTACAGTTGTAAGCACGTTTCGCACTATTCCTCTTTCTTGTGCAAGTTTGTGCTGATTTCAAGCACAATGATGAGGAGACCTTTCTCGACAATCCGAAATGTCCACAGCACGTGCATTCAAGACTGCGAAGCAACCTCGTCTGGTACGTACAGTCACAATTGAAAGCAACGCGAAAAGCGGAAGGCGTTGCTTTCGATACAATCGAACTACGGTGTGCCTTGACTGAGGCAAGGCGGAATTTTTACTGTAAGCTGGGTCAACGTAGCGCTCGAATCTCACTACAACTTCAGTTCATGCATCGAATGTGTTTTATCAATTAACATTCCTGCCGGGTATCGGAAAACACACGTGGTGCGAAAGTGCCAGCCAGAACAAGATTTCAGAATGCTACGGTGACGCCAGCCGAAATCACAGATTAGCATAGTGAGAGTCCAGGCATGTAATTCTTCGACAGAGTCGAAAGCCATGTTTTCCGCGCCGTTCGCGTCTCTTTGAATTGTGATGATACACTGTTACAATTGTACTAAACGTGCACGGCGCGTCCATCCAATCGTGAGTCGTAATATCTCCTATGATTGGCATGCGGCCTGCGAAAGAGTACGGCAATGATCTGGTGCCGCCTACTGAAGCCATGCTGTATGCAAATCGCTGCTGTAAGGTGAAACAGCATGCGTGACACTTGAATATACACAATAAATATACTTACTCGTACACATGTACCGAGATCGTAGTGTTTCGTGCCGATCGCGATTATATAGACTGGTGGCAGAGCTGGGCGCTTTTTGTTGCGGAAGGAAATCTCTGCAATCACAAAACCCCGCACCGGCATGAATGCCGCTTCGTGTTCTCATTTTCACAGAGAGTGCTGAGCAACCTTATTCCTGCGCTGGCTGTTTTCGTATGCGAGAACGGCACAGTCGCGCCAAGATGACTTCTTGTAAGCGCGGTAGTTGGCGCTGTGCTTGAATACCCGCAGTAAGTGTACGTATTCGTGCATATGTACCTACTGTTCATGTCACGGGATCGTGTCCCGGCTACGGCGGTTGCAATTTACATGGAGGCGAAACTGCTGTAGGCCCGTGTGCTCTAATTTGGGTGCACGTGAAAGAACCCCCGGTAATCGAAATTTCCGGGGCCCTCTACTACGTCATCTCTCATAATCATATGATTTAGGAAAGCAAAACCCCACATATCAATCACGCCTGTCCTGTTGACGACATTTATCCATTGGCAAAAAAGTTCAGAGCTTTTTGTAGAGAATGAGAATCGGTGAAAGGTGAAAACACCGCACCGGCACAATTTAGGCAATGCGCTGTGAACTTCACAGGCAGTGCTCAACAATCTCTTTCTTTTGCGCTGGTTGTTTTCGCATCCGAAAATGACGGAGTGGTACCCAGATGAGTTCTGATCAGCGGACGCAGCTCGCACGGCCACTTTTTTCAATTTTAAAGTTCAAGAGCCACTGTTTGTTATGCTAGTGAGGCATGCCTCGGCAGTTCGAAAGAAATTTTGGTGTCTGGGAGTGAGAGTATATGACCGAAGGCGCCTGGGTGCGAGATATGCGTGTTTCGTCTATCAATCGGTAGGCACATCACTTGAAAATTTTATTGAATAATTGTCTGTGACATATCTTGATGACTCACAAAGTTAATTTTTCAGTTTGCTATAGAAAACATAAAAAATTAAATTTCCCGGGTGGTATTAACTAAACGGCTGGGGTTAGCCTCGTCTGACGTCAGAACTTTGGCTAGTGCCATGATGGTATATAGATGCAACTGGCACGAGGAGCCTGTATTCGGTTGTGGCACAACGTTTCTAGAGAATATTGCGAGAGCCTCGGAAAGTAGAACATTATTAGTGTAGGCTTTGTAAAAATAGTTCTTCAACATTGTAAATGCCTTCCTTGCTTCGTATACCCAAGTTGCAGCACAATTTTTACGTAAAGAGAAACCTTTGATGGAAATTGTTGTGCGATCAATACTACTAACGCGATTTTGAAATACAAAATTACGGCAGGTTTCATGCAACTTGGGAGTCGATTTCATGCATAGAAGCGAGTAGGCAGCAGCGAACATACCTTACTCGTTTCGAACTTGAGCTGATTTTTAATATTACATAAGTATTTGTGAATCATCCATTCATCACTTACACCAGCCAACGCATTTCGTAGGCGGAGATGGACATCCGGTACAACATAATACAATTAGAAAAGGATACAAAAATACGATATAACGCTCGAATTTTATTGAACATGAAACGATCTTTAATGGCAACAAGTGGCACTTGAGAAGAAAGTTTATGGACGATGGAGGTGGGAAGCGAAAACCGAAATAAAAGTATCAGTCCTATCCTGTTTTTCACGAGTTCTGTGCAACGCTTTAGAAGTTGTAGTCCATCTAGACCAATCAAGAGGGTCAGAACATGTAATTGTATTGTTCCGCGCCCTGTCGTCTGCTAATCGTCTGGAAGCAGCGAGCACTGCTAGCGACGCGCTTGAGCACCGTCTGAATTTATTTTTTTCTCGTTTGGCAGAAACTGGGCTTGTTTTAGGCAAGAGTATACAAATTGCTTGTACTTTAGAGATGAAACTTAATGTATACGATACACAGCTGCGTAATTTCTTCCGCCATTTGCAAGACTTTCGGTGAACTTCTTTGCCATGTCCACTATAAATGCAACACCTTTCATGCTGCAATCTGTTAGCCTCCTGGTAAGCTCTGTGGTCATAGATCAACCATCTAGAGTGAAGTTCATCCTACGCCCAAGTACTGAAACAAGGTTATCACAATAACAAGAATTTACTACCAATAAAGCCATTGCGGGTGCCTTCGCGATTTGTCGCAGTAAAGCTGGCGCCTGATTACCTTTCGTAAACTCCACTCAGCGGACATTGCCCGGAACTGGCGTTTCACAGTTCCTCAGTAGAATCTGCATCATCTACTGCGTAGAATGGTCACTTTCTGGTTTGTTATTCACTTGTACAGTACACCATTCTTAAATATATATTGGCAGTGGATGCTGGATCACGCACTGTGTTGCCGCGCACGGTAACATAATATTGTGCGGCTACGAACAGCCACACAATTATATTGTATTGCGTCACTTGCATTTTGCTGTTCCTCGTGACAATAGGAGAATTAATTTCTCTGCACATTACTTTTCATATGTACGTGTGCTCCTCCTTGACCACTTTCGTCGGCTGGGGAGTAGATACGAAAGGGCCCTGGATGGCGTTGGCAGCTCTTCGCTCCTTGGGGCGGTTGGTGATCCAAAGGCCCAGAGAGAACAAGAAAGACATGATAAGCATGCCACCGTAGAAGCGAAACACGCCATTGTAGCTGCCGTAATTGTCCCGAAAAAACCCTGCGATTAGAAATGTCAATAATATAAGGAAAAAGTATTTGAGGCGTAAAACAAACTAAAATACCTGCTTTCATAGGCTACCGTCCTACAAGGCCAGATGTACAGTTCGCACACATATTAGCACCGTGGAGAAGCAGATTATAGCGGAAAATCTCTGCATCGCCGTCAGTAAGTGCGAAATATTGAAAAGGGTTACACCTGTGTCTTAGCTTTGCGATAACTTAAGTGAAGCAAGATATGTTATTACGAGGTTACCATTCTGCAGCAAGCAACATGGCAACTTGAGTTTTGTCGTATAATACACTGTTTTTCGGGGCTATAACAGCTGCACCTTCATGATAAAGACTTCTTAATACGTTCGCGCAGCCCCAGAGCTTTAATGATTCCGGAGTGCATGCGAGACCAGCACGTGAAAGCGCTTAGTTGTTCAACATTTGTACGTGGCAAGTTTGGCGTAACAATGACAAATCAAAGTATTGCAAACCTACACCCTTGCTTCAATCAGTTGTGAGATGGCGTCCTAATGTCATCGTCCTATTTATGGCTTCTGGCACGAGCGTTCTGCTTACAAGCATTACACTTACTATTGTTTGAATATGTGCGTAACTCAACCAGGTAATTGACCAGTTTGAAAATCGGGTGTAGTTGAACCTTCAAACGCTGACTGATATACCGGTGTCTCATACGGTATGTGAGTGACATGTGACACCGGCCACTAGCTAGCGTCAGGTTACTAGACGCATAATATCTGTCTGCCTGATCATAACGGTGGGGTATTTATGGCTTGCTACTTTATTCCCTGCATCACTTAAAATGCACAGGAAACGCTGAGAACAAATCTAGGTTCCATCAAGCGTGTGAAGATGTTTGTACATTAAAGCTCTCTACGCGTGATACATTGTGCATTTGGTAGGCAACTGTGCTTTCTTTGCTGACAGCCTGGCATAACTTAGCTGCCCTATGCAACACGAAGGGCTGGCTGCTGCGTCACCTGTTCTTTGGTGCCTACATGATATGGCCCATACTCCCTTTCATACATGAGTAGCAGCGCAGTGGAGGCTATAGTCCAATGCTCTTAGCAGCCGTAGTGTAATTCTGTTTTCGTCCAGGATGAATAATAAGCGAAGATGCTTCGTATCAATGTCAGACGTTCAAAATGACCCCACTCTAGCGTGATACGAGCACACGCGCACATCTTGCTGGCCGAACATCACAGCCTCCGCAGCGTTGCGCCTGATATATGAAACGGAGCATAGCGAGGTGCTGTCGAATAAACGTGCCGCTCCTGCTTATTTTGAGAGCTCTTACTGGCAAGCCCCACGCTATCACTTCGAATGAGTCATTATTTGAATCCAACATTCAAGTTATATCCGTCTCATAACACCGTTTATTCCGTCTGCCGCGAACACAACAGCAATACGAAGGTGAGAGCAGTGGTGTGAACTTAGCGAGAAAGTTGCTAAACTTACAGTTTTTTCAGTCGTGCTAGCAACATTTAGATCTCTTTGGAGACTTAGCGACTTTTTGGGGGGGGAATAGGGGCTGAGGGGGGACTTTAAAATATGCGGTACTGTTTCAAAACAGACATGGAAAATTAAGCAACTGTGAAAATAGTGGTAGGCTCGGAACAAGTTTCAGAAATTGAAGCCACTGCGTACAGTATCAAGCTGCTTGTGGTGCTCCGGTTTTTGGCTTGCAATGTGACGTTTCCGAGCACTCGTTTTGTTACAGTTAGAGATAGAATAAGTGGCTTTGAACGGCTCAGATCACCTAAAGTAACTGAACCGGCTCAGTTGAGTGGCTCATGGTTGGACTGCAGTTGCTTACCGGCTCACAGTGGCGTTGCCAGTGGGTAGCAGCGCAGTACAACTGCATTCCCACAGCAGAAATTGATTTAAAATATTGTTTCATTAAGGAACAACCTCTTCACGTGCTGTAATAAAGCAAAAACTAAATACCCGGAAAAACATATAATTATCATCATCATCTAGCGACTTCTAGCTGAAATTGATGACATTTTGGAATCCTGTTGGCTTTGGCAAAAAAAAAAAAAACGTTTAACACCACTGGGTGAGAGTGGAGCGTATTTGGAAGGGTTGTGTTCAATGAGAGAGTACTTCTAGTGTTACCAAATTGCAGCATGGGTATAAGTTAGGTGCTGACACTCGTCGCTCTGCGTAAGGAGAAGACGTGGACAGATTGTGTTCATCGATGACCTTGAGCTACGAGTAGTTTCCGTCGCGTGAGAGAGATATTGTGGATATAAGAGGGAAAAGAAGAAAAAAGTGAGCCTCGTAACTGTCTGCATCAGCGTGCGACACCTCGACAGTAGCTCACATTAAAAAGATAGGATTAAAGGTGTATATATATATATATATATATATATATATATATATATATATATATATATATATATATATATATATATATATATATATATATATATATATATATATATATATATATATATATATATATATATATATATAGAGAGAGAGAGAGAGAGAGAGAGAGAGAGAAAGAAAGATGCGCAAAAAAAGCGAATGACGACGTAAGAGAGATAGGAAAGACAAAACACGGTAACTGGAGCCCGAGGATGGGGCACCACTTGCGAGAGCTCTTGTCCGTGACAGGAGATGGCGTAAAGCTAATCCAGTCGGCCAGAGCTGCGCTATCGTCGTCGTAGGGGACCGGCGGCAGGAGGTGGCGTAGGACCAACCCAGTCGGCCAGAGCTGCGCTGTCGTCGGAGATCGCGAGGGCACAACGGGACGGCACGGAATCCAGCGAGTGAGTCCGTCGCGTGAGTTGAAATGGTGCTTCTGCGTGAAGCTTCAAGTACTTGCGCGGTGCTCATTCTGAAATGCACGTGCGTAAGAACAATGCCCTGAAACTGTCGTGTGCATGGCATTTTGTGATTTAGAAAGATGTGGCTCTGTGCCAGTAAGCCCGGCTAGTGGATTTCTTTAGCTGATTCGTGCTTTGTGATTTCGTGCGCGTATACCTCGACGCTGCAAATAACTCCGAGGACACGTCAGTGGCCTTGTCGCTAGCTGCGCCTCTAAATGGGCAAGTGGTACTTGTACCGAATCACAAGTCGGGGTATCGAACTTATACTGAGCTTGTGTCGCTTCTGAACCTCCGCCTTAACTAGGGCGCTTGGATAAGTGGCGATGGGCATTTGCTAGAGCTGACGGAGCTTTGCAGTCTTTTTGAAAGAAATATACATCCTTAGTGCGCACGAAACGTTTTCCGGAAGAAAGATAAAGGTGAGAGATAGGACAGCTCTCTTGGCTTTATCTTCCTTCAGAAAAACGTTTCCTGGGCGTTAAAGAAGTACATTTCTTTCAAAAATGCAACACCAACCAGCCCAAGTAGTCGCTATTTTGCAGAATACTGAGCTCTGACCATGCGTGCGCGAAGCATTTCATGGAAGAAGCGATCTCTGCCACATATCATGCAGAAAAACGTCCTTCTGCATGCACCAAAGCAACCTACGCTCAGTTAGGATGCTGTGCCTGCCATTTTACCGGGGCTTCATAAAATACCCGACCATGCAGAAAAAAACAGCGAAGCTCAACAAAGACAGCTGGCTCTACTGCCGACTTCTCCAGAGCGACGGGAGCCAGAAGGTTCGAATGCATCTGCAGTACCTTACACGACCGCTGAAAGTACGTGAAATTTATTGCGCGTCGAGACCTTAACTCCACAACATGGTGATGATGAATCAGCAGGCACGCATGCAAAAGGCAGTGCCTCGACTTCAGCAGCAAGGGGCCTCCTCACAGTCAAGGGAACAATGCTTCTCAACACGACCCAGATAGTGTGGGCCTATGCGCTACCGACTTAGTTTTTCGCGACCCTGGAAAAGCAATATGTTGTTTTAAGTTCAGATGCCACTTTTTTGAGCTGCCTCATCTATACTTATTTGGACAAAGAAAAAGTAAGTGTTGTAGAATAACGAGTAAATAGAAATCATTGTATACTTGCTATTTGTGCGATGCAGCCATGTTTTTTACGTTCACTTTATTCAAGTGATTATAATTAGTTTGCCATGCTTGATGTCGTAAAACCAGGTGTTCTCGTCTTTGAAGGTCTCTGGCACTTCATCAAGATTGTCTTGGAACATTGCAGGCGCACTTCTGGCCAAGGGGCTTATACAACACAACAGAATTTATTAGGGGCGAAGGCCTTGAACAGCCTCAGTTGCCTCATGAAACGTGAAATATGATTCTCGGCATACCGCATCGAAGGTGTAAGGGACGAGTTGCACACAGTATACTGCTTTATCTAGAGTGCGTTCGCTTTTCCGGTCTGATAAGCACTTCATAAAGTTGAAGTCCACGCGGCCTTAAAAAATGCACAAAGTATGACTAATGGCACTGGCCTGACAGTCCGGCACATGTGATACGGGTTAACCCAGGGTCGATCTTCGCCACCCAGTGAAGTTCTTCCCACCATGGCATGCTGTTTACACAAACGTTGCCTTACCCTGCCAAAGGCAAAAGTGGAATAGTCTGGGTGACGCTCACAGGAAGATTGCCAAGGGTAGCGCTTCAATTTAGGTTCTTGATAGAACGCGTGTAAGTTTCGTGATTCATTAGACCAAAGTTTTCTGACGAAGCTTTTCGTTCATTTCGATAACGAACCAGAACGCGAAAACACGCACTCACACACGTAGTCACGTACACTCACAAACACACGCATGCAGACTATCTCCTTCCTAATAGCTAGCGAGCCCTTGCCCTCGGTCTGCTACGCCTACTGTAAACACCTCAAATTTTCTTTCTCGGACAACGGTTCCTACTTGCTCTGAACCAAAGATGCTGACGCCAACACTGCCTACGTCAATCCCAGAGTTTCAGCAAAACAAGCTCTTTAGTGTTGTCACGTTGAAAGGTGACCGCTCTCGTGGCGAACGTATGTTTCTGTCGGAACATTTATATGACAACACTGTTAGGAAGCAAGCTACATATAAAATTAGGACATGAATTTCGTTAGATCAGCGTCACAGTGCACGTAATAATTGACATTACGCGTACATGTCTATATCGAGAGTAATAAACAAGCGTGAATCCGCAGCAATAACCATTTACACGCGGATCGGAGCCACTCCCCAGCGAGCATCTCACCTACTCTCCGCGAGCGCCATCTGTCACGTCAAATGAAGACGGCCCAGGCGGCGAGCACAATCTGCACGTGGCGTAGGGCGCAGTGTCATCAGCTAACGTATTCTTACACGTTGTACAAACTGTTTGAACTTATGCCCCTTGCCGCGAATACAGCAGCGACACGAAGGTGAGAGTGGAGCGCTTGATAAAAAGTTGTGTTTAATGAGGGAGTACTGAAAGTGTTAAACTAATGAATTACATAGCTTGATGGAAATATTTGTGAACTTACTATACAATAATTTCAATAATTATTGTACTTAGTAGTTGACAATTGAAATTGTCTGCTCACTCGTTGTCATTAGACGATACCAAACAGCATTCTTGGTGAGCACATACTCTGCCTAATGGCCAGTAAAAAAAACGCACATTCGTTTACACAAGACATGGGTGCAGCAAAAAAGAATACTCAGTATTGCGAAATTGACAAGATTATAAGGATAAGACGAGCGCTTCGATAGACCCAAGGAAGTCCTTCGCACTAAAACGCTGATTTTCTCAATGAATTGCCGGCCCCCTGGCGAAGCCAAGTAGCTTTTTACTGGTCACGCTACATAACACCGGTTTCGCTTTGTTTACTATGTTTCTGCGAGCATCATTTTCTTTCACTTACCTATGAGAAGTGGCCTCACGAAGCATCCCATTGCTGTTGCAGTGTTCATCAAACCATAAGCGATTGGGAGGCTTTTCGAGTCTATTTCGGTCGAGAGGATCTGAGAGGTTCCAACGATTATGTAACCAGCTGGCAAGCCGAAGGCTGCTGTGAGGGCCCAGACACATTCCTTTCCCCGTACGTGTGGTGCCATGTACTGTAGGAGACCTAGTACTAGGTAAGCGATGGTGAGCAAACCACAGTTCGATATCAGGTTGTAGTCACTCAAGTAGGGGATGAACAGCCGGCCCACGGTGTCTGTGGCCGAGAAGAAAGTGAGCGCATGCACAGCGTCGGCACGTGATACGCCGGCGTCGTGTGCGAAGTCGAATATCACAGACAAGAAACAGTCAATGAAAAAACCCCACGACTGGTAGCTGAACGCGTGGAAGTAGAATCGCGGATTTTTGAGAACTTCCAGTATATTCTGCTGCGTAGACGTAGAGCAAGGTGCATCTTTCTGATCCCAGGGAAGTCCATAGTTAAATGAGTTCCTGCATAGTGGTGAGGCGTCAAGTTCCAGCGATTTGCTGATGCTGGCGACCGTGGCTCGGCGAGACAGCCCTGCGTTTGACGCAAAGGAATGCCTTGAAACTTTGTTGCTCGTGTACATCGATCCAGCGACGCTCAGCATAGTTCCTCGCCTAGCACGTAACTCGTTCAAATCTGGTGTGTCGGCCCGGAAGGCTGAACTTTTTCTGCCACCGCTGGCGAAAGTCCCTCGCCTGAATATTGCGGAGAGATGAGCAGGAAGTACCGTATTGCCCTGGGGCATTGTATCTGCGTTACGTGTAACATTTACCATTCTTTCTTTTTGGAATTCAGTGAGGCTTGATGGCTTTTCAGCTTGTGACGGTGAGTTCTTGTAAGTGCAACTGTTGAAAGTCGCTCGCCTAAATTTGGTCGGGAAGCGTCCAGACAGGAGTGTACTAAAGCTGAAGGGCATCGTCGCATTCCCTGTATTGTTCACGATGCTTCGTCTTTGGCTTTCGGTGGTACTTGACTTTTCATTCAGGCTGATGACGGTCCACTCACTGCAGATGCCTTCAACACGATGTACTTGACTTGTTGGAGCCGGTTTTATGCTCTGTGATGACACTAACGTTGGCCGTTCAATCTCTAGGTACAGCTTGTCATCGCCCTCGTACACGGCTGCTCTCACTGGAGCACTGTATGGCTTCTGACAACTGACCTTGGTGTCTGGGCTACTGGTATTTCCTTCAGGTTCCTCTACCTTCCATGGAGGAGCCTTCATAAGCATTGCTAACGGTACCACGTTCCCCATAGATGCTCCAACAATGAGAAAGGTGCCGTGAAGACCGTACTCGGCGAGCAAGTACTCGTACAACTTTGGGAACACTAGAGACGCAATGGTTGCTCCGGCCAGGTTCAGTCCCAACGCAGCTCCTCGTCGCTTGTCGAAGTATTGAGTCACGCAGACCACGCTGCTGCTCAAGATTATTCCATGACCAGAACCTGAAAAACGCCGAGGAAGTTGATATAACAATTACTATTACTCCAAGCAGGTGTGAGCTACGGTGAAGTATGCTAATTAGACGACTATAAGTTCCCAATGAAAAGAAAAAAAGCTCGCTACAAGTTTTTTTTTGTGGCGCTCACCATGATAACTTGTGCTTCTGGCACAAAAATACGCTAGTTGCCCGCAACCTCATGCCAGAGTTTTACGGTAAAATGAAAGTTCTCTTTAAGGGCTTATGAATATTACATCGGTTTGCGGCCATTTCAAGTTTTATGCTTTTAAAAGCAGAAACTTAATTGAAGTGAGAAATTTATTAGTGAGGAAAGGGTGAACTAGGTGGGGAATCTGTAAGTTCATAATAAAAAAACCTATTGAACTGGTAGGTGTATTTATATGGCCTGGAGTGAGTATGGTGACAGTTCCAACATGGATTTGTTGGAAGCAGGGTACCTTTTGACGAAGCCCCTGGTTAACACAACTTTTCCCGTTAACCCAAGTAGTAAAGACGCAGCTAAATTGCAAGATCGTGCGGCATTCACAGCGACTGAAAGTGATCGAGAGGGCAAACGATTTCTAAACAACTCCACTTGGACGGTTAGTTAAAAACCAGCTTGTGGCAGATAGAAACAGAGAGATAAATGGTAAGGTAAAGGAAGCGACGTTAACGAGAAGAAAATTTTGGCTGCTATTCAGTACAGGGGAAGCGGCAAGAAAAATGAATAGGAAGAAAAAGAGCGAACAGCTAAATAAACTATGGTGAAAAAACTCGCAGGTGCAATTAAGCCTAAAAGTGCCACAGCGCTCTAGCGAGGCCAGTTAACAGCAGAAACTTAAGCAGCCGCTTCACCGCTTGCTGGGTGGCAGGTCGAGCGTTTAACGCAGCTGCCACCGACATTAACTGTTTGGAGTGGCAGTATGCCCTTGACAATGATGTGCGGTGCCCTCAACATGACCTGAGTACCCAATTCACCTGCCGGCACACGGCTCTGTCAACGAATACTCGTCATTGCCGTGACTATAGTTTATGAGATCAAATGTCTACGAAACATCGCTTGGGATTAAGCACAGTTACTAGGCAGTGCACGTTTCTCGGCTTGTGTTTTCTTATTGCCAATGAGACGACCACTACATAGAACAAAGTGGCATATTTTATGGTTACATTGTCACCAACAATCCATCTAAAGCACCTGAACTATTTGTTTGTGCAAAGTAAGGTGGATGGTACATTGGACTTCAAGAAATTATTGCTGTGGAGTTCTATGGGCAATATTTTGTAACATTTTATGGGAGCACGAGTTTACTTGGTTGGTAGTGCACTTAAGGTCATGCATCGCAAAAACTGTGATTGTTCGATGTCTCGTTAACAGGCTTAACCACTTAAACGTTCATAGATTGTAGTCTCAATTACAAATATGTCCCATAATTTGAAATATTAAAATGTCCTGTGAGTATTTCAAGTCATATATTTGTATGATTTCTAATATTCTTGCCGAAGTCAGGTAGCGTACCGTTAGTAACGGCTGAAGCTTATGTGGCCCCTCAATAGCTAGAAAATACAAAAGAAACTACAGCATCTCAACGAAGTGAATGACGGTGAGTGGGCGAAGCACTGTGATCGCTCGGTGTTACCGTAAATCACCGGTGACATTGGCTACATAGAGCAGTAAATGAGTCACAAATCATTGAGCAGCTATATACTGTGTTTATTAGCCCTAAATAGTATGTCGCGTTGAGCGCTTGGCTCCATTACTCCTTCACTACTACTGCGTTGTGATCCGTGAAACGTATAGCCAATGTTTTTTTTTTCACATAAGTTTTCCGGTTTCAATTGTACAAGGTGCTACCGCTTTGGGCTTGTGTGAAGTTCTTCGCCCCTAAAATAAGCGCTTTATTATGCCTTGGTGTTTCTCGCCCTTGTGGCACCATTCGTGACGCAAGGATAGCCAGTCACATGACGCCCTTATGGTACGTCAACGACTCCTCTACTTTATCTATGGCAGCCCGATCCAGCTGCTTTATCCATCGCAGCTCGATCCAGCTGTTCACTACTCTCTCCTCTAACCCTTTTCTGCTCTCGTCCATCTGCTAGCCTTCGCGTGTGCTTTGCAATAATGAAGGAGATGATCCCTCATGCAGTGCCTCACGACGCAAATTATATAAAGAAATTTTTTTTGTTCAGTTGTGTGCAGATCCATAGGCGGTGTCTTCCATTCCTCGCGTTCACAATATTAGTAATCACGTTGGCTTTGTAAAAGATACGGTGTTTTCAGATAGCATGTCGCTGTTCGTGGTGCTATGGGAGCAACCAATCGCGAAGCATCCCTGCAATGCGTCTGCATGCGCTGCTCTGTTATGCGGCGACGGCATTGCTTCGAGCCACAAAGAAGGAGCGCGATGGAACAGATGTGACAGACATATCCGATTGGAGTGGAAAGCAACTCTTTCGCATCCACGGGGGAAAGCACTCGGAAGCACATGTGATGAAGGCAGCGCCACCCATCATGTCACAACAGGGCCACTTCCTGAAATAAGGAGGGCTCAGGGCTCCCGTTCAGAAGCACGCGTTTGTACTGGCGTTGACAGAAATGAAGGAGGCGTTGGACACTTGCTCTCGATTCGGCGCACATAGGTGAGGCATCCGTTGTGAATGAATTGTCACCTACAGTGCTTTGTCATGCAGTCACCCATCTGTCCTCTTTGTTATTTTGGAAGAGGGGCACCTTTTCCCGGTACAAGTGACTCACTAGAGAGGGCGCTGCGACAATGCTTCGTACCCAAGAAAGGGAACCGTGCGCCTGTTTATAAAATAAAAAGGTACGGTTCAAAGAAAACAACTTGGGCTATTTGGTAAGACATTCTAAAGTGTAGTTTTACGTTTGCAATTCAGGAAAGAATAACGGCAAAGAGAACAGGCCAAGTAATGCGTACAAGTACGCCATGTTTGTCCTGTTCTCTTGTCATTAGTCCTTCCCAGCGATGGTTTTTGTGCATTTTGATGAGTGCTGTTTCATTGAAATTCGCAAGACAGCGGCTTAATTAAACGTTTATAAAAAACAGCTTTTGTCACATGGGAGTAGGCGGGATAAGCCTCAACTGCAGCACCCAAAAACGCACGTAACATGCGCATTTCGCAGTGACAACAGTAAAACATCACCAACAACACTAATTCAGTACAATAGAGAAAGATGAAAAAAACGCAAACGCCTTTAAGAGGTGTTTTGCGAATTAATGAGGAACGGGTGACTTTTTTGCCTCATGGCCATGTTCTGTGAAGTTGATGATTGTATACAGTGCTTATTGTTGGGAATAAGCCACTGACGTATCGAATTTAGGGGAGGGGGGAAATTGTGCCTTTAATACATTACTCCTGATTTTTCGTCCAACTTCGAATGCGTCCAGATACATGCATACGCACACAACCAAAGACTTATGAATATGTTGCGTACGTACGTTCATGTGCTAACACACAAATCGCCCTGAAAATAGCGTTCGACCAGTGCCCTTAGAATATTCCGATGCTTCACTTGCAGCCGTGCACTCTATAAGTGCCTTTAGGGTAAGACTAAACTATGTGGCCGTAATTGAGATATGCGGCTGTAGTTAAAAAATCTATAGTGAAATTGCGATGACTCGACCTTGTTTTTACAACAGTAAACTATATTTAGAGGCTGAATCTGCATAAACACTGGTTTACGTTTTAATACTGCTGGACCGATGAAGGGCCAATGGTCGTCCACGCATACATGCTGATTACAAAAGTTTCGCAACCAGATATACACTTGCTTTCGTTTGTTAATTTAGGTTGGTGTGCGTTTCGCATCACGAGTTGCCCATAAAGTCTAAATTTCACCGTGCGTGGACCGTCATAGATATAGCCATAAACTAAAATTTTAGCACTCTCTAACGTGATGACTACTTCGAAAAGGCATACTCACCAGACAGAAATCCAGCTGTGAAGATGAGGACCGTAACTCCATTGGCAAAAAAAGACGCAGAGAGACCAAGGGTAAGGCAAGTGCCTCCTATAATAGCAGACATCCGCGTTCCGTAGGCCGGTATGAGGATGGCGGCAAACAAGCCTGGCAGAGAGAGGGGAGAAGTTACTGAACGAAATGCAGGTAAATAAGTCGTGCGACAATTCATACGTCGTCCTAAACTGCCGGTGACTAAATCCTAGAAAATATCAAATGCAAATAAACTCTGAGAAGACAACACTGACTGCTTGAACTTATCAGCCTTACTCAGCTATTGAAAAGAGGGCCAATGTGAAATAGGGCACAAACCAAACTAGATGTGGTGTGTCCGGAACGACCTTATGTAATTAACTGATGTGGGAAGAATCGATATCAAATGGGTGACCAATGAGCGTTACCGTTACAGCATCGTACTGTTTGGTGGATAGAGGCTTATCCACCAAATATATATACAGGCGAGTATTCACGAAACATTCCCCTACCATAAGAAACTGAGTGAGAATATATTAGAAGGCAGAGAGGTAGGTGGGAGCTATAGTTTGTTTTAGGCTGCTCCTCTGGACGGGGGATAAAGGAAGGGGGAAACAAAGAGAGATGGAAGATGACGAGGGGGACAAGAAGAGGTGGTGCGTGTTTACAGTAGCCAGTTACCATCGCAACCTAGAGCTTAGTATATAGTCAAGTGCATTTGATAAAGTCTAAAACAGCAAGAATAATTAGGAGAATATTTAATGAATAGCTATGTGCTGTGAACGTCAAGAATTAACGCGTAGAGCACCGGCGTTATGGCAGCGTCGTCACTTTTATGCTTCGCATCGTTTCATGATTAAAATACTACATGTATGATAACTAGTTGATAAACAAAAAGGTGAACCCCTTGTCGTTCATAAGCTACATTCACTTCTCTCCCTAAACGAGTGATGGTATTTTCAGCCATCCCAAAAATTGATAAAAGTTGACACTATTGAACAAAACTAATAATGAATGCGAAGCATTTCGTCGCATACTGCAAGAACTTTCTCTTTTTATCTACGTATCTATCTGCCTAGACGCCCCCGTCTGGGTACTCTCGTAATCGCCTGCCTAACTTAGGGTCAACCAAAATTATTATGGGAGGATGAAAAGATTTTACAATCACGACTGTTTTGTTATAACATGAGTAACTTGAATATCCCGTCGCGTATGCCTTCGAACTCATTTCGTACGCCAGACACGCGTAGCTCATCGGCGCGTGTATACCCGTATATCAGGGACCAAAGTATGCTGTAATGCGCCACAGGTGTTTGACAGTTTATGTCTGCCCAGGAGGAGCTACGACAAACGTTTATAATTTGAATGCTGGAGTGTTAAGAAAAACTGACAACCGAAGTATTGAACCGAAGATTGCAATAGGAGTGAGAGTTCGAGCAGAAATTCAAGCCAAGCAATCAGCGTGGCAATCAAATATTCTGTCACACAGACACTTCATGTCTCGACACTGCCCTGTAAGAAGGCCTTAAGCAGGCATAATGTTCACGAAGCGTATTCGCAGTGCTGGGCTATCAGACCTTCGGCGATCGTTAATCTCATTCGCGGCAAGGCAGGTCGGCATTTATACACGTGGCCGCGAACATTTGAGCATTAGCGCGGGTGGTCACGTTTGTTTGAGAATAAACGCAGATCTGCGTGTTGGCATGCTCAAGCCTCACAGATGGTTTTAAGATGGCCTTGAATAATATCAGACATTCTGGCACGATTTGCGTAACGTATTACCTAAAAGTGAAGTAGGCTGGCAACTTCAACCAATACACACAAAGAAAGGGGCATTTGTGGCAATATGCACAACTGTTATGAACAAACGAGTCCTGTCGAAGCATCTCGAGGTTTATTTGGTGCATCTAGAGGTTTATTATCGTAAAATTTATTTCTACTGAATTCGAAGTATGACTCTGCATTATTCTCAACCAATCAATATTTTATAATAATATAGACCACGAAAACTGAGAACACAGGAAGTGTATTCCACATTTCTGGAAGGAACGCGCTAACGCATGGAGACACACGCACATATATTTAAACACATTGATTGATTTGTTGGGTTCAACATTCCAAAACCACCATTTGCTTATGAGAGACGCCGTAGTTTTAACACAAAATACCTTTGGTTCTTCATACTTCAACCTTCATGCTGATTCTACGAGACTTAAGCATACTTTAGAGGTCATCTAGCATTTCCCAGTGCCACCAGAAAACCATATATCGAGATATCTTCTCGCACTGTTGATGGCCCTGCAAGCCTAAAGACTTCTCACTCCGTACGCGAGAAGGCCACTGTTGAATGTCAGATGGGTGTATTCTACGAGATACGGCTAATAACAGGATAAATTTTCATTATCCGAACGGGCCAATCTAGGACCTCTTAGTTATACGGAAAAATTCGAATGTTCGAAAACATTATCAGTGAATGTTTTTCGAGCTTATCCCAACACATGAAGCGCTAGTCATAGGTTTATTTATTTATTTATTTGAATACTTTCCATGCCCGAAGGCTTTACAGAAAGGAGTGGGGGTTATACAACAAAAAGTAAGCGAAATGTTACAATTGCTGCAAAATGGAGAGTTTGAAGTTTGCAGGGTCGATGAGGGATGCGGTGGCAGCGGAAAGGCAGTTCCAGTCTTTGCTTGTTCTGGGAATGAAGTAATCACTGTAGTGGTTTGTTCGGCAAAATGGCACACCTACTTTAAAGCAATGATCGAAACAGGGTGAAATGTAAGAGGGGGAAGAGAGAAGGCTCTCTTTTAAACATGGATTGTATTGATAAATTTTATGAAAAAGAGAAAGGCGAGAGCATTTTCGACGGAACCATAAGTCGGTTAGGTTCAGAGTTTTTTTCATGGCTGTGACGCTGGCATGACGGGAATGATTGCACAAAATGAAACGGGCTGCGCGGTTTTGAACGGCTTCTAGAGTGAGAGTTAGGGTTAGTTGACCGGGATCCCAGATGGCGCATGCGTATGCCAGTTTAGAGCGTACTGATGTTTTGTAAAGGTTTAGTTTCACTGACATGGGTACGGAAGAAAAGTTTCGTCGCAAATATCCGAGCATGCGGTTAGCACTATTAGTGACGTATTCGACGTGTTTCTGCCAGGATAGATTGTTAGTAATGTTAAGCCCAAGCTATTTATACGAGTGCATTCAGGATAATGGAGCATCATTAAGAAGATACATGCAAGTGTTAGAAGCTGAAGTTTTTCGAGATACACGCATGCTTTTACATTTGGTTGAATTCAGCTTCATCCGCCAGTCACGACACCAAAGAGACACGTTATCTAGGTCATTCTGAAGTCTGATAGAATCAGTTGGGTTAGTGATTTTGGAATACAGCACACAATCATCAGCAAATAATTCAATGGTTGAAAACTTAACACAGTTAGGAAAGTCGTTTATATAAATAAAAAATAACAATGGACCTAACACAGAGCCCTGCGGCACCCCTGATGTTACGGCAGAGGTATCGGAAGAATAGTTGTTAGCAGTGACATATTGCGATCTGTTAGAGAGAAAGGACTTAATCGCGCCAAGCACATTAGGGTCAAGGTTCAATTCATTTATTTTAACAAGGAGAAGTTCATGAGAAGCGGTATCGAACGTCTTATGAAAATTAAGAAAAATGCAATGAGTGTCGTAACCTTCGTCAGAATTGGCAAAGAGATCGTTAGTGAAAGATGCTAGTTGGATTTCGCATGAAAATCGTCTCCTGAAGCCGTGTTGGGAAGGATGAAAAAAGGAATTTGTTTCAAGGAAGTCCATTAAATGAGAGAAAATAATATGTTCGAGTAGCTTACAGGAAATGCTTGTGAGAGATATTGGTCGATAGTTTTCTGGAAGATGCGGGTTACCTGACTTATAGACGGGAACTACCTTTCCGGAATTCCAATCAGCGGGTAGTGATGAACACTGTAATGACTGATGAAAAAGCTTTGCAAGGACAATGGATGAACACACTTGTGTTAATTTCAACATTTTAGAGCAAATTTCCTCGGGGCCTGCAGAAGAAGACATTTTCCAACCCTGAATTAGCCTAGTTAAGCCCATCCAGCCATCAAAAATAGGTTACATGGGTGGAAAATCGGCAGGGGGTACATGGGGATATAATGAAGGGGCTGTTGTTTGAAACACTGAAGAAAAAGCATTATTTAGAACCGTGCAGCTTTGGTCAGGTGGTACAACGAGGTCAGAAGATGTTAATTGAATATTAGATCGAGATTCACCTCTCATTATGCTCCAAAATTTGCGGCGATTAGTCTGAAGAAGAGCAGGCAGTGTGGAATTAAAAAATGTTGTTTTTGCGTTGCTAACAGCATCGTTATATTTCTTGTTTATGCTATAGTACTCAGACCAATGGCTGGGGAGGTTAGAACGTTTAGCGCTTCGGAACAGACGCTTCTTTTTGTTGCGGAGTCGGCGTAAAGTGGAACTAAACCAAGGAGAGCGAGGTTTAGTGCAAATACTTATGGTGGGTACATGTTCGTTGAGCAAAGATAATAATTTGTTTTTGAAAAGCAACCAGTTATCATTGACAGATCGTTCTTCATAGTTAGTTATGAATTCCTCGGTAAAACGTTCCATTTCTGCTGTTATTAGTGCTGTGTTGGCACGCGAATAATCCCTAATAATTTTGAAAACCTTAGATCTCGAGGGGCGGTGAGATTGCGTGGTGAAATGTAGTAACATGTGATCGCTTAGTCCATCGAGATAAGTTATCGAAGAAATGAGATCAGGTGAAGTTGTAAGTACGAGGTCTAGAAAGTTAAAACAGGTTGATGTTGACCGCGTGGGCTCAAGAACAAGCTGAGTGAGGTTGAAGTCCTTACACAAACTCAGAAATTCTATATTTTCTGGTAAGTTTTGTTTTACGCTAACGGAGTTTGCACGCCATACAATACCGGGAAAATTGAAATCACCCGTGAGGATCAAGGGGGAATTGGAATAGCGTACAATCAACAGATTCAGAACATCATGAAGTTCAGAACAAAAGGAACGGAAGGAGCTTGGGATCGATAACATGCACACAAAATATAGTCACGACAGGAAAAAATGATTCGCACAGATACTATTTCTAAGGATGACCTGATCGGAACCACAGAAGAACTAAACGCTTCATTGACAGCAAAGAGCACGCCCCCACCGATACGGACGTCACGGTCATAACGATACGTTCTGTACGCCTTATCGCAGTCAAATATTTCACTACTTTTTACTTTTGCTGAGAGCAACGTTTCTGTTAATACGATAATATCGGCTGAGCAAGAATCAATGGCTGAAGAGAGAGTGGCACGCTTATTCATGAAGCTTTGAATGTTGCTGAAAAGAAACGATACATTGCTTAGACTGGATTTGGGAAGAGATTGCTAGGATGATTCCGGAGAGAGACTGCTCGCGGAAGCGCCGCCACTATCAGGAGGCTGTGTACCACGAGGAACGCCTGTCTGACGGGAGCTATCAAGCGCGTGAACGCTGTTGGTTATTGCGCAGTATCCATATTGCTTCTTATTCATCACAAGTTTGTTGTATCGCAGCGAAAAAGATTGCCCGTTTGCTTTTCCGAATTCGATAAGCTTTTTCCTCCAATGCCAAGTAGCTTGGCAGAAGTCCTCACTCATAGAAAAATCTGTATTTTTAAGCTTGCTTTTTAGTGACAGAATGTGGTCTTTTGTTTTAAAAGACCAGAATTTGGTTATTATTGGGCGAGTCTTACTCGCCGCAAAAGAGCCTAACCTATGCGCCCTGGAAATCGCTCCTTCGGGTAGTTCAAATTGAAGAAAACGCGAGCAAATATCCCGGATGTGACCCTCAGATTCCGCCCAGGTCTCAGATGAATTGTCAGGGATTCTATAAAAAATGAGGTTATCTCTCCGCGATTTGTCCTCTAGTTCATTCAGGCGAGAGGTAAATTCAGCGCTCTGCGCATCAACTGCCTCCGAGACAGTCCGTTTGATTTCTGTTGCAACTGGCACTACATCTAGGTTTTCAACGATAGATTCAACGGTTTCTAGTCTGGCCGCAAGGTCTGATACCTTTGCCGCGAGTGCTGCTTTAGTTTTCTTCAGATTGGCAAATGCCTCCATTACCTCCTCACGATGGTGGTCGTGTTTGGAAGAGAGGGCAGCAATTGCGGCAAGCAATTCATTGTGCTGTGAGGTAGAATCAACACGATTGGGCCCGGGGTTTAGCTCGACGTCTCCACAGAGAAAGAGCAACTTACAAACAAAAATACAGCCCCACAAAATTTCATGAAGTACACTTGGGCACGGGAGCAGCAGCAAAAATGCGTTATAAGAGCGCTTACAGTGTATAGATGGGGCGGTACCAATCTGCACAGAGAAGGGCGGTGCGTTGAAAGGCGAACGCATCGTAGCTGCTCTCCCGTGCCCACTGAAGGACGACAGGCGATGCCAATTGTTTAAGTCAGCCTGATTGGGTGATGTCCACGACGATGGTGCTGCTGGGCTGGTTACTGGGGTAGTCACCATCTCCAGCCAAGGTTGAAAGTAAAGCCGAACCTGTGCGGTACTTGTTTCTACGACGAACGGAGTAGCAGACACTGGAAGCACAGCTGCGTCACCCAAGATAGGATTCCATGCGCCGAACAGGAAAAACTGCACAAAGAAGGGCGGTGCGTTGAAAGGCGAACACATCGTAGCTGCTCTCCCGTGCTCACTCTAGTCAGGTAGCGATAAGTTCTCATAAACTATCGGGTTGTGTTGATTATTTTTCTTGTATATTGTGTTAAAATCACACTTTTTCACAACATCAGAAAAATAATTCAGGAAGGTACTTGCGAACGAACACATACAAGGTCTTTTTGCCACCTTCGCTAGCATTTAGTGAATAATTGCCTCAGGTTGGCTTGGTAACAATCCCATTTGCCGGAACTTAGGTGTTTCCTGTTCCTGCGATTGAAGTCAAATGCTCCAAAATAAAACAAAACAAAGTCTTTTTTTATTTACTGGTACATTCATACGAAGCCTTCTTCCACAAGTATTCTGACAATATACGTGGTTGATCGGGATAGACCAACTATAAAAAGCGATAGCCTTTGAAAACCCCTGTCACTAAAATGCCGGTGTAGGCGTGTTGGTATATTGGCAATATCGCAGAATGAAAACTTCTGTTGCATGAGAAGAAATAAAGAACTTTCATGTGGAAACCCGGTCATTTGCATGCCGATCGTTTGTGTTACCAAGCAGCGCTAGCTTTCTTGTTCTTTTAATGTAGTGGTTTTTATTACAATGCATATTTAAACGTAAGATACATGTTATAAGGTAGTGTTTCAATGACTATACTAGAATGTTCCAACAAAAACTTTCACTCAAGCACGCAAAAGTACGCGCTGTACGTTTGCGCGCGCGCGCGCACACACACACACACACACACTCACACACACACACTCACACACACACACACACACACACACACACACACACACACACACACACACACACACACACACACACACACATCTTAGAGTTTGGCCACAAGGGCAAGGTAATGAATGCGATAGCAAAAAATAGTAATGTTATGCGAAGTAGGGCTTGAAGCTACTTGCTTACGATCTCGTTTGTGTGATTCTGCAAAACGCAAGTGTAAGATTGTACAGCCGCTCTAGCGAGAGGAAAGGTTTTCGCTTTCGCACATTCTCTTCGCGTTTAGAACACATCCCGTAGGAATGTGTTGAAGCAGTTTCCTGATGCCTGTCGAGATACACATGGCTCGCTCGCCACTTTTCGCTGCACCACGCCCCACACCTCGCCCCACACCTCGCCCAGTTCACTCTTGCTACTATACTCCTTCCGCTCGCCTATTAATGCTTTTTGAAGGCACGCTATGTGTTTCCTCTGCTTGTGAAGCAATTGACGCAAGCCCCGCCCGCAGCGTGAAAAAAAACATGAAAAACACTCAAACTCTGGCATTTACAATAAAAAAGAAAAATATTAAAAAACACAATATTTAGGGTGTTGTGTTCTAGTATTATGCGTCGAAGATCATCTGTTTTATTTTGTTTAGTACATTATGTGAGCGAAAAATCCATAGTTTCTACGCAGTCTCTGAGTGTTCCAAAGAAGACGGTCACGTTAAGGACATAGATTGTAAATCATATTAAGAGTCAATTTCCTTATATGCGTATGTGGCGGCTGTTATGGATTAATGATGGTGGAAACATTCTTAGAACAGCAATATTTTAACTATTGCAATACTTTAACTTTTGCATGTAACTATTTAGGACGTTTGTGCAATCTATGGTATACCTGAAATGGAATGCATTGCACGTGTGGCGCTGTAAATTACTAATGTGATGATTTTTTAACAGCGGTAACTCAAAATAATTGACAGTTGTAAGTAAATAGATCATTACAAGTTGCAGTTTTTTGTTGTTCTTTAAAATATTTTGAGATTTTTTCAAGATTTCCATTGTATTACTAGGTTTGTTTTTATATAACTGATACGGTGCTCTCAAGACATGTTTATTTATTTATTTATTTATGGTACCCTCAGGGCCCGAAGGCATTACAGAGGGGAGTGGCAATAAAAAATAATACAGCAAACGGCAAAACGTAAAGGAAAGGAAGGGAAAATACAAAGCGATTGGCAAAAACACACAGTAACAAAGAATTAAATGTAGTAGCGGTAATACATTACAACGATTTTGTTAAAAAAAACGGCAAAACGGCAAAACGTAAAGGAAAAGAAGGGAAAATACAAAGCGGTTGGCAAAAACACACAGTAACAAAGAATTAAATGTAGCAGCGGGAATACATGATAACGATTTTGAAAAAAAAAAGCACGACATATATAACACGAAGCAAAATCAAACATCGCAAAACATGTTTTGCAAAAAGGCCCTAAAACGTGATGTATCGGTAATAGCCGTAGCTGATTGTGGTAGTAGATTCCATTCGGATGTGGTTCTTGGAATGAAGGCATGCGAATACGTTACGGTTCTACAGCGGGGAACATGAACTTTTTGCAGATGGTCCAGTCTGGGTGATATGAATGAGGGGGGTTTAATAAACTGTTCACGAAGATTTTTGCTATGATAAAGTTTATGAAGGAGACTGAGTCGGGCTATTTTACGCCGAATGGCGAGTTCAGGAAGGTTGAGCTGGGACTTCATTAAGGTAACACTGGCCGTGCGGTTATAATTGGCTAAAATAAGCGAACTGAACGATTCTGGACTGCTTCTAATTCATGTGTAAGTGTAGTGCCACCAGGATCCCAGACGGATGATGCGTATTCAAGTGATGGACGAATATAAGTAGTGTAAAGAAGTTTCTTAAGGGATGAGGGCGCCATGTAGAAGTTCCTGCGAAAATACCCGAGAGAACGGTTAGCCTTGGCGATGATGTGCTCCACATGGTGGTTCCATGACAGGTTACTGGAAATATGAACACCTAGGTATTTGTAAAATGAAACAGACTCGAGGTGGGTATCATTGAGATGATAATCTGGATACGCAAGTGAGGTGCGGCACACACGCATTGCTTTGCATTTTGAAATGTTTAGTTCCATGTTACATAATTGACACCAGGTAAATATGTTATTTAAATCCGTCTGGAGCGAGGTAACATTATTTTGGTTAGTTATTTTCCGATAAATTACACAGTCATCTGCGAATAGGCATACCTTTGATGAGACATTAGTTGGCAGGTCGTTCATGAAAATTAAGAACAGTAAGGGTCCCAACACAGAGCCTTGGGGAACACCCGAGAGCACCGGCTGGACGGGGGAATCAATATTGTTAGCAGAAACAAACTGTGTTCGGTTGGAAAGAAAGGCTCGAATCCAGTTAAACACGTTAGGGTCTAGGTTTAAGTGTTTCATCTTAAGAAGTAGTAACTGATGACTGACCTTATCGAATGCCTTAGAATAATCTAAAAAAATACAGTCAATGGTGAATCCAGAATCGAGTAGGACATGCAGGTCGTTTGTAAAGACTAAGAGCTGCGTTTCGCAAGAAAAATTCTTGCGGAAACCGTGTTGCGAGGGTGTGAAAAACTGGTTAGACTCGAGAAAGTTAACAAGGTGGGTGAAAATGATATGCTCAAGTATTTTGCACGGGACAGATGTCAGTGAAATTGGACGGAAGTTTGATGGATTGTGTGTTAGCCCTGATTTGTGAACTGGCACTATCTTACCGACCAGCCAGTCTTCCGGAAGGCTAGAATGCTGCAGGGACTGTGAAAAAATGCATGACAGGATAATAGAGGAGTATTCAACAGTGTTCTTCAGGAATTTAGCATTGATACCATCAACTCCACATGATGATGAGTTGTTAAGTTTCTTAATGACCGCACGAATACCTTCCGAGGTAACGAAGATAGCGTCCATAGAAGGTAATGGGGTGACGGCAAGGAGATTTGGTTGTTGATGGTCGCCTGGTGAGAGAAAGCTTTTATGAATGTGTCATTTAGTACAGATGCGCATTCTACGTCGGGCACGGGATGCCCTTCAGCTGTCAGCAAGGCTATAGCGCGGCGCTCGCTGCCACGCATGAAATTCCAAAACTGTCTAGGGTTATTTTTCAGCATAACCGGTAGAGTGTGACTAAAAAAGGAAGACTTAGCTCGTTTCACTTCAGATAAATAGGTTGTGGCAGCAGATTTGTAAGTAGACCAACGTTTATCAGACGGGGATTTGACAGCAGCACGATAAAACCTTTTCTTACGGTTTGAAAGGCGGTTTATGTATCTGTTGTACCATGGAGCACGTGTATTGGAAAGAACTTGTTTTATAGGGATATGTTTAACGGTTAGCTCTGAAACTTTAGCTTTAAATAAGTCCCAGTTGCTCTGCACCGATCTTTCAGGGTAGTTGGGTAAGAACTCATCTAGGAATGTGCCCAATGTAAACGCAACACGGGACGTTTCCACAACAGGCGTGAATTGTACTTTAAAAGATACAAGTATAAAGCAGCGCCTCGGTAGAACAGTGATTACGGAGCCCGGCTCCTGAGACAAAGGTTACTGGTTTGATCCCGGTCGCAATGGTTTCAAGTATAATCAGGCAAAATGCTGGAGCACCACATACAGCATGATGTGCACCAGTTACTCGAAATGTTTGAAGCTTTCTACTTCGAGGTCTCTCATACTTATATTGTGGTTTTGGGATGCAAACATCAGTTATATACGTTGGGAATCGGGCATAGCACATGGCGTACATTCGGCTCAGAGAATAACAGGCTTAGTTTTAAAACGACTGATTCCGAACTGATCAAAACATTTACATGGTATGATTTATCTGCTGATCAGCAACCTAGGCAAATTTCGCGTGTTGATTTATCGTTCTTCAGTATAGGAAATTCGTTGTTTTTACTCACGTCGATTGTGAATAACAAAAACGTCTAAGGTATCCATATGTCATGATAGCACATCAATCAGGCCTGCGAGCTAGTTTGCAGTGTTCAACACACTTGGCCACATTGTGCGCACGGCACTGATCTGTAACCAAGAGGGTGTGTTTCGTCGGTCAGTTATGTGGAAACGCACGTGTCACGTACATTGCTCGGATGATAGAAAACCTGAAGGACTAAGGTGCATAGCCAGCATCAATAACTGATCGTCCACCATGATGCACCTGAGAGTGAAAAAAAATCGGCCAATCCCAAGTATCATGAGAAACGATGTAATGCGAAGCATGCGGAGGTGTAGTACCTGGGTTGCAACTTTCCTTTTAAGCCCCGCCGCGGTGGTCTAGTGGCTAAGGTACTCGGCTGCTGACCCGCAGGTCGCGGGTTCGATTCCCGGCTGCGGCGGCTGCATTTCCAATGGAGGCAGAAATGTTGTAGGCCCGTGTACTCAGATTTGGGTGCACGTTAAAGAACCCCAGGTGGTCAAAATTTCCGGAGCCCTCCAATACGGCGTCCCTTATAATCAAATGGTGGTTTTGGGACGTTAAACCCCACAAATCAATCAACTTTCCTTTTATTCAAAGCTTTATTAGTTCATTACAGCCTTGTAATGACGCCAACAGGGACATGAGCATTACCGGCGCCAGACGTGGTTGGCTGATATGTAGAGATTGTGCTTACGAGAATGGTAACCACGTGAAGTGCAACTTGAACTGACTACACTATATACTAGATGGTGCTTAACCAAACAATTGACGTTAATTTGTTATAGAGCCATCCTCAGGCAAATAATAAATAATTTCTAGTGAAGGTGGCAAAAAATTCTCGTATGCGTTTGTCCACGAGTAGCTTCTTGAAAATTTTTGTTATGTGGTGAAAAACTGTGATTTTATTAAAACATACAAGAAAAAATATTCAAGACAACCCGGTAGGCTCTAAAAACTTATCACTAGCGCTTCGTGTGTTGAGATAACCACGAAAAACACTCGCTGATTATGTTTCCGAATATGCGAATTTGTACGTTCAACTAAGATGTCGTAGATCGGCCTGTTCAGATAAAAACAATTTTGCCTGATCTTAGCAGTATCTCGTGGACTATACGCATCTGGCATTTAACAGTGGCCTTCTCGCGTACGGAGTGAAAAGTTTCTAAGCTTGCAGGGCCACCACCAGTGCGAGAAGATATCTCGCTGTTTGGTTCTCTGGTGGCACTTGGGTATGATGGATGACCTCTAAAGTATGCTTCCGTCTGTTAAAATCAGCATGAAAGTGGAAGTATGAAGAGTCGGAGGTGCTATGGGTTCAAATATTTGTGTTAGCGCGTTTCTTCTAGAAATGTGGGATACAGTTCCTGTGTTCAGAATATTTCGTGATCAATAATATTCTCAAATATTGATGGGTTGAGAACAATGCAGAATCATACTTCAAATTTAGGAGAAAATGAACTTATCGATAAATAAACCCTGGATGCACCGAATTTTTACCAGAAACAAACTTTGAAGAACACGTTGCCAAATTCAATAATAACAAAAAAATATGGGTTAAGAGTAATGCAGAAACATACTTCGAATAAAAGAGAAGATGATCTTTATGATAAATAAACCTCTAGATCCACCAAATTTCTGCCAGAAACAAACTTTGAAGAACACCTTGCCAAACTCAGTATTAACAACAACAAAAAAACTGAAAACAAGCACTCCTAGTTGTGACAAGAGAACGCGAAAACCTACTAAAGGCACATAAGACTGGGCTAGTTTGTTAAGTTTACAGGAAGTGTATATCTTTCAAGTGTTTGGAAACATAGAATAGCAGACATTTAAAATTAGCAGTCTTTTTTTGAGTGCACAAACAGTTGATAACTTAATCTTAGAGAAGGATATATATTTGGTTATGAATTCACACGTAGTGCCGTTGGTGAATCAGTATATTACACCCGAAAAACTGAAAATTTAAAACCACCGAATACCAAATAAGTCACATATTTTGAAAGAAAACATGAACAACGTATGAAAGGAATGAAATTGTCACGTCTATTTTTTCTCTCTACTTATATTCTTCTAAGGCAACAGCTGCTGCAGCGGGTCACTGATTATGGCATTTGGCTTCCGACCAGAAAGACGTGGGTTCTATTCTGGCCACGATGGTTCCGTTTCTATGAAGACGAAATGCTACATGTCACTATACTGTGTTATGTCAGTGCATGTTAAAGAACATATTTTTTTTTTCTAAATAAAATGGAGTCCTGCACTACGGCCCTTCAGGGACCCCGAACTCCATGCACAGTTCACTTGCAGCAACCATGATCACACTTCTTTAAAACCATTTCAAGGAGCTGCGCTTGATGTTCTCAAATACGGAAATAAAAGCAGGTATGATACCCATCTAGATCACGCCAATTACGCTTAAAGAGCGCCAAAGGTTGTCTTTCTTAAGCGGAGAAAGGGTAACATTCTGAGCGTTCGCATAAATAGCAGACCGATGACGATGAAAACAACTTTTCAGTGTCATCCCCAAAGATTGTTACGGATAAAGGCTAAAAAGGTGGTGTTTAACGTTATGAAATCATCAGACTCGCAGTGGCGATTATAGACTGACAGCGTTTTAATCACTGAGAGGCATGTGAGTTTCTGAGCGCGCGTTCTTTTCTCCCTCTTTCTTCAATTTTCAAACTCTATCATCCCTGCCCTTGGCTAAGGTTGCATAGCAATCTTTCTAGACTGGTTCACATTCCAGTCTTTCCTTTTCCTGCTGTTCGTTCTTTCGTTCGTTCATTTGTGTAACTTATTGGCTATGCTGTGTTAACGGTGGCCCTAAAACACTTTGATAAAAAAGGGTCGTAGCTAGTGATGAAGCACGATGATTCACGAAGAAACGTGGAAGACAGTCTCACCGGACAAGAACATGAAGCCTATGTACGCAGACGATGGCAGAGAAGCTTCAGCTCGAGACACGTCAAAAGTGGTCATGAAGGCACTGAAGAAGAACCCCAGGCAGCGGCCGTAGCTTGCCGAGATCATAGAGACCACGAAGGAGACCACAGCCACCATCCAACTGAGTCTACTATCAGGCCCGGATGTCTTAGTATCGTGCTTTCTTGCGAAGTCACAGCAAACACACTTGTCCGGAAAGGTTACTACCACAGGGCCATTGCAATCGCCCGAGACGTTCTTGTGACCATTCTTTGCAGTGTGCTTGTCCAGGCAGTTGACTTGAGTTTGTTCCTGAAAGCCAGTGAAGAAATCATTAGATAAAAGGACCAAGCAGCGTACGAAAATATCACGAGAATCACTCTAATATTCAGTTTACGGTTGTTCCGAAGACTCAGCACATCTACGGGTAATTCACTAAATTTCTGGACTGACAGCTAATACTTGCAGGGATTCCGGAGCGGCATCTTAGGCATGAAGCTGTGGCTATGAAAAACGCCACGTACAAGTTTCAACTCGGTGCTTCGGCTGATATGAGGAGTATAATGCAATAAATAGAAAAAAGTGAGCACTTTTTGTTATGGTGCCATACGCTTAATGACAAAGCTCGACTTCACACGGGCGTCGCGAAAGCTACAGAGAAACGTTTTAGCTTCTTCGAAGCTGATGAGTGATCACCAACCCTGTAACTGAGACCTGGCTCCAGTGAATACTTTTTCTGGGTGCTTAACAAAAGTTTGATGTATGTGCCGTGTGTACAATCACCGTTGGATGTCGGCGAATTATTACACTAAAAGAAGCACGAACGAGTCAACAAGTATATCTCAGGCCTTAGAATCACTTCTGGCCAGCGGTCTACGCAAGAGTCGCGCTCGTGCCACAGTGCTTCTTTGGCCAGTGCCTTCGTGCGCCGTTGTTTGTCGTCACTTTCTAGTAAGACATGTCAATTCGAATATATTGCTGTTTATGAAGTAATTAGTAGTATCCCTGTACCCTGTTGCCTTAGAATACCCTGTAACTTGTCTTCATCATGCTAATCTTTTCTAGGCTGTAAATTTGTGTTCCTGACTTCCGAATACCAGATTTTCTGTCACTTTTACACTTTTTTATATGTTTCACGCTGTACTTTGCAATTGTGTACTTTTGCTGACTTTATGATATTGTAATGTCACTTTTGTTGTGTTGATTCTTTCTTTTTACAATATTGTACGTTGTGTCGGCTTTCAACCCATTCCCCCCCTATGTAATGCCCATTTGGGCCCTTAGGGTACCTAAATAAATAAATAAATAAATCTGTGGGCATACTGAAGGACGAAGTTCAGGAAATTTCTAGAAATGCTTAATACGCTAGTTTATAGGGACTCTAAACTGACAAATTGCTTTAATTTTTATTACTGTTAGAAGTTGGTCAGGCCGGAATGAACAGTACTTAACATGACATTAAATTAGCATAAAGCAGCAACAATAAGACTTCACTGTACAAAAAAATCAGTGAATATATTCAGCGGGCACGTCGGCTGGCCACCTGTAACAGCCTCGACCAACCCTTTGGTTTTCTTTATGCAGTTGCTTCTAGCACGGGTCACATTCAGGGCCGATGCATCAAACAAGATAGTGGATTCCGTCGGTGCTGCGCCGATCTATCTCGGCGACAGCGCAGAAGAGGCATCGCTTGTTCTCAACTCTTGGACGCCACCACCGTCATCGACTGACGCCTATATAAGCAGCCTAACATCACGGCTTTCCTTCAGTGGGCACGTCGGCTGACCGCCTGTAACAGCCATGACCAACCCTTTGGTTTTCTTTATGCAGGTTAGTAGCAAGTGTTCCTGTGTCAAAACTAGTGTTCCTTGCTTTATCCAGCTGACGTGTCCCACCAGCTTATGCATGTGTTACCAGTACGTGCGGAACATAGTACTGGGTCTATTGAAACTTTGGGGCGATATCGAATCAAACCCATGTCCGACTGCCAAACAAATGTTGAAAGAACTTCTTGAAGGCCAAAAAACTATGCATAAACGACTTGATACTATAGAGTCGAAACTTAGAAAGGTAGAAACGTTAGTGTGAACCCTCACGGAACTGACTAATAAAGTCGCCAATCTCGAAAAAACAGTGCACGGACTAGAAAAAAAAGGCTGAGGAATTTAGAAGACAGAAGCAGAAGAAACAATCTTCTGATTTTTGGCATTCCTGAAAAACCGGGAGAAACACCAGACTTGCTGGAATCGGCAATAGTTGAAGACGTTCAAAACTAACCTTGGTGTAGAGGTGAAATCTGTTGAAAGACTACACAGAATTGGGCATAAGCAACCTGAAAAACCTAGACTTGTGATCTTAAAGTTCATAGATGACAGGGAAAAAAGACACGTGCTGAAGAACTGTTCTACATTGAAAGGATTGGGCATTTCTGTGTCCGAGGACTTCTCGGCAGCCACGAGGCAAATCCGAAAAAATCTATGGGATAGTGCCTCTGATAGCAGGAAAACGGGAGTAAAGGTGAAACTGTCATATGATAAAATTTGATTTGATAACGAAACGTATGAATGGGACAGTATTCACATGAAGAGGGTTCCTATTAGTCGACGCAGTAGCAGGCTGCGAGATAAGTAGTGAGATAAAAGCAATGAAACTAAGCAGTTTCGTTGTCTTAACATAAATGCCCGTAGTTTGATTAACAAGGTCGTTGAATTAGAAAGTGTAATATTAGCCCACAAACCGCATATGTTAATAATTACAGAATCGTGGCTACACCGAGACATAGGTGATGATGAAATAACGCCACCAGGCTACGAAAGGTACCGTAATGACAGAGATTCCCGTGGTGGCGGTGGTGTCATGTTTCGAGAATCGCTATATGTGACACGATTACCCAATATTAAGGGAGTTGAATGTGTTGTCGTTAAAGTGTTATTTGATGAGCTACATATTGTCGTTGGGGGATTTCATCGCCCGCCTAATTGTGGTGATGAGTTTGTGGAACAATTAAATGAGTTTTTGTGTCAGTATAAAACGAGTAGTTGCAACGTCTTAATCGGTGGCGTCTTTAATTTTCCATGATAAATTGGTTGGATGAATTTCCACATGCCATCTCTGCTGCATCTGTATCTTGATGTTTTGCTGTTCCATGACTTGACGCAGCTTGTGAAACGCTCACTCGCATTCAAAAGGAATCTAGCATAACTTTAGACCTGTTTCTTGTTAGTAGAGGTATATATAACCACAGTCCGGTAATAGAAATTTACGACGGCATTTCGGACCATAAAATTGTGTCATTAGGCTTTCAACTGTACTATGATAAAATGCCTGATAAAAAGACCGTTTTTGTACTCGTATTCTCGCATGCTAGTGATGTGGACACAATAGACGCTCTTGATCATTCTTATTCCGATTTCCTAACGCTTTCTAAAGAAATTAAATGTTCTGTTAAGCGATTGTGGTGCTTTTTCAAAGACCTAGTAATTAAATGTATTCAAAACTTTGTTCCTCACAAACGCAAGGTATTAAACCGGCCTAGCCCCTGGATTACGAAAGAAACCGTACGCTTAGGGCGCAAGCTAAAGAAGGCAAGAAAACGACAAATAGAACGACCATCATTGTCTGGACTAGATAATATATCAGAGATTCGTCACACACAGAAAGCCAAATTGAAAAGTGCAAAGAAAAAATATCAAAGCGAGGCTTTGACAAACTTTCTCTTGACGTCACCAAATAAGTTTTGGCAGTATCTTTCACCCAAAAAAGTCCAGTATCAAGCTTATCGGTGATGTTATAACCAGCAAGAGGGAGATAGCAGGGGCGATGAATGATTACTTCTGTTCGGTGTACACGCGTGATAATGGCGTTACCCCTCATTTCATCACCTATGACACCATACCACCTATCGATGACGTCTGTAACACTGAAGGGGGTGTCTCATCGCTTCTGCTTAATCTCGATCCGCAAAAGTCCCCGGGCATTGACTCTGTACCTAACGCTTTTCTGATAAGGTAGGTTGAATGGAATGCCAAATACCTATGCTTGATCTTTAAATCATCTCTCCTGCGTGCTGAACTTCCGAGTGATTGCAAGCACGCTAAGATCGCTCCAGTACCAAAAACTGATGACCATTTGCTTGTATCCTCGTTTAGGCCTATCTCCTTGCTATGCACCATTGTCAAAATTCTAGGGCATATAATATTCTAACATTTGTCTGTGTTCGTCGAAAAAAATAACCTGATCACGCATCTTCAGCACGGCTTTCGCAAAAGGTATTTTACGGTAACCCAGCTTATTGAGACGTTTAATGACCTAGCAGCAGCGATCGATAAGAATGGTCAAGTAGATGTTATATTACTGGATCTTGAGAAAGCTTTTGATCGTGTGAGTCACCAGAAATTACTAATTAAGATCAAACCAATACTGAAAAATGAGGAATTACTTGCATGGATAACTGCTTATTGTTCAATGAGGAGCCAATGTGTTGCCATTGAGGGTGTCACCTCGAGTTCCGCCCCCGTGAAATCGGGTGTGCCTCAAGGGTCAATTTTGGGGCCATTGTTTTTTCTGTTGTTTATAATGATATTGTGCGAAACTTGCCCGTAAAAATAAAGCTTTTGGTGGACGATTGTATACTTTATCAGGAAATTTATATTTACAGTGATCAAGAATCTTTGAATACTGCACTAGCGACGCTACAAATGTCGTGTGAAAATTGGCAGATGAAAAATAATTATAAAAAACGGGAGAAATTCGAATTACGCGTAAGAAACAGCCGCTTCTGTTTACCTACCACGTCAATAGCCATGCGTTATCCGAAGTCACTAAACACAAATATTTAGGACTCATACTCACATCAGACTTAAAATGGAATGAACACGTAGAATATATTGAAAGAAAGGCAATGAAAGAGCTTGGCAATTTGCGAAGGAGGCTTGTGAGTGCCACACCACACATCAAGCTTCTCGCGTACAAAACTTTCATTAGACCAGTATTAGAATATGGAGCTGCAGTGTGGGATCCCTCTACTGAGTCCAATATTTAAAGATTAGATATGGTCCATAGAAAATATGTACGATTTCTTTTTAATTGTTATAGTTGGCATACTTCCCCATCACTTCCACTAATTAAAGCGGATCTCGAAAAACTACAGGAGAGAAGAAGAATGAAGAGGCTGAAGCTTTTTTACCTCATTTTCCACAACAAAATTGGTATCAACAAAACAGCGCACATTAGACAAATAAGTGAATATGCTGTGCGCTCGCATCATTCAAAGAAAGTTTTAAATTACGTAAGCCGCACAGACACATTCAGGTATTCATTTTTCCCAAGAACTACTCGTGAGTGGAATTGCCTATCACCCGATGCTGTACAGTGTCCAACAGTTCATTTATTTCTACATGCTCTCGATAACCACTAACAGTTTTTTTGTACAGTCATGCAGCCCAGAGTTACGTAATGCTTCCATTTTTTAGTACGTTTCAGTCAGCAAAGCTATGCCATTGTTGTAATGTTTTTAGTTTTTTGTAAGTTAATACAAAAGTGTTGAATTGTAACCACTGTCAGTATGCTGTGTGATGTCAATTATGTTTTTTTGTAGTAAACATTTTTGTATTCCCATTCCTGCTTAAGACCTGGTAAACAGGTCAGCAGTATGTAATAAATAAATAAATAAATAAATAAATAAATAAATAAATAAATAAATAAATATCAGTATGAGAGATATGGTATACCTATATGATAGAAGTTACCGTATTAAAAGGTTATGCGTAACCTATAAGTGAGACAGATACGAATATTAAAAAAACATTGGCAGCATATCCACGGAGTGAATGATGAAGAGCGGGGTGAAGCTTTCGTCCGTCCATTCGTTCTTGCTTCCTTCCGTACATGCGTCCATCTGTGTGACCGTCCATGCGTCCATCCCCCCGTCCGTGCATGCGTCTGTTTCTGCGTCCGTCCCAGCGTTTGTCCATGCATCCGCCCCTGCATCTGTTCATGCGTCCATCCATGCATCTGTCTGTGTGTCCATTCGTCCATCTATTCGACACTCCAAGCACAACCACGTCGCATCTTTTTATCATATAATCCCCATATAGAAGCACCGCCATTCAGCGGACATTCCAAGGACTAAACTAGAGGTGGCACACGCACACTTTCTTACGGCTTGCGCTTAGGGTCTACTTCCCACCTTTAACCACCTCGAGTTCATGGTATATACTAGTTCACAGTATTCTTGGCACTGCGGCCCAACGCTCGCTAAACCTTTCTAAAACCTACACAGTAAATTTTTTTACACCCTTAAGGGTGTAAACTGGCTTGTCGCCAGAGGAACACCCTATGGGTGTTTTCAGATACACCCTACTTAGAAGGGTGTTGAACACCCTAACATTTTGCTGAACACCCTTCGTGTAGGGTGTTCAGCTAACACCCTTTAAGAGGGTGTTGAAAGGGTGTGCGACCTTCGAGTAACGCGTTATTCAAAGGTCGCAGGTTCGGTTCCTGTCCATGGCAAGTTATCTTTTCACCCACATTTCTTCACATTTACATTACAATTCGGTCTAATAACTTCCCCTATACTTTCCTTGGCAATATTGTCTGTTTGATCTCATTATATATATATATATATATATATATATATATATATATATTAATGAGATCTAACAGACAGTAATGCCAAGGAATGTACAGGGGAAGTTATTAGAACCTATAGAATGTAAATAAGAAGAAAGAATAAAGAAAAGTGGATGAAAAAATGTGTGTGTGTGTGTGTATAAGCAAGCTTACTGAAATGCAATGATATTTCTCAAAGCCTTCTTTGTAAAGCCGACTATAGAAATTTAGACTGCCTTCTATAGTTATACAATTAAACACAAATATTTAGTGTTAAATAGCATAAACATCTTGGGTATATCAATTGGTGGCTCAGTGAGTCGATACAGCAAAGGTGCTTGGTATGCATACGTTTGTGTAGACACACGAACACATTATATTCAAAAAACATTATTACCCGTAACAGTGCACACTTCCCATGCAGGATGAGACATATACATATTTCAGCAACTTAATTTGCAGTTACACTTGGTATCGCAAAACCATGCGAGTTCAGCCTCACCTAGTTCATTTCAAACTATGATTATACAAAAATAACAGAGCTGCTCTGGCAGACATCGTTTCCACTTATTGATAAATATCTTTTCCCACTTCCTAAAAGCAGACATATATTGGCGTAAGATAAATGTCAAGTACATGTACCACAACACAGGTTTTCTCTCAACTGAAAGCAAACACAGTTATTATGATATTTCATACATACTACAGTTAGAGCATTTTACCGCCAATATTCGAACAGGTAAGGTCAGTGGCCGAAGAAAAATGATTAACAGATCAGCCCGCACCCCATGAAGCTTCACCACATATTAAAATAGCAAGTTTTATTTTTCAGCATCTTTCTAGGTAATAGAGACAGCATCCATTTCTCAAAAACACACTCTTCACAACAAAACCAAAACGAGGGCCGACAGGTGAAAATGCCTCCGATAGGCTGACCAAAGTTTCGATAGGAGAAACTATCTTCGTCAAAGGTGCCTAGCCTTCTCATCATTGGCATAATAGTTGCAAGGGGGTTAGTAAAGACGTCATCTCCTGGTGGTGGCATGTGTCCCTGTTGGCAATCGTAGCCTGAAAAACAAAACTATAAAGCAGAGGAGTGCAGTCCTTGCTTCATTTCAAGTTGGGTGGTAGTGATTCAGAATGTTCTCAGAGGGAGGAGAAAAAAAGAAAAAAAAGGAAACACCCAAAGTAGGAGCGGTGTGCTGCTAATGGGTGGCCGCTACAGACAAGAAAAAAGCAAAGAGGTTAAAAGTTGGAAGCCAGCAGACTCTCCCCGCGTTTGGCCATCACGAAGGGTTGCTGATTGGCCTATGCCGTTCTCGAACATCTATGAATGGGACTTATAAGAAAGAGGTTACAAAAAGGCGCAAGAGAGAAGCAGGCGGCTACTTTTAAATGCCAAGATTTCAAAGGTAAGCGACACCATATGTGTTTGTAAGACCACGTGTTTATTGGGGAAGGTCATTGGTTAAAATATGCTTTCACTATCCCCATAAGTGTCCCGCTCAACGAAATTGCCTCAAGAATTTGGCGGCATGTTGGCAGAGAAATAGGCAAGTTCGGAATGCAAAAGGAATAAGCAACTACGAGAGAAACACAAAAGAAAAGAAAAAATGAAAAAAAAAGGCGGATTGGTGATAGGCGACACGCTAGCGTTAACAAACGAGGAAAGGAAAAAGAGACGCAGAGAAATTTGTGGCTTGGCAATGACTTAATGGTGCACGGTAGGAGTGTTTTTTGAAGCGACAAAAGAGGAAAGGAAGCTGTGGTTGAAAGGTTCATGAAAATAAAAACTTCATAGTTGTGTGTATATAGACACATGTATATCTATAATTGAAGTTTGAAAATTTAGAGTGAATATTATTATTACAATATGTAGGTTAGGAGTGATTCCATGTAATACCAGTTATGTCTATTTGAAGGTTGAACGTTTCTAGTCCCTAAATATGGCCGCAATTATGCAATGGCTTTCAGCGATTCCAAATTACCACGTGCAACATTGATTCCTGATGGGTGTAGGGACATAAATTTGTGTATAAATTATGATTTTATGTATTTATTCTCTCGTGGTGACCGGAAATTATTTTGTAGAACATAAAGCTTTGCTTTTTAGAAAGTGTGGTCCTGTTGGTAGAAGTGACCGGCTACTACTTTCGGTAAATTGTGCTTTGTGTCTGCACGGTGGCCGTTCAGTCTTACGTGAATTGGCGGCCCACTTTCGCCTATATATTGTTTTCTACAGCTGGCACACTCAGAAAAGTATATTAGGTTGTTTATAAATGCAGGTGAAGCTCTATGTGACCTTGTGAATGTAGTCAGATGCTGTGCTTTTTATGTTGGTAGCCGGCTGTATATATTTGCAGGGTGAGCACCTGGGCCGGCCACAGGGATCAGACGTCCTAGTCTAAGTTTGCGTGAACAAGCATGTCTTTAAGTTAGCGTTGCAAATGCCACGTGCCACGCATTTCTAATTCCCGCAAAACTTAAAGCAAACACTAGGACGTCTGGTCCCTGTGGCCGGCCCAGATGCTCCACCTGTAAAAATATATAGCTGGCTAACAACTTAAAAAGCACAAAATTTGACTACATTCACAAGGTCCCATCGATCTTCATCTGCACTTCGAACAACCTAGTATACTGTCTTAAGTGCACCATCTGCAGACAATATATAGGCAAAACTGGGCAGCCAATTCACGTAAGACTGAACGACCACTGTGCAGACACAAAACACAATTTACCAAAAGCAGTAGCCAGTCACTTCAACCAATAGGGCCACAATTTCGACCAAGCATAGCTTTATGTTCTACGAATTTCTGCTCACCATGAGAGAGGAAATACATGGAATAACATTTGATACAGAAATGTAAGCACCTAACATCGATCCCGAATCAATGTAGCACGTCGCAATTTGGAATTGCTGAAAGCCATAGCATAATTACGACAGCATTTAGAAATGAGAGAGGTTCAACCTTCAAATAGACATAACCGGTATTACATGGAATCGCTCCTAGACTACAAGTGTACTATTGATGTTCTTTCGAAATTTTTTAAATTATAAATATAGATATACATGTGTCTATACACACACAACTACAAAGTTTTTATTTGCCAGAACCTTTCAACCACAGCTTTCTTTCTTCTTTTGTCCCTTCAAAAAACACTACTACCGTGCACCCTTAAGTCATTGCCAAGCCACAAATTTCTCTGCGTCTCTTTTTTCCTTTCCTCGTCTGTTAACACTAGCGTGTCATCTACCCCCAACCCGCCTTTTTTAATTTTTTCCTTTCTTTCTGCCTTTCTCTCGTTGATGCTTATTTGCTTTGCATTCTGAATTTCTCTATTTCTCTGCCAACATGCCGCCAAATTCTTGGGGCAATTCTGTTGAGCGGGCCACCAACGGGGATAGTGAAAGCATATTTTAACCAATGACTTTCCCAATTAAACACATTCTCTTCCGAACACATCTGTTGTCGCTTACCTTTGAAATCTTAGCATTTAAAGGTAGCTGCCTGCTTCTCTCTCGCGCCTTTTCGTAACCGCTTTCTTACGAGTCCCATTCATAGATGTTCGAGAACAGCATAGGCCTTTATCGTCGGCAACCCTTTGTGATGGCCAAACGCGGGGACTGTCTGCTGGCTTCAAACTTTAAAGCTCTTCGCTTTTTTTGCCTCTGTAGCGGCAGCACACCGCTCCTACTTTGCGTGTTTCCTCTTTTTTGCTTCCATTTTTTTCTCTACCCTCCGAGAACATTGTGAATTGCTACCAGTCAACTTGAAATGAAGTGAGGACTGCACTTGTTTGCTTTCTAGTTTTTTTTTTCCGGCGGCAATTGCCAACAAATACACGCACCACCACCAGGAGATGACATCTCTACTAACCCCCTTAAAGCTAACATGCCAAGGATGAGAATAAACGGCACTTTTGACGAACATAAGTCCTCCTATCGAAACATCAGCCAGCCTATCTGAGGAACTTCCACTGTTCACACAGACTATCCCACTCTTCACAAGTTTTTTCTGATCCTAAGGCAGTTTTCAAGGCATTCGAAACACTATGGGCTGTTTATATAAGCTCTGTACACACAATTTAGCCATCTGATGTACAATATGCAAAGTATAACAGAGTGACTTGTTGGGCTTTACACTCTTACAGAGTATAAAAGAAGGAAAATACGTAACTTCATATCTAACTCAGAATACATGCAACAATCATTACCTCTTACAAAAAATTAGGAATGTAATAAGCACCGGCACATACTTCGCAGAGCTGCTCAGAAATGCATCTTGATAAAATAGTTAAATATTGCAGTAAATTACGAATGCGAAAACACAACACCAGTGCACTAGTAGAGATGCCTGGTTGGCACCAAACTGCTGTACTTAAGATGCATCATGGAAGCAAGACCACAGCCCACAACTAATATACGCTTCAAGTAACCCTTGACTGCTAAACTGAAGGCCACAAAATCAAACCATGGCTGTGGTGGCTGCAATTTCGATTAAGGAGGAAATGCATGACACGTGTCTGCTTAGACGTGGATGGATTTAAAGAACCCCAGGTGGTCAAAATATCTGAAACCCTCTACTCCAGTGTCCCTGATAATTATATCATGGTTTTAACACGTTAACCTCGGTAAATATTATTCTCATTGCACTTGACATGAAATAAAGCAAGCAGATATTACTATGTAGTTGAAAAAATTCACCATTCAACCCTCCGATCCAAGGACTCACGTTACAATATTCTAGTATGCCTTCTATCAGTTATCATTAACAATGTTAAACATGAGTATGTATCACTGTAAAATATCCGACATGGTTTGGTATTGGCAAAGTTAGGTACGATGAAGTATGACAGTGGGAAAACACTTGATTGTACTTATGAATTGAACTTCCCAAAGGCAATGAAATAACTACAGTGACAAAAATATATTAAAATAGAATATTCAGTGAAGGTTACACTGAAGATAAAATCATTAATGTGCTACTTTTTATCACAACACAAAAAGTGTTTCTAAATGGCCAATTGCACATAAGGCATCAATTAACATGACATGCAAGTCTGGCGAGCAACACACTCAGTAGATCTTGGAAAAAACAAAATATCCAATAAAGAGCTCAGTAAGCAGCACTGACACATTCTTAAGTGCACTGCCTAGTTATTGAATTTTAGCCTTAGGAACAGAAAAACACCTTGGCAGATTGTGTCCAGGGGGACACAAAGTAATAAAATAATGCTGTCACCTGGCCTATCAACCAAAAATATTGAAATTTTAGTAACGCAAATAAGCAGGTATGTTTGCATTAAAAAGTTGGAGGCAGTCGTGTTTCTACACAGTCCCACTTGGAAAACTTTTTTGATTATGTTTATGCTCCTAGATATCCCGTTTGAAAGTTTAATTTTGCTTTTCATGATTACGCATGCAAGGCAGTGAGGTTTAGCAAAATATCACTCCATAGCGGTACGAGCAGTCGGTTCTTGCTATCGCCAGCGAATAGCAAGAGTAACCATTTTAATGTTTGCCATTGCCTTCCACCAACGGTCAGATTAAATGCATGAAATCAGAGTCTGTGCTAGTGCTCACTGTCCTGCACACATAATAATGCAAGCCGCAACTAAATTTCCAGCAGGATATCTGAGCACAGGCATGCTAGAATTCTTACAAGTGACAATATGTAGAAATGTGACTGGCTCAAATATTTAACACATACATGATCTCCTGCTGTGGTCACTATTAAGTTGACTAATAAAACTTAATGGCACCGCTGACAGTGATAATTATTGTCTCACATTGCATCCTCCTCGATACATAGCTATCAGCAGAGGTGGCTTTACATAGATAACTTACAGCGCTGACTTCTCTTTTAAGGAAAAACAAAAGGGTTAACTTTGAACACCCTGAACCTTTGTGCTCCTTGAATACAGCTACCAGGTGGCTCTCTGCAGCTCGCTTTTCAGAAGAAACAGAAGCCATGCGCCACTAATGTGCACCAGCAGTCAAATTTTCCACGAGCCAGCCTTGGATGATGGGCTAGTCCAGACGTCTCCCACACTCTCTTCCTACGACGAGCATGTATAGACTGAGAGAGAAACAAAAAAACAATTTACTGATGTGTCTGTTAGCGAAGCAGAATTTGGAACTCAATTTAGAATGATCTGGAAAGTTTTGTTTTAAAAGAGTAGGATGTACGAAAACCAGACATGCTACAACAAAAACATCCTCAATGTTTTTGGCGAACATAGCTGCAACCTTACGAAAGAATATGCATTTTTCACATAACAGATCTGTCACAAAATATACTTGAATAGCGCTCTGGCATAGTGCGTATACATGCCAATTCAATAATAGGGCAGTGCGTACATGACGGTATGCACTTTGATCAAGTATCCATTGGAGGTAACACATAAAGTTATATTACGAATTTTAGTTTGAACACAACTAATGCAACTCTCTTTCGGCTGCCTACATTAGAACGATTATGCCGATAACGAAGAAAATTGGTTTAACTAAATTACTATTGTCAACTGCTAAATTATGGCTGTTAATTTAATGATTCCAGGTGGCTAAAAAGGCAGTGCCCCTCACTCATCCCTAACATACCCCTCATTACAGGCTGTCTAATAAATAATGGGAAAAAATGTGGAAGTGCTAATACAACGCACCCATCTTGAGCTAAATACCATCCCAATAAAGCATGCAAGCTTCTGCAACGATCTCTAGTAACAAGAATACTGGAAGGCATTGGTCACGATTTAGCAATACACAATAAACGTTTGACGAGATTGATTTCTGAAGTTGTGTAATTGCGTCAATGCCAACAGTTTGGAAACATGCAGTCTATATTCATGATTGTCAGATGAACATACTGTCCAATTTTCCATTTTCACAGCAACACGTGCATGCCTTATGTATGCATACTAAGATGTATAACATTATTGCAAGTTTTGAGCGTTAAATGATATATTTGTTTCTCCAAACACCACAGATCCCTTCTATAACTGTAGCGCATGCCTATAGAATTTACTGAAGCTTGTCATCTGATTTGAAGACAAAACAACATGCTGACCCTAATTGAAATCATGACGTTTTGGCCCCCACACAAAAGCCCTATTCACAAGTGATAAAGACTGTGCTTTTATTCGAGGCCAATGTGTGGTTTTTCAATGTTTTCATGTGTGTTTCTGACCAGATCGGCATAAGCTTGTCATCTGTTATTAAATGCCATTGGAGGTGATGGTCTAAACTGTTCTTACTGTTCGTACAAGTAAAATTGCTTAGCGAAGTTTAAACACAAAGTTTTGGCGAGGCACATACAATATTTAATAAACCACCACAAAATAATGAAATCTAAGCATAGCGAAAACAAGCTGAATAAAATAAAATGTGCTCTACCGCATGAACTACTGATCGAATTAGGGCTCGCACAGTTAAGCTACAGTTATTCGGCCCCAATAAGCCATGAAAATTTTGTTCGGAAATACAGTTCAAGTTTAACGAACGGCTCAAAATTCATGGGTTCCGAACGCATCAGACAACCTATGTTGCGAGTGTATAACGTAAGCTCAGATTTGACTAAACGGACTGCATAAACACGTAAGCGTACATACGTGCAAGCCTTGCGAGCCGTATCTAAGACGAGGCAGCATGCTGCACGCGAACTCGAATAACACGGTAGTTCAAAGATGCGTGCCGGCGTGGATGCATACACCGGCATACGTTCGGCTGCCCTCAGCAATTTCTGATAGCAGTTTAAAAAAAGGGCGTACAACATACGAAACTTTTCAAACTGCTTTGGACGTACAACGTATGAAACGTACAACAAATGAACCCGTTGACTCCTGTAGCACACAATATGAACAGGCACGCAAAAAAAAAAATCCTCAAGTTAAGAGATCCAAACATACGCGCCCTAGGCGTAATCAACGCTTACAGCTAACAAACGCCGTCTTCGCCCAACAATTATTTAACCAAAATATTGGTCCATCGCGAGCAGGGCTCCCTGCCAACACCACTGCCGACAGAGGCGAGCGCCGTCACAACTCGCACAAATCCGCCGCCGAATTCCCACTGCGCAGGCACGCGCCATGTGCTTCACACACCGAAGCATGCTTGAATCGAAAGAAAAAGCTCGCCCACGCTTGACTTCCTACAAAAACGCCTTCATCCTGATGAAATGACACACACAAACAGGTTCGCTACGTTAAAAAACTTCACTTATCGCCCACATGTAACGAAAAACGTAGCATGGCGTCGTTATCACGCTCTCGGTGTTGACAAAGCGCCGACAGCAGGAATGTGGTACGTACCTGGCGAGTGTTCCAAAATGCGACGCCACACGTCCTCGCTTGAGTAGAGTTCATCTTCGTAATAGGCAGCACCGGCAGAACACAAAACACGAACGCAGCGCGCAAGCACACCTCAAAAAACGAGAAAAAACGATGCAGAACCGACAAGCTGCAGCACCCGACCAGCGAGCACGCCAAAACAAGTTCGGGGTTACAGCTCCGCAGACGTACAAAGGCGCAATAAAATGCTTAAGTAATGCGGTTAAGTACAAAGAGTAAACGGAAATATATATAAAATAAAAACAAAGCAGGAAAAATAGTTTTATTTTTATGAAAAAACGAAATAAGAACTTAACACGTGACTTTAGCGCGCGAAGTTTGAAATGCTTGCAGGTACAATGCATTTTTAACAAATGAAGAACAGCGGTAATAATCACCTAAAACACTCATGTTCTTGACTTCGAAATGTACTATGGTTGACGCACACATTTACACACAAAATTCTATTGCAATGATTGATGGTGCCTATGCATAGGCGTGCCCACCACGGGGGAAGGGGGGCGGGGGCAACCCTTGGTCACTTAGGGGGCAATGTAAATCCCTATAGGTACATAGAGAAATATAGAGGGGGCACTGTAACTCGACGTAAGTTTTTTAACTCGACGGGGGTTGCAGCGCCCCCTGCTGATCACCTCATACCCCCCCCCCCCCCCCGAGGGGATGTCAAAGAGAATAGATAGCAAATACAAATTTTACGGCGTGGGTCGCAGGTCCCACAATATATATATATATATATATATATATATATATATATATATATATATATATATATATATATATATATATATATATGTGTGTGTGTGTGTGTGTGTAGGGGGGGGGGCGAGAGGCGTGTCTCTTCCTCCTCTCGTACCCTTCTCGCCTTCGCTTCGCAAAGGCGCTGCGTGCAGCCATTCTCTGACCTTTATTTCTTCACCTAAAAAACCACTTCCCGTGCTCCCGCATGGTTGCAGAAGGTAGTGCATTGTTTTCTTTTTGGACCAAACACGTCTCGTCTTCGATAATCTTGTGAAAACAACTTGCACTCAAACGGCTTTTGACCGAGCAAGGGTTTTTTGTAATAAATTCAAGCTTTTTTTTTCTCCATTGCTTCTACACATGAATATGTGCTGTTCGTAGATCGTGACAGTAGCCCATTCATTTATTTACATATAATGTGGACGATATAAAGCGGCAAAGCATGTCGAATCATACAGTGCGAGAAGAAGTTAGTCTCTTTTACATTTTCTCAATTATTCTTAGTGTTCTGTAAAATTTGTCAATGCCTCAATCATTTCCTTGATTTTTTTCATCCCTGCGACATTGTTATCTTAGGAAAGGCATGCATTCCTTGCGCTATGCGTGGTATTTGATTTGCAAGCATGGATGCAGCTCGATTCTTGCACGTGCACCCCCGCGCCGGTGGTCTGGTGCTTATGGTGCTGAACTGTTGACCCGCAAGTCGCAGGATTGAATCCCGGCAGTTCACGGCGGCCACATTTTTAATGGACGAGAAAGAGTGCGAGACCTGTGTATAGTTAGACTTAGGTGCACCTTAAGTAACCCCAGGTGGTTTAAATTTTCGGAGCCCTTCGGTACAGCGTCTCTAATGATTATATGACAACTTTGGCACGTTAAACGGAACAATTTTTATTCCAACAATTATAGGTGTACACCCTTGTGTTCTTCAACACCCTCACGAACGGCATAATAACACCCTTTTTCCCGTTACACCCTTCTCTGAGGGTGTACCAGCAAAGAAAAAGGGTGTTAAATTCATTCAAAGAGGGTGTAAATCTTGAAAACACCCTTTTTACACCCATAAGGGTGTAAAAAAATTTACTGTGTAGGAGGTTACGCCCAGTGAGTATAACGTAGCAACCTTTTCCTGTCAGATAGTGCTCAATGTACATGCCAATGGTTGCTAATGGAAAATGAGAGACCGAAGAATTCGGCTTTTGCTTTCTTACGGCTTGCGCTTCGTATCTACTTCCCACCGTTAACCACCTTGAGTTCATGGTATACACTAGTTCATTGAATTCATGGCACTGCGGCTGAACGCTTGCTAAATCTTTCTAAAACAAAGGAGGTTACACCCAGCGAGTATAACGTAGCAACCCTTTCTTGTCAGATAGCGCTCAATGTACATGCCAATGGCTGCTAATGGGGATCGCAGCGTGCGCGTAAACCAAAAGCCGAATGCTCTTGTCTCTCATTCCCCATTAGCAGCAATTAGCATGTACATTGAGCACTATTTTTATTGTTCAACAATGCACAGAAGAAATCTCCTACCGACACCCTCTTGGAAGTGAAAATGTAACAATTGTTACACACTACGACTCTACGAGGGACGAACGAGTGCCGCTATAAGAAGATTTTCCCCTAAAATGTATGTCTCTACTGGACGTTACGCGGTTAAGAGTGTATAAACAATGCGAAAATATCGCACTACAGGGGGATTGCACAGTGCTGCCAAATCAATTGTGCGTCCCTCTCAGGAGTGAGCACTAGTATTATAGTAATTTCATCCTTCTTATGGTTACGAAGTGGTGGCTCCCGTTTCATGTGAAGCCAGCGGTCACCACCAGAGGTGCAGCTGTGCTTAAGATGGTATGCGAATGCAGCTATAGCTGTGTTGGTGTGTGGGACAACCTTCGTATGTTAACTTTGTGAACTTCTGGGAAGGTTGAATCACTTTTCAGGTAGCCACTTTCAACACACAACATGTGTTAATGGGTGCCTGAGGGCGTCATAAGCCTTAAAATAGCACTTAGGCGAAAAAGTAGCCTCAGAGACAGAGCAGAGCAGCTCCTGGTGGTTCAAGCTAAACAGACACACATATTGTGAATATGAAGCGCCATAATCATTATATAATTAGGAGGCATGGCAGACTGTAGACTCGTGATTTAATTTCGATCATCAAAGATGTTGATTTAAATAAAAGACGGGGCATTTTATTCCATCCCGTCTAAAATGTGACCGCCGGGGTTTGGAGAGAGCCGTTGCTGTACACGTGAAAAATTCTATACTGATGTTTATTAGATCTCCTTTTATAAGTTTTGCCTCAAAGCAGTTCGGCAGGGGTCCCAATTGTAAGAAGAGGCAAACTTCTTGACTTTCGAACCTCCACTCAACCGTAATAAATCGCGAATAATTGATTGTAATTGTGTTGAAAATAGACTAGAGGGGAGTAGTCATGGCGATAGGTACTGGGAGGAGAGGAAGACAGCAACTAAGTGGGCTTTTAGGCCAACCCTTTGATCAGTAAAGACGTGTCCAGCAGCACGATCATGGGTCCTTACTTTTAACGTCTGGTGCTGAGAAATCGGGGAACTGCTCAGTGCTGGACAACAATGTCTTCGGTCAAGCGGCTTCGAAATGTGCGTGGAGTGAGTGCTAGTGTCTCCTGCACCTTTTGTTTGGGTCCTACAGCCTTGCTGCAGGACCCCAACACCAAAGCGCGCGAGGTCAATAGGCAAGGCGCCGTTTTAAAGACGAAAGAAGTTGAGCTCCGCCACCTAGATAAGAACATTCTCGATCTCACTGAAGGAGACGTCGAAGGCGCAACCAAATACCACGAGAAGATTCTGTATGCGATTGCTTATGCGCAGTTCTTCTTGCCATAGCGCCACCAGGAGACAGGTGTCAGCGAGCCATGGGTGAGTGAACGTAATAGCGACCGAATGCCAGCAATGCAAAGCAATATTGAACTACTCAGTACGCCCTGCTACCGATCGGTCGCGCATCCCACGCTTCAACGTGCGTCAGTGTCTAGAATTCTCGAACCACTAGATCACCACAATTCACGAAAACAGCGAGTCGGCGCCCATTGAGAAGTCCAAGAATTTGCACACGTACCTGATGGGAGTGGCCAAGCGAGCTATCTAAGGCATCAGGCTGGCTGACAACAACTAATAAATTGCCGTAAGCACACTGCAAGAGCTCTCCGGTTGAAAATAATTACTAGTCAACGAGGACATCGACCAGCTTCTTGCATTGTCACTCGTAAGAAGTTCCGAGGAAGTGAAGAAGCTTCGGGTGGTGCATGACACCGTGCCTTTCCGCGTAAGTGTGATCGAAGGTCTTGGTGTACCACCTGAGCAGTACACTGTGGTGCTGCATCGGGTGCTAATGAGGTTTTTGCCAGTAGACGTGGCGATAACGTACGGAGAGAAAACAAAGCAGGAGAGCACCCGCGGTACTAATACATCAGGAGAGTCCACATCCCCTGAAGCGAGAACGCAGAAGGCGACCGACATTTTAGCGTTCCTAAAAATTCAGGTTGACATGCGTGAAGAAGAGAAGCAAGAAGTGGTGCCATCGTATACGCTCGACTCGACTACGGTACCTAACGACATGAGGTCGCCGACAAGATGTTCACAGGGCATTCCATCGGTATCCGCGCTAGCGGCGACGGGATCCCTCCAGCAGCGCACACTTTGTGCACTGTGTGGCAGCTGAGGTCTCAGCCTGGCAGAGTGCATGGTTGACATTTCCGCCGACGAGAAACGGGCCAGGTTACTTAATGCTCAGTACTCTTACGAGTGCTGAATGCGTAATCATGTCGCACGGTTTTGCAGCGTCTCCCTGAACCTTACGTGCAGCAAGTGCCAACGCCGACACCTAAGGGTCCTTTGTGAGCTCTCACGAGCCGTCACCATGGTGCATGACCACTGCTCCTACACCGGCATCACCGATCGCCTCGTCTGGCTCTACATCACCTATGCTAACTACGGCGTCAACCGACGCTACAGAAGCTTGACAGCGGCAGCCAGTGTTCATTCATCCGCACCGACGCTGCCGAGAGGTTGCAGTGTGAAGTAATTGGCACGGAAGAGCAAGCCACGGAATCCTTTACGTTGTTGACGCGTCTCTGTCCCGCTGCGTGGATAATTTATTGGCAGCACCGTCACATTAGCAGCACTTGAAGTCCCCGAAGCGTGCACCATGACAAGTCCACCACTGAACCAAGAAGTGCTCGAAATGTTCAGTGCCCAGGGGTATGATGCTGCTGACATGTTTTACCCAGAAACTTGGCAGCCAGAGGACGTCAGCATATTAATTGCGTCGCACGCTTATTGGAAGGTAGCCACTGTAAAAATTCATCACCTCAACTAGCAACTCACTGCCTTGGAAACGTCGTTTGAATAAACTGTGCGGGGCATTAGCTCTTGCTACAAAGCTGCAGCAACTAGTGTCTTTTTCTTTATCGGTTGATGGTTCTCCTCAAAAGTGCGATGAATTGGCTATGTGGCGCTTCGACACTATTAGCACTGAACACCTGTGGTCCAGTACTGCAAATTACTACCCAGACATCCACACATTTGAGCACTGTCTGAGCAAGCAAGCTGGTCTTTACCAAGTGCCTCTGATGATGCAAGAGCCTGGCATGCCTGACAGTAGTGACAACAAACAGCTTGCATCACGTCGTATAAATCTGCGACGAACCAGTTCAGGGAACAACCCGACCTGCTGAAACAGTTCTACGAAGCCATTACTGCTTATTTCAAGGACGGTCATGCAGAAAGAGTTGATGAAGAGCAGATTACAGCCCCTAATATTCATTAAATGCCGCATCATGCTGTGATCCACCGAGATGCAGTGACCGCCTAGCTCCGGGCTGTCTTTAACGAGTTGTCTCATGTTGTCAAAAACCAATGGAGCTTTGTCGAAAAGGGAGACTTGGTTTGACATCGTGCAACTATTGCTGTCCTTTCGTTGCTACCAAGTGATTCTTGTGGCAGATGCCAAGAAAGCATATTTGCAAATGCTCATTCGGTAAGAAAACCGCAATTTACTGCGTTTACTATTGGTTCAGCAACTGCCAACCAAGAAAGATCCCAGACCACCCATTGTCGCATGGCGGATGACTATGGTTACTTTCGAAGCAGCATCAAGTTCATTTCTGCTTGCCGCCACGCTACGCCATCATTTTGTGTCGTGTCGGAAAAATTTCCCGGGACGGTGGCCTTCCTGGAGAAGACATTTTACATGGATGACCTCGTCTTTGTGTGTCTACAGCAGAACAAGCCATAAATGTGTTCAAAGAAACACGGACCATTTTCGCTGAACCATGCCTGGAGTTACAGAAATGAGCATCAAACTCCGACCTGCTAAAGAAGCAGTTTCTCCAAAATAACGTGGCTATTGAGATTGAAGCAGGAGATGACCAACTCATGAAGGTTTTGGGCGTGCCGTGGGAGCGTAAAGGCAATACCATCGTGTTTACAGTGCGTAACGCAATCTTCTTTGCCACAAACAGACCAGCCACCAAGTGCACAATCCTTAAAACAGTCGCCAAAGTTTATGATCCGCTTAGTTATTTTTTCCCATTCAACGTGACAGGGAAGCGTATTTTCAAAGATTTGTGGATGCAGAAGCACTCCTGGGATGACACGCTGCCAGATGAAGTACAAGTTTCATGGAACGCGTGGTGCACCGAGTTGCCAGATGTCCAGGCACAGACGCCTCACTACGTGTTCCTGCATGACAGCAGCGTAGAGCTGGCATTTGAGCTGCACACATTTGAAGAGGCCAGTTCTAAGGCTTATGGTGCGTGCATCTACGTTCGGGCGCTTTGTACCGACGAGGCATGCGTCGTACGATTGCTCATAAGCTGAAGTCACGTCCCTTCACTCGAGACAATGTCCCTGCCTTGATTGGAGCTGATGGCCTGCGTTAGTGTAGCACTGCTAGCTGATTACGTACGGTTCGTGCCACCTCATTAGCAGGCACCCGCTCATTTTTGGGCCGACTCTCTCGTCGCCTTTCACTGGATCCGAACCAAACCAAGGAATCGAGATCTTTTCATCAGCAATCGTGGGGCGGAGATAGGCAAACTCACCAAGCCCGACACCTGGGTGCATTGTAGCAGCTGCGAAAATGCTGTTGGTCTACTCACCAGCGGCGTCTCCGCAAAGGTGTTTTTGGAGTTGGATAAATGGTGGCATGGTCCCCATTGGCTCTCGACTGATCCTAGTTTCAAGCTGGATGACGTTCCGAGCGACAGAGACATTGAACCTCTTTTTGAGGCAACCACGACGATCTTTCCATCGATTGTTTTGTCGAGGACTTCAGTTGTGCATGTGGAATATTTCAGATCGCTGAATAGGTTTTGCGCGTTACCGCTTTCATGCAGCGATTCGTTCACAACGCTTCGAGAAAGAGCCCTCCCCATAGTGGAACACTCACGATTTTGGAACTTTAAAAGGCCGAGTGTTGCTGGCTTCAACTCATGCAAGACTAGTGTTTCAGAGCCTAAATACAATTTATTGAGAAAGGAAAAGGGCTGCCATCAACGTCACCAATCCTACGCCCTGCACCATTCCTGGATACGAATGGACTCCGTGTCGGTGGCAGGCTCGACCTGCTTAAGACCAGTCCTGACATCCAGCATCACGTTCTGTTGCCAACAGAACTCAAGTTTACCACACTGATTGTGCAAGCTTCTCATGTCCGCACTCTTCATGGTGGCATTGAGCTCACCCTGACCGAACTCCGAGCAAGATCCTGGGTGTTGAAGGGAAGGAAGACCGTAAAAAATGTGCTCCCTCAATGTTTATTGTGCCGGAAACGACTACTGAAGGCAGCGTCTGCTCGATTAGCAACATTGCCACCAGAGAAAATAACTGAGGCTCAGGCGTTTTCAGTTGTTGGCATCGACTATTGTGGGCCACTTTATGTTCACACGACCAAGAACTCGCAGAAGTCAGAGATACTGATATTTTGATGTGCCATGACACAATATATTCACCTCGAATTTACCTCCGACATAACAACAGCGACCACAATGATCGCTTTTCGTCGGTTTGTTGCGCGGCGAGGTTTTTCAGCCATGGTGTACTCGGAGAACGCCCTAACCTTTCGTTCTTGTGCACGGAGCTTCAAAGCGGTCATCCCTGCGTTGCAAGAGTATGCCACCACTGCGCACATAGAGTGGAACGTTATTGTGGAACGAGCTCTTTGGTGGTGTAGATGGTGGCAGTGCCTCACCCAAACTACGAAACACCCTTTGAAGCTTACCTTAGGGCATAGCAGCCTTGATGTAGAAGGCCTCTGGTCAACAATATGTGAAGTTGAAGCCGTCAATCATAACGGACCCGTGACCTACTTGAAGGATGACCCCAATGAATGGCAGCCTTGAACTCCGGCGCACTTTCTGCTGGGAAAACGAGCAATCACCACGACGGAGCCGGGTGTCACAGCAGAAAAACTGCAGCTACAACGACGATTGCATCACCGAAAGCGGATCAGCATAGAGCTTCAGCGAAGATGGAAAAGTTCCTACTTACTGCTGCTGCGATCAGCGCACTGCCGCCCAACACAAGGTTCCTCACCAATTCACATAGGCGACGGTGTGATAGTCAACGAAGAAAACACTTCTTCGACGTTCTGGAAACTCGGGCGAGTAATGTCACTGCATCCCGGACGAGATGGGGTAGCTAGAGCATGCACCGTACGTTTGGCTATAGGCCACGTGGTGAGCCGGCCAGTGCAAAAACTGTGTGTTATGAGCCACAAAGTGACTGACGGAAGTTTCATTTTCTACCACTCCGAGAATGCTGAAAATAGGCAAGTGGGGAGTAGTCTTGTTGGTAGGTACTGGGAGAAAAGGAAGAGAGCAATGAAGTGGGATTTTGGGTTAACCCTTTGTTCAGTAAAGACGTGTCCAGCTCTACGAATACGGGTCCTTGTTTCTACCACAATGAGTACCAGTTTTTGTCCAGCAGGGTTGTTTAATATAATACGTTAAGTGGTAACAAGTGTTTTAACTAGACACCATTACATCAACAATACTGTATTGGCTGCTTCTGTAGAATGATTGTTTAACAACGAAGAAAATAAAAAACAGATGTCTTCAACTAGCCCCAAGCTCTCTCTCCAACGTGATGTCACTTCTTAACAAGATTTAAATAATTGAAAATACCATCTCAGGCAGCAAAGATGGTCACGACATCAATGTCTTTTGGGCACTTAAACATGCTCATCAGTTCAAAATTGGAATAACCGTTGTCCACCAGTTATAGGGCAGGCATTCAGATCTCGCTATGCGACTTCTTATTTAGTAAAGCAAACCCGCATTTTGTTTGCTTGTAAACAAATTCACGTGCTGGCACTCTAAACTTGTTAGGAACGGTCGTCCCACAGGCAATCTTCAGCTGTCTCAAGAATAAGGCAGCAGCTACACCGAAACCACCCTAACGTAATCATCAGCACTCATCCAACAGCGCAAACGCTTTGGCACGAGAACCGTGCTTTTTCGACACAGTTTCGTCTCGCTGGTGGAGCCTTGGCCACTGTAAGAGGTTGCCCCATTGAGTAACAGTGAAGTTTTGTGACCATTAGGCTGTACCTACTCGACAGACCAAATAGCGATTGGAGTTCACGGATTGTGTAATACGTCTGCACACATCAGTAATTCCAGCTTCCGTTCGCATGGAGTGATTCGTGCAACAATGGAAGCTCAAAGTACAGTTAGGATCCTCGAGGAGCATTATAGGAATTGTTGCTTCAAGAGGAGATGCCACTCGAAGACAATTTTTTTAATATTCACCCTAGAGCAATGAAACTTGAGCTGTTTATAAAACTTTTTCTGCTGATTTGAAATATATAATTAGTTTTCTTGCAAGTTACACACTTTTAGCTCTGCAACATGACAAAGTGAAACCCTAACCTATTTGCCCTCCCCCTCTTTTCTTCCCTTCACTACTGTAATTTTTTACAATTCATAGTTCATAAGGCTTCAAATAAAGTGTAGACTGCAAATAACTAGTTGGAAAGCACATACAAAATATGTAATATGCGTGAAAAATAATAGACGTAAAAAGTTCATATTTCACCTACCCTAGTAAAAGTATAAATACAATATTTTTATTTTACAATAAAATATTTAAATTTAAACTACGTGATTGCATTTGTCACACTTCGGAAAAATTTGGGCAACATTTCATGCAGATTCGAGCACTAGAACTGCCCGAAGAAGGCGGGGCACATTGGAAAAAATAGCAAAAATTGTGTTTTGAGAAAAGCAAGCTTTATGTTGAAATTGAGGTTTTATTTATGAAAGATATCATTACATCAGATGAAATTTGCACACCAAAGAGTACAATCCTTCTTGTAGTGGTCACTGCAACTAAAGTACGCCAGGACCATGAGTTTGTCCCTCTCTGCTTTTTCAAGCCGACTTCTCACAGACATTTCGCTCACAGACAGGGCCATGAAACGATCATTCAATGGATGGATAGATGGATGGATGGATGGATGGATATAGCTGTACTTTTTAGATCGGGTGGTGGCTAGTGCCACCAAGCCGTAATACTTAATGAACCAAAAACTAGAATTTTTTTCCTTAAATAGTGAGGTTGAGCATTCGTACTTTGCAGTGAAGGGTTTAATTTTCACTCGTGCTTTAACTTTAGCCACCAATCAGATAACCTCCTTCTAGTTAATTCTACCCGCTTAAAGTCTATTTTGCCCTCCCTGTCCCTAAACCACAATGCTTTGAAAAACTCTGCGCAATCATCCTTAACTATAGTGCCAAGCCCCTTACAGAACAATATGAAGTGTTCGGCAGTTTCTTGTTCCTCTCCACACGCACTGGATACCATGTCTACCCCTTCGTAATTCGCCCGATATGTCTTTGTTCGCAATACTCCCGTCCTGGCCTCAAATAGCAGAGAACTACCCCGAGTATTATCATAGACCCTTTCCTTGGCAATTTCCTGCTTAAAAGTTCAATAGATCACTAGTGCTGACTTAATAATCATGCCAATTCTCCACATATTGGTCTCAGCTTCCTTCACCTTCTTCTTAACCGATAATGTTTTTTTTTGGCTTTGCCCCCTGCTGTTTTTCAAGTATTTACCAGTCAATTTTATGGTTCGCTTCCTTTATTTTGTATCGACATTCTTCATATACAAGTAGCTGAATACCCTCCTAGCGTAACGCTCCTCCCCCATTTCTCTCGATCGCTTTTCAAATCTTATCTTGCTGCTAGCTTCCCTGCCCTCAAATGATGTCCATCCCATATCACCTTGCACTCCCTGATTTTGGTGTATTCCCGTGAGCTCCTAAGGCACGCCTACCTATTCCACGTTCCTTAATTTCTAATCTTGCTCGAACTTCTGATCCCATACACAAGACCGCATTGCTGAACGTCAGACCAGAAACCATGACCCCTTTCCATATTCCTCCCACAACATCTTACCTATCGTAATTCCACAGTGCCCTGTTTTTCATTACTGCTGCATATTCCTGTTACCTTTAGTCGTGGTCTCTTATGTACTATTTCGTGGTCTCTTATGTACTAGGCCCCATTGCTTATCCATACGCCCAGATATTTGTATTTATCTGTTATCTCTAGCGTGACCTCCTGTATTCTAAGTTCACTACCTTCATTGTCAATAAAAATAATGACTACTGATTTTTCCTTACTAAATCTGAAATCTAACCTATCTCCCTCATTACCGCAGATGTCCAACAATCTCTGCAAATCTTCCTTGTTGTGGGCCATTAGCACTACATCATCTGCGTACATTAATGTTGGTAGTGCCTGTTCAATGAGGTTTCCTTGTTTGACGGAAGAGAGGTTGAAGCCCTCTAATTTTTCCCTCTAATTTAGCCTCTAAGCCTTGTAGGTACATCATGAATAATAAGGGTGACAGGGGACACCCCTGTCTAAGCCCCCGTTTTACCTCTGCAGGCTTGGATACTTGTTTTCGCCAATTTATAGTTCAGTTCAGTTCAGTTTATTCATTCATTCAAAATACAAAATTCGTAGAATGTAGTATCCAGACGAGGGTCCCAAAGTCAAGCGACTGCAGTGAGACCCTCGGTTAACAATAACAATAAAATTATTAATTATAAGAGCACGTAAAATATGCAACACATGTGAAAAGTAAACAGTGAACTTACATAAAATAACATCAAGTAAACAAAAAGGCAGTCAGAATGCGACACAAGAACATTAGTAGTAAGTTTTACAAGTAAAACATAATCACGCCATAAAGCAATAACCTAAATTTGCAAAGTCTTTCCAATTTCATGCCCGGATACATAAGAATCGTAAAATAATCATTGTTGTCAACCTAGTTATGCAAGATGAAGTTTTTAAGATCACGTTTGAATGCATGAAAAGATGACGATGAGTTTAGTGTATTGGGCAGATTATTCCACAATTTAATGACCGCGAAGGTGGACGTCATTTTGTTATAATTGGTGTTACGTTTAGGTAAAAGGAAGTTGTGACTGTGGGTGAATCAGTGCTATTGGTGTTAGTGAGTAAACTAGCATCGAATAAAGCGAACACAAGCTGTTTGTTAAGCTGTTTATATAACAATATGATTAAGTGAAAATTAAATAAGCCAGACACAGTAACAATACAGTTAGCCTGAAGGAGTGGGGTAGCATTAGAATAAGATGAACTGTTGGTAATAATGGCCTGATTATGAACGTGCTGTACAGACGAAATATGAATGTTATATGTATTTCCCCATGATGTAATGCCATAGATGATGTGACTATGTATGAAGGCAAAGTATGAAGACAATAAGGCTTCAAGTGAAAAAAAGACGAGATTTGATGAGTGATCCTATACCAAATGCTGTTTTTTGTTTGACGTAAAGAATATGATTGGTGAACTTTAAGTTTTGTCTAATTTTACGCCCAGAAAACACACACAGTTACACGCAGGAATGAAATGATTGTCAATGAACACTTGTGAAATGAAAGGTAGCATTTTTGTGATGTTTTACAAACCATGAACTGAGTTTTGAGCGCGTTTAAAATAAGTTGTTTAAGCGACACCATTCAACGACATTAGTCAGTTCTTTGTTCAACATATAGATCAGAGTTGGTAATGATTTATGCGAGAATAAAATGGTCGTATCATCAGCGTAAAGAATAACTTTAGAATCTCCAAGGCAGTCAGGCAAATCTATAATATAGATACAAAACAGTAAGGGTCCAAGAATAGAACCCTGTGGGACCCCTTGATTAATTATTTTAACACTAGAATTAACGCCCCAATGCAGACGGATGTTCACGATCAAGAAGGTAGTTTTTTATGAAGGTCAAGGAAGGGCCAGTGATTCCCAAGGACTCTATTTTGCTAAATAAAGTATTATGACTAATGGTATCAAAGGCTTTCGTGAAATCAAGAAATACAGACCCTGTGAAATTACCGTTGTCGATGGACGTTTTCAAGAAATCGGTTAATGATAGCAATGCTAAATTCGTAGAACTACCAGCCCGGAAACCGAATTTTCAAGGCTTGAGCAGCTTAAATTTATTGAGATACTTGTTAATACGTTTCACAAATAATTTTTCAATAAGTTTGCTGATGGAAGACAAAATAGAAATAGGGCGGTAGTTACGGACATCTGTCGTATCACCTTTTTTTTGTGTACTGGGATTAACTCGGCTTTTTTCAGTGAGCTCGGAAATATACCATGTTTCAAAATGACAATAATTATATTGCTTAAGACTTCTGAGACGTCTGGAGCAGCAAGTTTTAAATGAAACGCCGATACATTGTCTAGTCTAGCACTACTGTTTTTTATACTCAGGATTGTAGAATAGACTTCGTCAATGGTAACAGGAAATAGAAAGAATAAATGGATACAGCGGGTAAGGGTGTACGAGGATACTTTGGGCCTATCATTGTATACTTCATAAAAGTAATCACTAAAAGACTCGGCTATGTCAGAGGACTCAGTACAGATTTGCTGTTCATACCTAATTTTATCAATGAAATTACTAACCTAAGGTCTGTTTATAAAGTCATTGAAAAGTTTCCATTTTTTCTTTGGGTCATTTCTTGCTTTACAGAATTCTTTTTCATAATAAAGTCGTTTTGATTTTTTCAGCAGTTTTTTCAACATCTTCCTATATGTTTTATATAAGTCTCAAATTCACATTAAATGGCTGTTTTTTTGTTTTCCTGTAGAGATTATCTTTTTTCCGCATACTAGTTAACAAGCCTTGAGTTAACCAGGGATTACGTTGAAACCTATATGTTTTCTTGCATTTAACGGTTGTAGTGTTTGCATGCACAGCTTTAAGGAATAGGGAGCAGAAGTTGCGTAGTGCTTCTTCAGGATTTTCTAAGGTGGTAATGTTAGACCACTCAGAGCCTTGAATTGCCATGATAAAGTTTTCTTGATCGAAGGTTGACGTGAAATGGCACGTGCTAAGGCGACGTAGATTTACGGTGAAAGTTACAAAGACAGGATGATGATCAGTGATGCGCACATCAATGACTACTGCGCTAGGGGTTGGCGAAAAATTGCTTAATACGTGGTCAATGAGCGTGCTTGTTCCAGTGGGTGAAAATCGAGTAGGAGATGAAATTAAGCTTTCAAGTCCGAAGCCAAGAAAACAATCACTATATGCTAAGGTGCTGTTGTTATCTGTATCCATTAGGTTAATGTTGATATCACCAACCAAAACAACTGACTTATTTTCTGTGGTGATAATGTCGAGTACAGCAGCTAAAGTATGTAGAAAATGTGGAATAGGCGAAGATGGAGAACGGTAAATGCATGCAATAATCATTTTATTTAGATTAACAGAGGAGGGGAAGGCAGCCTCGATCCATACAGATTCACAGTTCGGAATATTCAACGATAGGTCAGTCCTGCGATTGTACTTTATCCCGGGCGATATAAATATGGCCGAACCGCCACAGCGACCCGAATCGCGGTGACAATATTCAGAGTTAAACGAGCGAAATCCGTACAGATTGCCATCGCAAGATCCTAGCCATGTTTCAGTACTACATAAAAATGAAAAGGAATGACAGAGTAAGTCAGTGAATCCAATGATGTTATCGTAGTTTTTTGGCAAACTACGCGCATTGATGTGCAGCAATGAACAAGTAGAATTAGCAAGGAGGGATTTAGTTTCCTCGAAAGGAAGCAACGACATGATGATACACGACGAAAGCTAATGAGTTGGGAAAAGCGAACTGAATTTGTCAACGTCACGTGAATAAGTTGAGATCAGATTCCGTATTAATCTAAAATACCCCGCTGTCCTCTGTCTTGCGGGCCTTGATATGACAATTCTCTGTCCAGAGGAACCGCCATTTCTTTTCCTTTTTTTAGAACAAGCGCTTTACTAAACAGCTTTTTATTGGCAATGGTAAGATGTTCATTGACAAAGCCTGGATTGTCATTACTTCCGGATAGTCCTAACTGGGAAGCACGCAGTCGCGCCTTACGCGCTTTGCGAAGGAACTCATTTTTCTTCTCGCGTGAACAAAAGCGCGCGACCTTGTTACCTTTGTAGATATCCTTCAAAAGATTAGTGACTACATCTTCCACGCCTAGTGCGTCCAGTATTCCCCCCGATTCCTCTTGAACCACGCTATCGTACGCTCCCTTGATATCCAAAAATGCTAGCCACAGGGGCCTGTGTTCCTTTTCTGCTATTTCGATGCACTGCGGCAGTGCGAACAGATTGTATTCCAACCTCTTGTGTTTCCGAAACCCATTCTGCAGTTCCCCCAGCACACCCTCATCCTCTATCCATGCCTGCAGTCTTTCCTTTATAATCTGCATCGCCAGCCTGTAGACCACTGATGCCACTGTTATAAGACGGCAGTTGTTCATGTCAGCTTTGTCCCCCTTTTCTTTATAGATCATGCTCATCCTGCTAAGTTTCCATTCATCGGGAACTTCTCCATCGATTATTGTTCTGTTGACTGCCTCTCTTAAGGTCTGTTTAGACTTCGGACCCGATGTCTTTATCAGCATAATTGGAATGCCATCTGGGCCTGTTGTTGTTCTACTTGGAACCCTCTTCTCAGCCCTTTCCCACTCTCGTTGTGAAAATGAAGCCATAACACCACTTGATCCATCTTTGTCTATTGTGTTACGTAAGGCACTTCTTTGTTGAAAATTTTCTGTCAGTCTTCTTATATATTCAATAGCTTCGTCCCCTTCTAGTCTTTCACCTTGAGCTATAGTTATAAACCTCTGCTCTTGGCTTGTTTCATTTGTTAGGGAGTTTAGATGGTTCCAAAATTTTGCAGCTGCCTTTCTGTCCTTTTTATGTACTTCTGCCAGCCACTGAGAACCCTTTCTTTTAGTCTTTTCATTGATCAGGAGGGGTGCTTTCCTTCTAGAGCTTAGAAAGATGTCCCATTTTCTTTCAACCTCATCAGTCAGTTCACCCCGCTGCTTGCATGTCTGTGTTCTTTAGAGGCTTCCTGACGTTTTGCTATGACTCTCTTAACTTTCTCATCCCACAAACTCTTGGGCTTGTGCCTTCTTTACCGGGGTGACTTGTCACGTGCCTTAGCAAGCTCTAGCCCAAACAGTCTAATTAGATGTGTGTATGTCCACACTGTTTTATTATTCTCAGTGATTACTTTCTCAATTTGTTTAGTGGCCATTTCAATTTGCTTTTCTGAATAAAAATTTTCCTGTAGTTGCTCATCTTCTATCGTTCCCCCTTTCACTGCTCTTCCTAAACTTAGCTTGATACGTTTGTGATCACTACCCAGACTTCTGAAGCCACCTTCATCTATGTGCATTCCCATGAGCTTATCGTACACCCCTTGTGACATCAGTGCGTAATCTGTCGTCTACTGCAGCCTTCCTACCTCCCATGTTACTCACACTTCTCGGTACTGTTGCAGACGATCAAATCAAGCCTTTCACACATATGTATGATCATTTTGCCTGTCGGGTCGGTATACTCATCTATATCTTCTATGTTCTCATTCATATCTTTTAGTATAATTCGCTTGCCAAACGCTTGCCAAACTAACACTTGCCAAACTTCCGCTCCATCTGGCAGTGCCTTGTGCCAACTGCAAGCTAGGAAGTTTGACAGGACTGTGAAATATAAGCTAAGTCCAGTGTCATGCCATTTTGCAGTCATGTTTGTGCCACATACCGTCGTACATAATGGCAATGTCATCCCTGCTAATTTCTCTCACTGCGAGCCCTTTCCACCTCCCAAGATTGGCGCTGACGTCATCCATTGCTGCATCATGAGCTTTCCGGCTGACAGGTGTGAATGACTTTTGATGCATTGGCATTTGCAAGCCAACAACTGCCGCAAATCGGACCAGCTTCTCGTACCATATTCCTACAGAGCGCGCCGCACAACGGCTTTCACTTGCGAGCAATGCCTTTTTTTTCATTCATAATGGAGATAATTACACGAGAAAAGCATTGTTCAGCTGCGCTGCTCGACAAGACATGGACCCCGTAAATAGGTTTTACAATACATACAGGCGCGCAGCGGCCAATGGCGGTCCCCGATTCGTACCATGTGATAGGCCAGTCGCGACGCTCGAAAAACGCGCAGAAGAGTGCTTATTTTTTATTATTTCTTGCGCTGTATCAGCGAAAAAAATGTTGTTATTTGAAAAGTGAGGCTTGACTCTTTGACTCATGCGATCAACAAAGGCGAGCGGCGGCGCATTATCGGCGGCAAGGTGCTCATAGACTGCACACTTTCGACGTTTTAGCAGGCACCTTGCGCTCTTAATATGCAATTTTAAAGCATTTCAAGTTAGGTCTCGACCTGTATTATTTTTTTTTCATATAAGTAGAGGTATTATTCTTACCAAAACAGGCGAAAATAAAAATCAGTAGTTTGAAAAAAAACTCACGTTTTTCGACCTGCATCTCCCCTTAAGCGCGAATCATGCTCTTTCGTGTGAATGCTAGTTGCAGAGATTCGAATCACGTCATGTATCACATGGCTTATTTGTCCGCAATTATATCCGCTACATGGACACAGCTTGGAGCTGTAATCACACGAAGGACGTGATTAGAGACTTATCAGTCACGTTACATAAGCGTATGAGTGTTCTGTGAGTGTTTTGACGCGATGAATGACGTTGTTGCTTCGGTTGAAAAGTGGTGCTAGTGTGTTTCGCTCTGGTGAAGTTCGTTTACATTGGCATTTCCCCTGCCTTTATTTTCTTGAACTTGGGAGCTGGCAGCTTTCTTCCGATACCGGTTGGCTTGCGCTTATTTTTCTCGAAGCATGGGTTCCCTTAATAGAACTCGGCGCTGGAGGTCTCGCACTAGCTTCCGTCGCTGCCGCTCGAGTCACGTGACGTCCCACAGAGCAATGCCCCACCACAGTGCAATGAACACACGACTTGGATCTGCTCGTGCCTGATGCCATCTTCTCCTGATCACGTAACTTGGTCTTGCACCTCCGTTGTACTGTCCCCTCTTCTGATGGTCACGTTACCTGACTCTACACTTGCGAGATATTGGACTACAAAGTTCCGACCTAATAGTTCTACTGTGAAAAAACACCCAAACAATCGTTATTTGATTATAGCTTCAAAGCGTGTTGTACAGCTGTACCAGCATGATTCCAGACGGCAAAGAATGAAGGTAACAGTGGCGCTATTATTCGACACAAAAATTGTCGTTATCCGATTACCGCTTCATGGGGTGTTATACAGCGGCATCTGCATGATTCCGGGCGCAATGAGTGGGCGTAACAGTTCCGCTGTTATTCAATATACAGATGTCGTTATACAGTTATAGCTTCAGAGGGGACTGAACAGCTGCGCGTGCATGATGCCTGACAGCAAAGGCTTGACCTAGAACCACTGTTCTGCTAAAAAAAACCTAAAGCGCTTTCAAGGATGGCCGTCGCTTGCTTGAAAGGGAGCCGAACTGGAGCAGAAGGTTGTTACTAAAGTCGTGGCACATACAGAGGACAGCCCGTAATATCAACCGCTCCCTCGGAACTCTTCCCCCAGTTTATACACACGAACTGCGCTCCACGGCAAAACGAGAGAGAGAGAGAGAGGTCATGAGCCAACCCGCGAGTGCTTTGAAGATGACGCTGCTACGTAGCCTCCGCAGTCACCCCTGAGGAAGGAACCAAGTCGGTTCCGAAACGTCGGTTTTCTTCAAAACTTTTGGTTGGAGTCTAAATCATTTTCCAAGAATTACTTTGGACGCGCACAAGGAAGCCATGAAAAAAATAAAGTGAGGCCATTGCAGCCGTCTAACAGAAAAACGCCTTTTACAAAAAAAATCATAGCCTGTGCTTAGCATGCGTAAGAATTTCCGCATCTGCGATCTCAGGAAACATGTCACCGTCCAGAATATCTTTTGAGCCCACCGTGGTGGTGTAGTTGTTAACGTGCTCAGCTGCTCACCCGAAGGTCATGGGTTCGATCACGGCCGCGTTCATCGCATTTCAGTGCAGGCGGAAATATAAAGTAATGTGTACTGTACGTTTTCAGTGCACGTTAAAAAACACCGGATGGTCGAATTCCCGGAGCCCTCCCCTGCGGACTCCCTCGTAATCATATAGTCGTTCCGGTAGGTCAAGGTTTAGATATTATCAAGGGAGTTTTTGGATGTCCCTAAATGTTTTCAAGTGTTCTTGTTTTTTATTTTCAATCACAGTAATGCGAAAAAAAGTTCCGTTAGTTTTCTTTGCTGATGAATACTACGCGTAGCGTTAAGATCGGCCATTACATACCACGGAATATGGAATACAGTTGGAAATCGTTTTACTGGCAATTTCAGAATACGTCAAGGTCCCCAAGTACATTTGGGTGTGTCTTGACAATACGGAGCAGATGCACTAGTGTTTCGTGTTGCAAGTTCTGTGGTACGAAATATTTCTGTAATGCAGAGCGAAGATAGACATGACGTTGACAGCTAGTTATCTGAAGCGAGTTATCCTTATCCTGAAATGTTGAAAATTTGGCAGTTTGAGAATACGTCCCACACCTGCGGTGTGAGGCTTGACGACATGAATATAGTGCACTGGTATGCCGTATTCCACAGTACGCAATACTCTTCGAGTACTGAGCGAAGATATATGCAACAATCACGGGTTCTAATCTGACGCGAGCTATCAAGAATTGTTGAAAATTGCTCTCTTGGCCGTAGGAGAGACTAAGTGGCACGAAGAACAAGAATTCAGGCTCCTGTTCCGTGATTACGACCTGTTTGAATACACACGTGTTTCAACCAATGATTAAGGCCATTCTTGCATGCTTTAAAATGAAGCCATTGCACCCCGAAAATGCAAATGACCCGCACCTACCGGCTTCCAGCTGACGGTTCGCCTCATGATGCCTCCCAAGTTGCGCTGAAAGCCAAGCTCTAAAACACGAAGTTGGCGACAGACACCGCGGCATCCGGGCAGCGACTGCGCACTTTGCGTGCTTTAAATCTAATCTATGTGCGATGCGCATCATTCTACAAAAGTCATTGGCATTTGCACGGTGTCGTGGCAGTCACCTTCGCTCAATGCCATCTGTGTAGCGCTCCTTTTGAAGTTTTCGCTTACTTTATGACAAAGCGTGCTTGTTTGTTTATGGGAGGAACTGCGTCAGGTTTTTAGCGCCTACGCGGGGTGGAATGTACCAGTTTAAACCGAACGTAACGAATGTTAATGAGCACATGTGGAGACCACTGAAGTAAGCAGTGCATGGCTGCCGACTACTGAAGTGCATACTAAAACAGGCATTAAAAATTGCCCTGCATTAATGAAGGTGATGGCCCTTGTTAGCGCGGCATTCCGACATCTCACTCCGTATGCACGATTTGGTGCAAAATTATTTGTTTTAAAGCTCGGCGTCTTAGCGATGCGATCAGAATATTTATAAAGTTACACAAGTACTGACACAATGTCATGAAGATCAACCAATAAAGTTAGGAACTCAATAAAGCCAAGACAGCTGGAAATATGCGTGCCTATAACAATACCCAGACAAAACTACCTGGTGGTATTGTAGGCGAAGAAGGGGCAGAGCTTGAAAAATGAGTGGAATATAATCATCCCAGAAATCCACTTTTAGCGCGCGCAACATACTCTAATAAAGTTTCAGCCGTCAGGATACTCAACAAGGCTGAAAACAGGGGTCGCAAGAAAAATCCTTAAACAGAAACTGCAATGCATCAGATTACAATGGAGCAATGCACTAGTTTACAATAAGCACACACAGCAACAATTCTCAGCACTGCCTCGTCAGTCTAAGCAGGCGTTTGGGGTTTAGCAACAACACGGATCCGAGCTAACGGGGGGATTTCGACCTCCTCCCACACTTAGCCGTGTACGGGAAAAAGGGGATCCTGAAAGTTGAGCAGATGTCAGGTGATTGAACCTTTAAGGCCTCCCAGCGGAAGAAACACACCCCTTTGGCCTCGGCTTCTCGTAGATAGCATCCATGGGCTGACCCACCCAGGGGAAATCGGCAGTCGCTTTTTTCTATCACTCTCAGCCTACATTTTAGTCTTTCTATTACTTTTTATGTATCCTGTAGTTCTCTATCTTCTGCTTCAATTTTTTCCTGTTGGCGAGGGTTAAGTTTGTATAGTTTCCCAACCTTGGGTAGTTACATTTGTCGGTTATAGCAGCGATACGTTGCTGGCGACTTCAAATGTTCCACCTGGCAGCGTCCACATCTAGGGCTCGGTGGTGGGTAGACACCATCGCTGCCAAGTAATATCTTTTCTGTATGGTACACGTTTTCTCTGAACTACCTGATCGCCACCCGAAAAGATGGCGCACCGAAGGGACCTTCACACTGCAGAAACCAAAACAGCCCTTCCCGAAGTACCAAGTCATGCACAGAAAAAAAAACAAAAACAAAGTAGTTCAACAAATCTCGCATTATCTTGTCTCCGAAACATATATACAACCCATTGGCCCAGACTACAAGAGAACCAAGTTGGGAAGTGGTGACCTCCTCCTGTAGGTGCGCGATAAGCTCTAGTATAATAACCTAATTAAACGAATAGCATTTGTCGACGTCCCAGTTTCAGTAGGTCCGCACAAGTCGATCAATATTGATCAATGCCATGCGATGATTTCCTCCTTGAACTACTCGAAGGTAAAAGATTAGAAAGCTGGCAAGACGAGAACGTAGTCCAGGTCTAGAGAATAATTATACAACGAGACTACAAAAATACCAAGTATATAATTATCACCTTTTGTGCCAGCGAATTAGCCGATTCAATTGAGATCGGCTACTGTAAGCTCCATGTCAGGACCTATCTACCATATCTCCATCAGTGTGCTGCTTGCGCAAAATGTAGCTGGAATAAATACTCATCGGACGATTGTAGTTCTGCAGCCCGCTGTGCGAATTGAAAAGGTGATCATCCTGCCTATTCACAATCGTGCCCATCAAGGAAAGAGGAAAAACACTTTCTTGGCCTTAAAATAAATTTCAATCTGTCTATTCAAAAGGCGCGCCAGCGCTTCTCCCTTCATAACCAGCACTCTCCTTCCTGTGCAGATGTGACGCGCCACGCCACTTACTTCCGCGCCCGCGAGTGTCACACGAGGTGTGACTGCGATTACGCCATCTGCACGTAAGGCTGGAGTAGCCTGTGCTGCTACGCTTCTTGCCAAACAGTTTAAGCAGACTTCGGAGTGTACTGGACCCCGGACCACTGCACTCGCAAGTAAGTTCAAAACTTATGTCAATGTCAATCAGGCACCATCTGCCACCTCGCAAGAGGTTATGGATACCATTCCCATGTCTTCGGTGCCTCAGACGCCGAAGAATTAGCGCAACACTTTGGAGTGCGCCCAAAAAGAAAACGTCGAATTACTGAGCCACCCAAAACCCTGTAACCTAAAGTAACACTTCTTGTACACAGACACCACACAACTTAAAAATGACCAATAGAATACACTGGAAAGTCAGAGCACTGCTATGACACCTCGACCATATCCAAGACCTTTTACACAAACATACACCCAAGGGTCCCAGTGTGGAAGAAACACATTTAAAATTGAAGCACATGAACTTCTTTCGCAATTACGTTATTTTTCAAAAGAACGAAGGCGGTGCGGTGGCGTCATCTGGTGGTGTTGCCATAATAGTTAATCGAGGGACAGCTTGCACACATTTACCGCTTCAGACATCCATTGGAGGCAGTAGCTGTCCAAGCTTTCATCTTCAACAAACTGTAAAAAATTTGCTGTATTTACATACCTCCCCAGCATCAACGGAACAAATACGAATTTCAGTCCCTAATCGGTGAACTTCCCTAACCGTATCTCGTCTTAGGGGACTTTAATACGAATAACAGCCTATGAGGTGAGTCTCGCTGAGATGCACGAGGCGGCCTTATTGAACAGTTCCTTTTCTGTTCGAGCGCGTGTATCTTTAATCGAAAAGAGCCAACATACTATAGCCTGGCTAATAATACCTGCTCATCGATACACCTTAGCATTGTCTCTTCATCGCTCCTACCAATACTCACATGGATAGTCATAAAGAATCCTTAAGCAAGTGACCCTTTTCCTTTAATATTCACTTCACTAACATCATCTGAATGTCCTGCACACGTTTCCAAATGGCTTGTAGCAAAAATCGATTGGGACCAGCCTTATAAGATTGCTAGCTTACGTTGGACTGACATATGCTGTTTTAACCTAGATGCATGTGTACAGTACTTTACTGCCTTTATAATTGAAGCTGCAGTTAAATGTACTCCGCTAACTTCCGGACTCCCCAGAAAGCGACGCGCTTCCTGGTGGAACGGTGAGTGTGTCAGTGCGCGAAAACAACAAAGCAAAGCTTACAGGCTTCTCCAATACTCACTGACAACCGAAAACCTTGTCTTTAAGAAGATCAAGTCTCAAGGCTGGAGAACGCGTCGACAGCCCAAAAGGTAGAGCTGGCAGAAGTTTGTATCTCGCACTAACTGAAATACACATGAGGCAAGAGTCTGGAACATGGTCAGTAAGGTAGTAGGACGAGAAGCCCATCCACTTCCAGTAAACACACAAGGCAACGGTTTGAAGTCCAAGCAAACTCCCTCGGCGCACACTTTGAACAGCTCTCCAGCTCATTCCGTTACAGTCCAGCGTTCCATTGTTACAAAGCAACTGTGGCATGCCAAACTGTGGCATAACGCTCACCTAACATGCTTGCGTGATATGCCTTCTGCAAAGCTCATGTTTTGTGATAATTCAAGCACTTTTGTAGAATCTGCTGTTGTGCATAACTCTGCGAGACAAGAGATATGCATAACTCATTGCAGAATTATGCATATATAAACCCAATAAAAGCAGCCGTGGGACCATTCGACATTGCTAATTTTAGCCAGCATCTCTTGAGGGTGTGCAAGTTCGTGTCAGGTACAGAAAAAAAAATTCCTGCGTATAAAACTCAGACACATGCCCCGCCACGGTGGTCTAGTGGATAAGGTACTCGGATGCTGACCCACAGGTCGCGGAATCGAATCCCGGCTGCGGCGGCTGCAATTCCAATGGAGGCGTAAATATTGTAGGCCCGTGTGCTCAGATTTGGGTGCACGTTAATGAACCCCAGGTGGTCGAAATTTCCGTAGCCCTCCACTACGGTGGCTCTCATAATGACGTGGTGGTTTTGGGACGTTAAAGGGCTAGTAAACAACCCTGAGGTTCAAAAATTTTTTAAAATTAGATATATGTGCAGTTTTTTCTTGCAAACTGGCTGCCGCAAGAATTTTGCGAATACGTGCTAAATTAAGGAATTTACAGGGGTTAGAACTTTGGTCTAAGTTGGTTTCAAATTTTCGCGCGACCTCGCCCCCTTCTTCCTTTTAATTATGGGAAAGGCGTAGCCTGTCATCGTGACTCCGCCCACTTCGTAACGTGACACCACGGCAGCGATTGACGTCAACGGTGAACTCGATCAGTAGCAACGCACTTCCACTTGCTGCAAAGCGTGCTTGTTTGTTTACTGTTTGTCGCACCAGCCGCGGGTCAACCGTGTCAGCATCAGGTCCGAAAACAAAAATAAAACACAAACACATGAACAATAAGGCATACAATAAACCTTTCATCCCAGCAGAGCTGCCAGCATCGCTAAACTGCTGTAACACTACAACCCCAGGCTCCAATCACATAGTATACGAAATGCTGAAACGTCTTCCCCCTTAACCCCCCCCCCCCCCAAAAAAAACCTCCTTTCCTTGTACAATGCCGTTTGGTTTTCCCGTGATATCCCTTCCAGCTGGAATGAAGCCATCATTATTCTGAACCTTAAACAAGGTAAGGACCCAATTTCAGCATCAAACTACATGCCCAAAGCATTGACGAGTTGCCTGTGCAAGGTCTTTGAGAAAATAATAAACAGGCGACTGATGCACTTCCTTGAAACAAATAGCCTACTTGACCCATACCGGTGCGAATTTCTGGAGCCTAAATACACTACAGACAACCTTGTTCGTATCGAGACACAAATTCGTGACGCTTTCATTAATAAACAATTTTTTCTTTCTGTGTTCCTCGATATGGTGAAGGCCTATGACAGAACCTGGCGCTTTGGAATACCCCGACACTCGTCATAGTTAGGTGTGCGGGGCAGAATGCTCGCAACAGGCAGATATAGTTTAAAGTATGTAGGAACTTCACATACGCAAGCGTGCAAAGTCTACGTACGTTACGTACATGCCATCAGAAACGCTTCTAGCTACACGTACGCGACGCGCGGTGAGTTCTACCACGTAGCCCCATCTGCTGGGAATGACGAACACTGCGGTAGCCAATTCTCGACACGCTATCTTGTGTTCGTGCTCGTCACGCTATCTTGCTTGAGCGTCCGCACGATGCTGTCTACGTGCGCAAGAAACGCACACAAAGAATCGAATCTCACATACGTCCGTGAAACCAGCGCGCAGCCGCTACGTTCTGCGTATGCGCACTGCTTACCCGTAGAAACTTGACGTACAGTCGGGTGCGATATGAAGGTAATCGTGCGAGCGTCGACCAAGAGCCAGAACAGCGCCACGGCCCAGAATTCTTTTTTCGGGAGAGGGAAGCAGTAGGCAAGCTTCTCTCACTCTTTTTGCTGTTCCTGAAGCTGCGGTCACTCCCGTCCGAGGAAGGTGTTTTTTATTTCTTTTTTTTCTTTACTGGCTTCCGATAATAGAAGGGGATGGTATTTCATGCAACGCATTCTTCGCTATTATCAGTAATCGGATGGCATGAAGGATGCATCTAGCGTGTGCATTACGTCACTGCTGCCGTGGCCAACACTGCCCGTGATGACTACATAAGGTGCGGGCTCTCTTCAGTTTTATTTTGTTTTTTTGTTTCGCAGAGTCGCGTATTTGACCAAAAAAATAGAAAGAAGGATTGTTTGAAACATGATTATTTTTGGTTCATGCTCGTCAAGAAGTTTGAGGGACTTAGAGCATCGCGATTTTCGGACGAGAGAGCATGACTTATCTTATATCATCATAACAAAGGAACATCTGAAAATTAGATGTTTTTTGCAGACACTACCGAAATTAATATCCAATAATCTTTATTGGAGACGAAAAAACTCAGAGGTCTCTCTAAACTCACTGTTACAGTACATTTAGTGCTGTACTAAATCAATACTTCAATACGCCACCTGAGCTCTCCTTCACGTCATTTAGTCTTTTCGGGATAGAAGCAAATGGAGATTTCACCAAATCAGGGTCTTGCCTGAGAGCATTCCACTCCATCTCAACATGTTTCCACAAAGTGTCTGCGTCATTGTTTGTGAAATTGGTGCGAGCCAATCGTGCCTTCATTAGTCCCTAAACATTCTCGATGATATTGAGGTCGGGGCTTTTAGGAGGCCAGCAGAGCTGTGCAATGCCACAAAAGCATTTAAATTTTTTTGCACTGTGGATGCATTGTGAACAGGGCAGCCATCGTGTTGGAATTAAAAGCATCCGTCAGGAAATGGTCCATTGATGGCGAAAGGTAGGAGCACATCGTCGATGATCTCATTGTAGACTTCGGCCGTAAGTCTTCCGGGGATGCGGAAGAGCGGACCCAGACCGGCATATGTTATTGTGCCACAGACATTGACCGATACACGCCCGCTTGCACCGACAGTGCGAATGTTTTCATGCTCGTACCTGCAATAAAAGCGATGAATCCGTTTTCTACGCACAACATTCACAACGTGGTAACTATGTAAAAACCCGTTGCCACAAAAATGGCATAAGGGGTCAGAGAAAAATGTGAGTTACTGACTAGTCGAAATGGGGATGTGGGCCGAACATGAAATGAAAGAGAAAGATAATCAATTGTAATTAATGGTAGCAGAGTGGATTGCAAGAAAAGGCGAGCACAGCTCGGCACGGCAGAAAATCAGTTCGACGGATGAGATTAAGAAGCTCGAGTGAATTACGGGACCATGGCCGGCAACAGGACCGGGTTATCAGAGTAGTATGGGAGAGACTTTTGCTGCAGTTAGGTTAGTCAGGGTGATGCTGCTGTGGATTATGATGATTATGAGTACGCTCCTAAACCTAAGAGTGGTGCCGAACCGCTGTCTGTGTGAAATGGTACACAAGCAATATAAACCTCACCGGCTGCCACGGACTCTCCAAACACGAAGTCGCTGATTCCAGCAAGAGATGAAAGTCGATTCGTCACTGAAGATGACCTGCTGCCAGTCTTCAGCCCTCCAATGTTCGTGCTGACGCACGAAGTCCAAACGTTTCCTTCGATGTTCACTGGTCAAAAGCGGCTTTCTAGCCACCACGTGGCTTTTCAGACCGGCAGCACGAAATCTTCTTCGGATAGCCGAAAGACTGAGGGAGAGGCCAAGCTCTTCTTCAATTTTCTTTGTTGTCAAGAAAGGGTCTTTGACTATGGCAGCTATTATCAAGACGTCTTCCTCCTCAGTTGTTTTTCTAGGCCTCCTTTGGTGTTTTGCATCGTCCAAGCGGTTTTCCTGATAAAATGCTCGAAGAATGCGGTTGATTGTCTTCTATGGCCGGTTCAGCTTACGGGAAATCTCTCGTTGGGACATAAACCTTCCCAATGAAATAATTTCACGGCGTTCCTCTAATGTAAGCCGTCGAGGCATTTTCTTGCGACATGTGGTCTGGGGTCACAATCAGCATTGCAGCACTGACACCCCTGTGCGAAAACGTTTGGCACAATTCTATTGGCTGGTGAAGTCAGTAATACGATGCGATGCTTATAGTTTGCGCGGCATAGCACGTCACTCAAATGAAGGTTGACAAGAGCTTTCCCACCAACGTTGTTGTCGTGCGGAAAGATTACAGCCTACCAAGTTACGCTTGATCGCAGCGAATGGAACATTTAGAATAGAGAGAAGGGGGGGGGGGGCGAGTTCGTCAACGGGATGATTGTCGTACGATAGAACAGCCAACTAGGGATAGAAGAAAGCGAAATCTTGATTTTTATTCTTCCTAAACGCTCCGCTAGGGCCTCTGGATTCTTAGCCGGTCGACGCTCACGTGACAACCTTGAAATCGCCCCCGACTGCACTCAAAGCCTCTACGTACGTATAACACAAACCATCTAGTAATCGAAAGCTGCCTGTCCAATCGAGAATTTGGTCTTCGAATAGGCACTGTGTTGTCCCGTACTTTTGTCCAAGTAGAAATGCCGCAAGGACCTTTTTTATAGTCAAAATGAACTCTTTGCACCGCGCTATTACACGAAATATGTTTTACTGCACATATGTTGACAATATACAGGTGGGTTTAAGTCATGTATCCTCTCTATGTGTGAACGTCAGGTTCAATTAGGTTTCAACAAGGTCTCTCAGTGTGCAGATCAAAATACTTTTAAACTGAACGCGCGAAAGAGTACCTGCGTCTTGTTCTGCCTGAATAGGGGCGTTTATCGTAATGCCTAGATAGACCTGCATCGTCGACGCTTGTCTGTAAAATCTGATCATATGTTTCTAGTCGTAATATTAGACGCGAAACTAACCTTCATACCATATATCAAGTATTTGAGGAGCATGCGCTTAAAGGCACTGAATATTCTGAAAGTGTTGTCATACACTACGTAGGCTAGTGACATGAAATGTCTAATGAAATTGTATAGAAGCCTCGTACGCACCTGCCTAGATTGCTGTGTTATAACCTATCAGCCTGCGACACCATCAGCCTTAAAGATGCTCGACTCTGTCCACCATATAAGCGTTCGATTTTCTACGAGTGCCCTTTGAACCAGACCCGTAGGAAGCCTGTACGTAGAACCAAATGAATGATCGCTCCGTCTGCAGAAATGTTAAACGTCATTTACATACTTTCACAAAATTAACGAAGACGAGGAACATCCCACTTACTCCACAATTATTTATGGGTGTAATACTGGCGTGTTCAACAACCGTCCTTCGTTGAGATCGCCGTACTCACTCCGTGCGAGAAGCCTTGCTCAGGAAACAGGCGTGCCACTTCTAGAACACAGTTTGATGGCTCCCGCAACATATCCGTCGCTGTAGCAGTGGAAGGTTATTCACTGATACTTCGTGGAAGCTACTAAACATGCACGTACTGCACACATCCACACATACTTTGTCGAACAGCAACATAAATACACTGGCCCGTACTTCTTCACAGATGCGTCAAAGTCTCATACTGGTGTGTCCTATGCAGCTGCTGGCCCATCATTTTCGCAATCTGGTATTCTGCACCCGCAAACAAGAATCTTCACCGCAGAAGCCCATGCGATATCTGTTGCCGCCAAGCATATCAAGGAATCGCAACTGCAATGCCCCGTTGTATACACAGATTCGCTGAGCGTCGTAACAGCTTTGAAAAATCTGAAAAAAAAAACATAGAAATCTTTTTCTTGCATTGCTTTACTCTATGCATGATCTACGCCACAAAACGACATGCGGTTGTGTGCTGGGTGTCAGGGCGCCGTGAGATTGCTGGAAATGTAATGCTGGGTCAGCGCGTAACCACGCACCCACCAATACATCAACGGCCGTCCCTGCACTTGACATGAACCTTTTCCTACGATGGGAGCTCAAGGAGGGCGGGCTGCGCCTACGGAACAGGCAAACAGATAACAATTTGCAAGTTATCCAACCGAGACTTCAAAATTGGCCAACACTATCCGGATAACGCTATACAAAAGTGAAACTTACCATGCTACAAATGGGACACACTCAGTCAACACATTTATACATTTTGCCTGGTGGCAATCCACCATTGGGTGAGAGATATGGAGAACCACTTAGGTTTCTCCACATCCTCGTCTAGTTTAGTTACTTAGGTGCTTTCAAAAAAAAAACACTTTTGATTGCCCTGACGGCAACAGATACCCTTTCACCCAACAATGTGTGTCGGTAGGGAACCATCTTCACACATATATCATTGCTCGCATTTTTTACAGACGTGCTTATTCTAATGTCATACACCCAGGCAGAAACTTTTATTGTCATATACTGTACCACGACCTCCGAAGAGAGGTCGCAGCTACGGTGGCGACATCCTCAACATGGTTTTATTGTTACAACCTTTCGTCATTCACTCTCACTGCACATAGTTATCGTCACTGTCATGATTTTATTATTTTTATCTTTTACCTGCGTTGCCGCGAAGAGTTGTAAGGCCACAGCCACGTATTCTATCATTGTTAACATTTCTTGTCTATCGAATTAACACTCTTTGGCCTTCAACTGGCACTTGCGCCATAAAGCACCACATATCATCATCATTCTCAGAACTGGTCTCGCAAAATGTAGGCGTTTCATTTGTGGCGATACGACTGCTTCAGTATCATGCTCCTATTCTTCGCTCCTCCCAAGCGTTGCTGCCACAAAACTAAATGGGAGAACAATCCAAATTTCGGTGACACAGACCCAAATGAAAACAATGATGACGTTCACAGATAATATTTTCCCAAAACAGATTAATTTTTTGACCATGGCGTTAAAAGCCATTTCCGCCATTTATATTGCCCCACCGGGGTGGTCTAGTGGCTAAGGTACTCGGCTGCTGACCCACAGGTCACTGGATCGAGTCCCGGCTCTGGCGGCTGCAATTCCAATGGAGGCGGAAATCTTGTAGGCCCGTGTGCTCAGATTTAGGTGCACCTTAAAGGACCTCAGGTGGTCGAAATTTCCGGAGCCCTCCCCTACGGCGTCCCTCATAATCATATGGTGGTTTTGGGACGTTAAAGGGCTAGTAAACAACCCTGAGGTCTAAAGAAGTTTTAAAAAGAGATATATGTGCAGTTTTTTTTTGAAAACTTGCTGCCACAAAAATTTTGCGAATACATGCTATATTAAGGAATTTACAGGGGTTAGAACATTGGTCTAAGTTGGTTTCAAATTTTCGCGCGACCTCGCCCCCTTCTTCTTTTTAATGTTGGGGAAGGCGTAGCCTATCATTGTGACTCCGCCCACTTCGTAACGGGACATCACGTCAGCGATTGACGTCATCGGTGAACTCGATGAGTAGCACCGCACTTCCGCTTGCTGCTAAGCGTGCTTGTTTGTTTACCGTTTGCCGCACCAGCCGCGGGTCAACCGTGTCAGCGTCAGGTGCAAAATGTCGACCATAAACGATCAGGTCTCCGACCTATGTCAGTGGATGGCCGATTCGCTTCAGCCATGCAGCGCGCCGGGCTCCATCGTGAGGCACCCAGTGCTGAGGCTTCTCCACTGCCCAGTCGCTCGATGTGCAGCCGACGACAGAGCAACGCTTTTTACCCGTCTTGCTCAGGTCAAGGCCGAAGTACGTTCATATGTACGCACAGACGCTATAGTTGAGCGAGGAGTGTACACGTGCACGCGACAGCTGCAAGGCTGGTTCTTTCACCGCAGGGCTATGGTGGCTAGAATGGGGCAGTGTGATGGTCGCCATATGCACGCCGTGGGAAAGAGGCGCAGAAAACGCGTGACATTTTTTATGCCGCTAGGGGTGCGGTGGTCGTCGCGAGCACGCGAGATCTTCGCCGCTACAGCCATTCCTACAGCTGCTACAGCCACGTGTGTTTGGCACGGTGAGCAAACTTCCGAACGTGCAACTGTTTTTGTGTGACTCCTGGACGTGCACTTTGTGAATGATTGCGGTTAGCGACACACTATTACCATGCCAGCGAAAGCAGGCACGTGTTTTGTACCAGGTGGTAAAAGTGGGTACAACTCATGTCCGGCAAGGGTGTCGTCGTTTTGAGCTCCCAAGGATGCATTGAAACGGGAACAGTGGGCCCGTAATATAAAACGGGGCGATAAGGAACTACCCAACGACTGCGTCGTTTGTGAACGTGACTTCGAGGCAACGTTTATACAGAGGACTTATCGTCATGTTATCAATGGTGAGATAGTTGATATTCCACGCGATCGGCCGCTGCTAACAGAGGACGCCGTTCCTACAATCTTCCCGGATGCGCCAAAATACCTCACAAAGAAAACGCCGACTAGAAGGTAGGGGAGAAACCTGTGTGAACAAGGTGAGCCCCCCGACTAAAAAAAGAAAGACTACTGTGAAGCAGCAGGCGCCAGAAGAAAGTAAACAAGTAATAGAAGCACAAAATGCTGCAAAATCGGAGTTTACTGAAGCTGTACATCACGCCAACACGCCAACACTCGCCGCCGTCTGGTAGCTGCTCAACGAAAGCTGCTGAACGGGCAGAGGGAACTCGACATGATGAAGTCTGCCAATAAGCTGATTGGAGATGAAGCACTGAATGAACGCATTAAAAAGTTGCCTCAGAAACCACAGATGGAAATTATGGCATGCTTCAGTGCAGTTCAAAGAAAATGGACATGTGGCATGCTGTATGAGAAGAATTGGATCCTGGAGTGTGTGCTGCTTCGCATGAGGAGTCCGAAGCTCTATCAACACCTTCGGAAGCAGAAAATTCTTGTCCTGCCAAGCCGAACTTGTTTACAGCGTTTTGTGCGATGTGAGACGCCTCAGTCGGCTAATATCGATCTTGACGTCAAGGTGTCGAAAGCGAAGACTTAGACCGTGATCACAACATGTTGCTGAGCTTGAGGCTTTTCTAGTCTTAGACGCATGGGAAGTAGCTTCCAAAAATGTGGAGGTGGCTTCATGAGCAAAGGTACTGCTGAGGGTATGAGAGTCACAATACGCAGAGCACTCTCACTTCTGGATTATATAACGTCGTCAGTGGCGTTTATAACTTGCTGACATCAAGATTAAGTCAAGACAAGTTGAAAAACCTTTTCGGTATAATAATACAGTATTCAGGTACAAATGACCACCCAAGCCCGGGACAGTTTCTTATAACCGTAAATTGTCTCCGTTTCTACAATCTTGTGTGACCACCAAAGTCTGAAAACTCCCCGGCACAGGTTATGAACGCTCTACTGGGAACGATGTCTTCAGCAGGTGCAAGTAACAGTGCCGTTTTCGGACTAAGAGAGATTATTGAGGACATGCTCGAGGCTGGAGATATAGATGGTGCTAGCGATGCCATTCAGTTTGCTTTTAAAAGCGACCACAGCAGCTATGTGGTAGAGAAAAGTGACAGCCGTTTGGTTTACTACCTGTATGGTTATGTAGCTAGAAAGTTCAGGACCCCAAATTCTTGTGGCACATGTGCATCAAAGCTAGCTATGAAAAAACAGGATGTATCAGAAAGTGCAGACAATGAATTCACCAAACATTTTGATCGAGGGGGTTTATTATACGCTGGGGATGACTTGGCCATCTTTGTGGCAACATTAGAAGAAGCATTTACTTTTTTATCTCTACCGAAATGCTTTCATGTCATTTCTGAGTACCATTAGGCTTCATCAAGTTTGCTGTGCAAATCATGGCAAAGAACTAACTGCAAAAATTGTGCAGTTTTCTGTGCTCACGCGCCTGCACTTTTATACTAAGTCGCTGAATAAAGACCGATTTGTCGAGCGGCAAAAACAGAAACACCTCAAATTGCGAAGGTGCCAATAAATATAATGGGTACTTTCACTTAGAATTCTTGCTGTGCTGATTGATTTGTTTTAGTGCATTTTTTTGCACTGTGTTGGCACTGATGCATGAGCATGTCAAAAATAAAATGTTTCTGAAGAACGAGCTGGATGCACTGTACAAACTTTTTACATTTCCAGAAACACTTGCTCAATATACTTAGTGGTAGTAGACTGACCAGAGTGTTGTAGCCTTGTGGCACGCACAAGTTGTAAATGTTGAGGGAATGTAACGCCCCTCTTAAAAACATTCAAGTTGCAGCTGCGCAGTTAGTATAGTTTCCGCGTGAACCAGAGCTCGTTTTTTTTTGAGTGCCGGGCGTAACTAGGGAGCAACAAGAATAAAATAATTTGAGGAGCACGTTGTATCCGGGACGAACGTCTAACACAAAATTTACATAACACGGGTGACTGCCAACTACCCAATCGCCGTATATATCGCATATCACGCGCAGACTGGCAACTCAATAAAATTCCTCATTTGCAGCATACATGGGAAGTTTAGTGTGCAACAAATGCATGCCGCATAACGAACAAATATGAAAAGAAATATATATATATATACATACTTGACCCTCAGCCACGCTCTACCAAAACCGCTGCACACACTCCCGACGCGCGCAGCGCCACCTAGACGTGCCGCCATGTTTCATTGAACGTATGTGCACCATCTGGCCCCTGACTATCACACTGCCCCTTCTAGCCACCATAGCAGTGCCAAGAAACAAGGGGCAGTTTCGTAGCTGTGGGTGGGAACAGGAACTGACGGTGACTTCACTACTGTTTTTACACACCTGATTAGGCCAATCGGCGTGCTGCTTCGGCGAGATGCATGGTACGTCAAGTTACAGTGTCTACAAATATACTGCCTAGTGTGCTGAGCGCGGGCTAGGAGATGGCCCCGCAGCTGATGATTGGCGGCGGCGCCCGCATAGTGCGCTGCAGTGCGAGTGGGTGCATTTGCGTTCAATCCTTGCGCTGCGCAAGCGCTGCGAAGCTTCCAGGAAGCCGAGCCGCGCGAGGCCAACTATTATTTTTCGGCATTTTCGAAGTGTTCTTTTTTACATAATGCTTTATTGTATAAGAACTGCTCGACTGCTTTTACAGTATTGGCGATTTTCAATACCAAATGAAGATAATTTTGTGGCATTCATTTCGACATCCGCTGCTGCCCGCAAAAAAAAGGCGCAGATAACACGTAAATTAGAAAACAATGGTATGCAAGGTGACTCTGTTGTAATTTTTTATTAAGTGAAACATTATGAAGTGACACTAAATATATGCGAGAATTTTGATAAACAACACTGGAACCAGCATTGGCGCCTCAGGAATATTTGGCTCTTCTTGCAAAGTATTTCGAAGACCCTAAGTTAAGGGGGTGATCATGAGGACACCCAGACGTAGGCGATTGGATAGATAGATAGATAGATAGATAGATAGATAGATAGATAGATAGATAGATAGATAGATAGATAGATAGATAGATAGATAGATAGATAGATAGACGGACGGATGGACAGACAGACAGACAGACAGACAGACAGACAGACAGACAGACAGACAGACGGACGGATGGACAGATGTGCAGACAGACAGACAGATAGATAGATAGATAGATAGATACTTGATAGATAGATAGGTAGATAGATAGATAGATAGATAGATAGATAGATAGATAGATAGATGCTCAAAGTGGTTGCAGTACGCAAAGAAATTAATTTTAAAAACCATTGACAGTATAACCGCCGGAGTTATTTTTTAAAATGTGTTTTGTTCTTGAGAGCAAGAATTATCACAGACGACCCAAAAACCTTTACCTCTTAGCCTGCATTTCAATACGATTCGAGTGAAAACAAAGAATGATAGCATGCCAATGAACAATATGACACTCGCAGATATGATACTCCAAACGTTGTTGGAAAGAGAGTCCGACGTTGAAATGGGAGAAAAACTTTGTGAATGAAATTCGAAAGGGTATTTTCAATTTATTAGGTATTTATTGATATTTGAAATTATGCCTAAACGGCGATTTTGTTCCCGACACCGTTCACCCTAATCCGAAAAGATTGTTCGATGGAGTCATTCTCAGAATGCTTTTTTTACACGACAGCCTTCGAATTCAGCCTTCTGTGTGCCCTCTTGATCATACTTTTTCATTCAGGAAACCGTGCTGGATCCGTTAGAGCAGGGAACAAGACACCTTTTCCTTGTTCGACCGATTACTTCTTCGACACAGCGGCACAATACACGTCCTTTATTTGCGTAGTCGCTTAGCTTTTAACATCTCAGGGTGTTGCAGTGTACATATGGTGCCGTTGAACTTTACAGTAAATCAGATGGCAGCTGTCACACACTGATTTTAAACGTGGTGTGGCTCCGGCAGCAACAAGGCGGGAGGAATTTGGCGCGTTCGTGCACCCTCTCGACACGCAGCGCTTCTTGAAGCATCTGAGTGCAGTCATCAAATGCGGGGCCAACCTCTCTCGTACAAAATGCACGCGCTCAGCACACTAGCCAGTATATTTCTAGAGACCGTAGTCCCGTCGCCAATCGCCAGTTTACGTCACTGCGCCTGCAAGGGAGTCGGTCAGGCGTAGGAAAGACGCGCGGGAATTGTTTTTTTTAAAGAGGGGCTCTGCACAGCGCGCAGCGCTGTAATATTCAGAAAACGTGATCGCTGCTGTCTAATCTACGAATTGCTGAGCTTATATAAGGGGGTGTAAAAAAAAGTCGGAGCCTGTTTACTGGCCCTTTACAACCCACATATCAATCAAAACTCAGACACAGTGAAACATCTTATGGCAATATGTTCCGACAGAAACGAGCACTATAGGACAAACCTTGCTGTGTAACGAATTTAAGGTTTAGCCAGGCTAAATGATAAGCTCTCTCAGGCATCAGGACTTGTATTACGATGCATTTTGATTAAGTTCAGAGATAGAATGGACTTCAAGAAAACATTCAATGTCTTTGATGAAGTAGTCAATCGTATATGCCATCTTTATGACGCCACTGTCCATGCCGTTCTCATGGCGTAGTGCTGTCTGCCTAATTTTGTTTTAGATCAACTGTTAGAAAACATGTATACTTGTTGTGTTTACAGCTCAACGTTGTACTGTTGGCAAGGCTGTTACCCACGTTGTACTGCGGGAAATGTATTGGGCACAGTAGACCCTGCAATGCCATGACGCAAAGCGTGAAACTGTTTTTCGTACTGTAGGGTTTGCTGGGACTTGCTGCATGTTTACCAACGATACGTCAAGTTTGCCACAAGGCACACTAAGCGAACAATGCATATTAGCCTTTAATTTGGTCTAGTCTTCAAATCAACTAGCGTCATCGCCCGACGACGTGGGACGTATAGCGACACCTATCGACCAACGAGGCGTGACGTAATTAACAGCCGAGGCTATAAAACAGATGGCTCAAGAATACAACGTCATTGGGCATGGCGAACCTAAAAATGCCATGATGATAAGTAGTAAACTTTTTTGTACTGCCGGTTAGTTCTCATTACCGAACATTTCGAAGTGGCTGTCCTGGCCTAGTGGTCGTGTCGTGCCCCAAACGGTGCTTTATCATTACCATGGTTGTGTGTTTATGCTCAACTTGCTGTTGTGTGTCGATTCAGAAGTGAACCTTGGACTTTGCAAACCGAAATTTTTGAAGAGCTGTCTCAGGACCATAATGTCTTGCAATTTGGCCTAAACGAATTAAAAGCAGGAGATACAGAGACTTGAAGTAAAGAGCATGAGAATGTCCTCGAACCCTCCCTTTTTTCAGAACCAGATGATTAAGTTGAGACAGTCCATAGAGCATATTATAAACTTTCAAGCCGAAAACCTCATAGATCTGGAGGAGCGAAGTAGACAATCTCATTTGATAGTTCATGGAATAACCAAATCATCAATTGAAACAGAAACGTCACTTACAGGTGAGGTAGTGAAACACGTGCTCGAAGGTAAATGTGGCATGAAATGTAGATCTATTGGTCGTATTCATCGACTTGGACATCACAAAGGGAAGCGCCCAGTGATTATACACCTATAAGATCTCAAATAAAAAAAATTCACTAGTGTAAAAAAAAAGTTGACATGCTGCACAATATTCGTACAGAAATACTTTTCGCATCAACAATAGAAGTAAAACTACTCTGGGAAAGTGCTAAGAGTGAAAAACAACTCGGGAAGACGGTCTTGCTTAGTCACGACAGAATAAGAATCGATAAAGGATAATTCTATTGGGTTGAAACACTGAAAAAACGTGTTAAAGCGATAAAATTTATACAGACCACGCACGTTGAAGGTCAGCGTGGTAATACATCACCATTATCTTGCAACTGACACGATGTGTGTAATAGGCGTAAATGAGTCCGATTATTGAATGTAAACACCCGTAGTGTCAAAAACTAAATTGAATTCTCAGAAATTTTTCTGCCCCACACACCAAATTACTTTAGCTCTCTTGACTACCTCCGATTGTCCTGTTTCGTAGCGCGAATGTTCCTTCGCTGACCCGCTTTTGTATTGTCAGAGCGTGCAGCACGAAAAATATTAGGTACAAATTTAAGAAGGGCAACCAGTTCTTATCTGTCACTTGGACCCTGAAAACAGAAGAACAACAAATCCCCAATTGAAAGAACTGCCTGTATGTTCACTCCACTTCACTTACGACATTACTTTAGGGCAGGTGAATTGGATAAGCAAGCATGCTTACTAAGCTTCCGAATAAGAATTTCCGAGAAGAACGGTCTGAAGTAGTGACTATGCAGAGACAAAAAGAATGTAGCCCAGTAAAAGGCTATAAAAAATTCCTGCACACGTACCAGTGCTCGCTCGAGCTTCGGTAGTGCATAGTGCATTGGCCTCGTGTTAGCTCGAAAAGTTTATCGTCGTTCTCCCAGCTGGATCTGGTCGGCTAGCGTCAACTCGGTGTTCGAGCTCGGTGGGCGGTACAGGCTGTATGGTTCTTGAAATAAGCAACAGTTGCACCTCCACTAACAAGCTTTAGAGAATAATATTTTTCGTTCGGTCTACCCGCTGTGCAGTTTCAAGAACGGTTGCTCAAAAACCGATGATTTACTTCATCTTAAACAAGATATACATCAAATGTTTCAGCGAGAAGATAGTGATTGGGTGGTTGTTTCTTTACTCTGAAAAGGCGTACGACACCACATAGAAGTTTACCATTTGAGATCTTTAAAAGTTATTTATTTTTTTGATATTCAAGGGTCCTCAGTAGAGCAATTAGTAACCAGAACAATAACGAGGCACTTGTTCGGCGAGTGTTGAAATGACACGAATTGTGACGTCAGTGGCTTAGAGCGGAGCAGCGCACGTGCGCTCAAGTGACATAGAGGCACGGCCACGATGTCTGCGAGCTACAACGCACGTGAAGCGCACGTGGTGCCTAGAGTTAATGGAATATGACGAAGAGTAGTTCTCACGCCGTTGCAGTTTCATGCTTGGCTATAGGACGCACCTATAGAATCATCACTCCAGATTGGGCTAGTAAGTAATATATCCGCAACAAATAATGCAGTAGTGAACAAAGTAGAAATAATGGAACAAAATAAAACACCTGTCGTTGTTTCCTTCTTTCGTTCGTTGTCCGCTATAGGGCTGTTCTATGAAGGACGCTTACTGAGCCTCATGCAACTTCAGTATATTGTAGGTCGAGACATATGCTATCATTGCCATTTTAAACGATTGTGCCGTTTCTGCAATCTTTATGTCATATTGTCCTACTGTCACATAAAATTGAGTTGTTGGCTCATGACAACAAAAGACACTGACGACGAGGCGCAAGCAAGCCGGCGGAATCGGCCACACGGCCCTGCTCTTAAATGTTAATACGGTGCAACAATGTTGGCACTATCTAGTAAACAAACATGCAAATGCTGTTTTTCTCGCGCAGCAAATCACATCAATAGCCGGTAAATCTTTCATAAAAGTAGTCGGTATAACCAGCCAATATTTTTCGTTTGTTTGTAATATGTCAACAAACTTGTTAATGATTTGCACTGTGAGAAATGGAGTGTTTTGAATTTATATATATAGCACTTCTTTCAAGTATAGTAATGGTCACAATGACAGCGTTTCAAGATGTCAGCGCTTTGGTGGTTATAAGATTTTCGTATAGAGTCTGTATACTAACTCTATGTCTATGGATCCCCCAACCTATGGATCCCCCATATATCCCCCATAACTCTATGGATCCCCCAACCTGCGGATCAGCAGCAGAGGCCTTTAGCCCCTACACCACCGTGGCGTGTATCTATCTATCTATCTATCTATCTATCTATCTATCTATCTATCTATCTATCTATCTATCTATCTATCTATCTATCTATCTATCTATCTATCTATCTATCTATCTATCTATCTATCTATCTATCTATCTATCTATCTATCTATCTATCTATCTATCTATCTATCTATCTATCTATCTATCTCAATGTTGACCACACAAGCATCGATTACAAAAAAAAACACGAACCTATCACTCATAAAAACTATTTAAAGAGGTAATTTGTAAGGTTAGCATATACGGTTTGTGGGGTCTAACGTTTAAGGTGATTCAGGCACAGAGAAACTCCGCAGTGTGTGATAACATTTCCCCAGCTGGTTTTTTTGTCACAATGTTAAATAGTACAGTTCACGGGTCCTCAGAATTCAGCCTACATTCAAGCAACACCATTGGGTCAGATATCTAATCCACGTTTCACAGCGAAAGAGGGATAGAGAGAGAGAAAGATGAGTTATTACAAAACAAAGAGGTCGGCCTGATCCAGTTCACTCTAGCCTGCTACTCCGCTCGGGATTAGAGTGACAGGGTTGAAAAAGAAGTGAAGGGTGGCAATAGGGACAGAACTAAGTCATGCGTAAATATATTAATGACGCAGCAATGTTGCTTCGTAGGCGGTTAGTGTCCAGTCCTGTTTACAGTGAAAGCTGTTATAAATTACAAGGGCAGTGGCAGTGATGTAGCTGTCCGCCACCGCTGATGTTCGTAACAGCTGTCATGAGAATTGGGAAACAATAAAACGAGAAAGAAGGTTCGAAAAAGATCGGCCACTTTTACTTTCTATTATTATTCACCAAGCATTAGCAACTCTTAGAGCAAGCAAGGTTGCGTGGGTGGTAGCTCTTATTGTCTTATGACACCCACCACCTACGCTTGGCAAGCAATTGATAAGCAGCCACTCTGTGCTCATGGCCATGACTAGGGTGACAGTAATGGTGTTTGAGGCAGTTTTATATTACAGGGAAAGCTGTTTTAAGATCACGACAATGGTCGATTTTGGCGGCGTGTTTATGAGCCACCGCCAACGCTGATGACCGTAACCGCTATTGTGAGAAATAAATTAACCGTAATCATAAAAAATACTGATAAGGTAAGAGATTGGAGCCGATGCCATGTGAATGACAGTCGAGCATTTCGCCACAAAGCATCACCGGTAGTTCAAACTCCTTCGCAAAAGCATCCCTTAAAGGTGTCACGCCGGGCAATGAACTGCGTTAACAGACGTTCTATAGCGTCGAAGAAGAGTGAATAACAACTAGGCGTCGCAGCACGCGAATCGTGCAACGAGTGGCCCGCTGAATGTCCCCAACTCAATAAAGAAGACTCAGTCTTTACCGTAATTAGCCACATACAACGCCAACAAGGGGAACATAATGCCTTACATATGTGCATCGGGTGCCTCTATTATTCGCAGAATGAAGAATAATGGAATAGTGGACGATTTATTACTTCATAAAAGTTACGGTGGTTCATAGAGTAGCGGGTACCATGCATGTGTACTTAATGACTCGCTTGGGCCCGAAATAACACAAACAGAAATAAAGAAACACTTGTGTTTGTGTTATTAGCGGTCAAATCATGTCTTAATCGAGTACCAACTAGGCCAACAATCAGTATTTTTACATGTGTATTTGTATTAGTTCCCTCAAGAGAGCCTACAGCGGGCTCTGGAAAGACCGCTCTTCCAGCGTTCCTTGTGACTGTGCTGTGTGTTCTGCGCAGGCCTGGCGATATTTTGGTTCAGCAGCTGGTCGCCATAACCACTGTGTCACCATTAAAGGGGTCGTGTATGCTTAGCCTGAAAAGAATTTCCGTCAGAGTAATCAAACAAATAAAAATTCCAAAGCTTCCCACTTGAGTACCTGGCGATGACAGTTATGTATCTATTTCTGAAACGGCGAACATCCGCGTTTCAACAGAACTGCTTTTTGATTCTGCTTCAGCACTACTGGTAAAGGCTGTTTAGAAAAGCATTTCGAAGAATAACATTTATTTGCCATACAGGGTTGTAGACCTCGAAGTGTCATGGCTTGAGTTTATGCGTTGTTTACTCTGAGTTTCATATCAACACAAAGCTCGAAGATTATGATAACAGCTTTGCTGCTTCTATACAAGCTGGCCTTAATTACGTCTGGCTGACTTTTATTCATTTGCTTAACAAGGGGGGAGGGGTTCTTCACATATACACGCATTTTACAAGATCTGTGCCCTTAAAAGCCTGGCTGACTATACAGATTTCGATGAGTACATAAGAACAAGACAGAGAAAGAAGAGCAAAATGAATAATACGATTTTGTTGGTGTTTTCATACAAACGTTTCTTCATACCTCATACCATTACGTTACGACGCGAAAAGAACGAGAAAACTTACTAAGTCACACATAAGACGGATACTGTAACACTGTAAATAAGGCAGACAAAAGACATTCGCTGTAAAATAATGAATGAATATCACCTTGCCCAGTTTAATGTACTTCTAATTATTTCATATATCGAAGCAATCTTACACCAAAAACGTGCAAGCATGCCATAAGAACGAAGAAGCTTTTAGTACTTCATCCTCAATTAGGCTTACATCATTTTAACGCGAGAATTTCGCCGGTGAAAGCATACACGATTTCTGTCTGTTACAGTAACTGGTAGTGTAAATTTCTGACCGTATAAGGTGTCCCTAGTTGGGACGGCGAAAGGCACAAAAATAAAGCCGCCATGAGTGACAATTTCTTTATTGGGTGAATTCATGCCCAGAAAAAGTAGGTCGCAATGTATAACCAAGACTCGCAGTAATTAATTAGTGTGAGGATAAGAATAAAGCATCAGCCCACACAATAAGCGTATAGTAGGGAATGCTTATTAAAAAATGGACATGGCAGAACCAACTGAACTTGTGTGTAAGGGGGGGAGGGGGGAGGATGTCAAGGAGAATGGGCTCGGCTCCATGGCACCCCAAGTCGCAACGCAATAAAGAAGAAGACCCTCCGTCAGGTGTCAAGTGCGTTTCGATGTTAGTTACGTTAGTTTTTACTGGTAGCACATATGCGGAGTAGGCAAATGGAGTTGGAATTATTCTTGCAATTTTGTGTTAAGTTTTTTGATAAATAATGCTAAATATTGGTTTTGGAGTGCAACAGAATGTCGAGGTGCTTACAATACTAGCGGTTGCCCTGTATGTGTTCATTTAATTTTTAGATGCGAATCAGCTTATGGCCGAACTAAGTCCGGTGTGCGTGGCCACCCTTATTGCGCGTGCGCAAAAGCTGCTCCTCGCACTGCCAGAACGCGTTGATGCGCTAGCCCATTTGGGCCAGTGTGAGGGGCGGCGTAAGACGCTGTGTCCTCTCCCTCTTGCGCTCTCTCATCAATAAGCCCAAAATAAGCCGTAGAAGTCTTCGGCTGGAAACGCCTCCCGACACCAGCGACCGCCATTATGTCCTTGTGTGCGTGACGTCACAAGCCGAAGGAGCAGTGTCGTCGTCTGGTACCAAGCAGCACCTTCGGCACGCGGTCAGCGTAGCGTGTGTTGCTTGCCGCGTGGTCCGCACCTTTCAGTGGGCTGCAAGTGTTGCGGTGTGTTACTGGTACCATCACCACATGCGGCTATGACGTCGTGTACGTTGTGCATTTTGTCTTCGACTCCATCGCCACCAGCTCAAGCGACGAATAAAGCGTCGAAGACGGTGTGAAAAAAGAAGCCAACAACCTCGCCGTTGGCGCAGACGTTTCAGACGTCTCTCCGCAATGATAAGTCGCTTTATTTCAAGCTTGTCAGGTTGAAAAACGAGCTTGGAATACAGCGGGTTACGAGCTTGGAATACGAGCGATTGGAATACGAGCTTGAAATACAGCTTGGAATACGAGCGATTTTTGTTAAGCGCCGTGGAATTGACAATGCGTGCATACTTTTCTGGGAAGGGATACGTGCATGCACGATTTCCGGTGCTGAACATAATAAATAGGAGGTAGTAGCAACGCTGCACGTTGGGGCCGTTGTTTTTTCATCGGTTGTTTCGTGCGGCCCATGTAAACATTATCCCAGGGGATACCTGGCCGTTCCGACATTTCTGGAAACACAGCTCCCGATGAAGCGACACGACAAGCACTTCATAAAAAGGTTACTGTTTCTTCACCAATTTCGAAAAAAAAATGAATGGAGCAGTATTACAGAGGCTACAACTTACAGAATGAGCAAAACTGCCTAGTATGACGAAAGCACAAAGAGCTGTGACTTATATGACATCGATACATTCATTGAATTTGAAATTACGCTAGCATTAGATAGATGTATGGAAACTCTTATTCACCGGTTGAGGCTAGGCACCGCATGCACAAAATATTTTTGCACAGAATTGGCAGAGCTAAAACTCCCGAGTGCGAATGTAGATTTATAGATGAAGGCGTATGCCACCTTCTCAAATATTTTACACATCACCACACGCTGAGACGCCGTCTTAAATCGGAACTGTTGGCTATAGACCGCAGACCGTTTAGCATCAAGAAACTTCTGGGCCCGTGGCCAACTCAAGTTCTAAAGACACACGCTTTAAAAGCGTTATAACGTTTTTTTTACAAGACAGCAGAATTGCTGACAAATACTAAGAAACTACGAACTATCATTTGTGTAACAAATGTCGTACTTAATATGTGCAGTATCATATGGCACCCATCACATGTGTGCGCTGAAGTGAAAGACGTGTCGACTGTTATGTACACATAAGCGAATACCTCTCCATAAGTACCAGACGTGTGCTCTGCTGTGTTGTGCTGGTTGGATTGAAAATTAACTAGGGACATTATCAGAGACCTGATTCATTGACTTGCGAACATTTTCTAATCATTGTGTTGTGATATGTGCATATAACTGTGTTTTTGCATATGCTTGCTCGAGTGTTCTGTTTTACATGCACTGCTTTGAATGTTTTCCTTTAAGATATGTGTTCAACTTTCACTCAAGGGCTGAAAAGTAGCCGGCGCCATACTTGAGCGCCAACATCACCTTATATATCAGACCAACAAAAAAGCCGAAGTGAGCGGCATGTCAGTGCGGCGCTAAAGTTACTCATAATATACATTTTGGCAAAATTTTTGCTTGAACTCTGTCAATTGCATTCGGTTCCGGTAAAAAAAAAAACTAGCAAGTGTGGCGTTCAACCATAGCACTGCTGCGAAGAGTGTCAATAAATATTTATCTGTAGTTGTAACCGGCATATGAATTGCCCCTTCACAGGACACTTTTTAAGCTCCGAAATTGCTTGCCGCAAGTACCATCACTACACGAGTGACGCGGTGGCATTGTTTCAACCTCTGGAAGGCATTTATTTCCAGTGGCAAGTTGAACAACGCAGAAAACGTTCGATCGAACTAACCGCGAAACACGATAGCCCTCCAGAATGCTGACCCAAACCAGCTCGCCCAGCAAGCGGTTCTTGACATCACGACTAGCCATCGCGCCAGTGTTGCCCCACTCTAAGGCCGCTCGCTTGTTTGTGAAAATATTCAATTATAATTAAATGGCTCGACAAAATTCACTTCAACTTCACCAGCTTGTCTGTGAACGTACAAGAATCAACCCGCACAACACAGATTACGGTTGTAAATTGGGTGTCATGACCCTCTTGAGTTTAGTTACACTTATCATTTTCCTTTCCATCGCTCGGTGCGTCGTCCTCAATTTGAGCTGAACTCTTTTTGAAAGCACCCAGGTTTTAGCTCCGTTGGTAAGTACCAACAAGATACAGCTGTTATATACCGTCCTCTTGAGAGATAGTGGCAATATACCAGTCATGTTTGAGAGTGCTTGCCGAAATGCGCCTTATTTTTATTCTTCTAGCTACTCTAATCTCGTGGTTCGGCTCCATGGTTATTACCTGTCCTAAGTAGACCTAGCATCTAACAACTTCAAGCGCACTATTACCTGTCTCGAAGCGCTCATCTCTTTCGAGGTAGTTGTACATTACTTTCTTTTCCTGCAGATTATTTTAAGACCTACCTTTCCGCTCTCCTTATCTAATTCCTTGACTAAGTATTCAGCGATGACGTAGCGGTTAGGGAATCAGTCTCACGTGCAAAAGGTCCATGGTTTGAATCCCAGTTCCACGTAGTTTCCAACTGGATTAATAAAACTATCCACGTGTAGATGGAATTGCATAAAGAGGCCCGGGGTGCGGCCTCACCAGTGACAACCGCTGGTAATGCACTCCCTCAGTGAAGAAGAATTGACCACCCTGGTGCATTGTTTGGTCACTACCTCCCACATGCATACATCAATTAACACGCGGCTCTCAGTACCTAGCGGCTGCGAAACAGCTGACTATGGTGGCAGTCAGATGTGCAACGCAAGGAGGCTGCTAAAAATCTCTGCGTCCGGACAGTCCACTATTGTAACCTGAACTTGGCAGCGTTAAACGCTAGAGCCTTATATAGTGAGGCAATTCTCGCTGTACTATTCGAAGAGCTAGAAGGTGTTAAATGGGATGTAATAGTGGTCAGTGAAGTTAGGAGGACAGGTGAGGCCTATACAGTACTACAGAATCGGCACGTCCTTCGCTGTTGTGGCGTGGCTGATATAGGAGAAATGAGTGTTGGGGTCTTTATCTACATATATACAGCTAGTAACAGAGAGGAACACTCTAAAATTACTGAAAGGGTGGTAGGTGTTGTAATTAAACTAAATAGCAGATACCAGATGAAGGTGGTAGATGCCTACGGGTCTATACTCAGCCATGATGACACGCTAGTTTAAAGCTTGTATCAGGACGTGGAATCGGCAATGAGTAACGTAAAAACACAGTATAATATAGTGATGGGCGACTTCAATGTTAAGGTAAAGAAAAATCAGACTGGAGACCACGCAGTAGGAAATAATAATAATAATAATAATAATAATAATAATAATAATAATCTTAATATTAATAATAATAATAATAATATGTTAAGTGTGTGGTATATTCTTTTGCGGACTAATTGGGCTGCCCAACCATATTTTTCTTTAAAGACTAACGGCATAAGGGCCAACAGTCCCCACAGATTCTTTCAACGGAGTAATATTTTGTCCCCACATTTACACTTTAGCGGGAAACCGTTAGTCCTCGGAGTTCACCTCAATGGACTGACATTTATTCCTCACATTGACAACTTAGCGGGCAGTCTTTAGTCCCCGCAGTTGCACCTCAGCGTACGAACGGTTGGTACACTCAAATACTCCTTTCTGATTAACGTTCTAAGCTCAGTTATAATATTGCGTTCCTCCACATCGATAGTTTTCGGCAGTTATTCTCTGTAAGGCTTAAGATTTTTCGCCTGTTTTTCTCCACAGTGACACAGAAAAACACATGGTGCGGAAAAGAGCACGCAAACAATATTTATTCATGCATGTCTCTATGTTCTTACAGTCAATGCAAAAATCAAATATAGCAATGAAGCGAAATATAGGAAAGAAGGAAATAAAACATTTTATGTTTTTCGTATGGAGCGTATGAAAAATTGCTGCCATCTGTCGGCCGTCGTGCGCATAGCCGCCATGTTAGAGGCTCCGCGAGGCGCAGTTGGCACATTCAGCGCCGGTCTATGTGTGTGTTGACGAATACGTAAAGCGAGGCGTGTACTCGCCGGTAATCACCATGCCGACGTACTGCTGCGTCCCTTGCGGCTCGCAAAGAGCAACACGGAATGCTGAATGAAAAAAGGTAAGCCGTAAACAGTGCCACTTGGTGTTTCTTCAAGCTGTTGACGTTTCCAGCATGTGCTCCGGCTACTGCTCCCGAAACACGTGTTTGCGCTCGCCTTCGTGAGCAAATAAGACGTGCAATAGCATTTGTACTCTTGTTCCCACAAATAGCTTCACGCCGAAGCGAGGCAGCTTTTCCAGTGTTTCGGCAAGCAGCTGTTTACCAAGGGAAGGCGACTCGTACATGTCACGCAGTATAGCCACTTTCACACAATGAGCTTTATCGCGGCTCACCACGCGTGCCTGAAACTGTGCTTCAGACGAAAAATTTTCATTCGCTAAACTTCGCCGCGTAATTTAAGGCGCAAAGTACAAGCAATCGAAGCTGTGCACTGATAGCGGCGAGAACAGCGTCGAATGAACTACTCGGCAATATATAGGAGCCTAATCGCTGGTGCTCCCTTGAGATCTTGAATATACTTGGCTATAACCCCGCCGTACCTGCGATTTCAATAGATTGATCTCGAACGAGCGCGATGCTCCTCAAGAATCGCGGGTTGATTCCTTTCACGCTGCACACACCACTGTCGTTGGCATCTATCATAGCTGCCAATGAAGGCGCTATTTTGGATTCTACTGGTATGCTTCGAAAATATTTGACTCTACTGTCACGTGTTCTACAGCTACTCCGTAAAAATGTGTAAAGTGGCTCTTACGTTTCTGATATCAATCAATCAATCAATCAATCAATGTTTCTTTATTAGCGTCAGAATTGTACAATGTGAGTAAGCATGCAGGAGGAGGTCCCAAGGTAGTAAACCGCAGGCGGGACCTTCTAGAATAATACAATGAAAAAGCTAAAATATGAATAACGAAAGGGCAAGTTACAGACCATTTCGAACTTTTCTTACAAACAAAGCAAGATATCGAATATTGACAAATTCTAGCAGTTATACGTTTAATAGAGACTTTTTTCAATTTTTCTCTTAAAACATGAATGTGCATTAAGTCTTTGACATAATGCGATAAAGGATTCCATAAAGAAATTGATGAAAAAACAATGCTAATTTTTCCATAATTAGTGTGAACTTTAGGCAATAACAGGTTATGGGTGACCGCGAATCTAGTATTATTGGAATGATCCAACAAGGTAATAAGAAATATGTCGATTGTGAGGGTGCGGTGGACAATTTCGAAAAACAAAACACACACATTATAAACGTACATTTGGGAGATGTGTAATACGTCAAGCTGGCGAAAAATTCCACGTGATGGCACTTGATGTGAAGCGAAAGTTGTGAGTCGAATTGCTTGTTTTTGCAATACCTTTAACGGCCAAATGTGCACCGAATATGAATTACCCTACAGGACCTCAAATGAGAAAAAAGTAAAGTTTAAGAAAAAGTACCTTGCCGACAGCAAGATTTCTTGCCCATCTCACTTTCTTTCAAAAACCATACCCCCTACATACCTTGACACTATTTGCAAGTTCTCATTATTATCGTTTCTAATAAAAAAAACGAGCCCTTAAGATTCAGTTTTCTTCCGTAATTTAAAGCGAGCGTCTTTTTCTGGAAGACCAGATGGATTCAGGTGGTATGCGAAGGATAATCGGTCAGCTGCTCGTGATAAGATCACCTGATACGTGATTCTAGCAGACAGACAAAACAGTGTTGAACACTCGCCGCAACGACGGTGGTTGCCGCTTAAGGAAGCTATCGTGTTTAAATGCAGACAGACCCACAAACGAGCGTACGAGGGGGGGGGGGGGGGGGGCAAAGGCTTTTTCGTACGCGGCCGCTCGCTGGCGAAGCGCAGCGGTGGGTAAATAAATACAGGCAAGGTCTGCGCATGCGCGGTCTGCCTCGCGAGCCACGTTATATCCCTAGTGCGTCTAGATTAGCGTTATCTTGCTCCGAAAGGAAGCGCTAGGTGATTTTCAGCGATACGACACAGATGATTGCAACAGCATTCAACTACAGTTATACGACAAAGCTGGCTGAACGGATAGAGGTCTTTAGCATGCTACGCTTCGTAATTCATAGATATGAAAGCTAGTCAATACCTCGCGGTGTACATTCGCTGATGATGGTGATACGTGGGATTCACCGTCCCAATACCACCATATGGTTACGAGAGACGCCGTAGTGGAGAGCTTCGGAAATTTCGACCACCTGGGGTTTTTTAACGTGCACCCAAATCTGATCACATGGGCCTCATCGATTTCACCTCCATCGAAAATGCAGCCGCCTCAGCCGGGATTCGATCCTGCGACCTGCGGATCAGCAGCTGAGTACCTTAGCCTGTAGACCACCACGGTGGGGCGCGGTGTATACTCGCGATTATTCTTATCCTTTTCTGCGAGACTACATTCGTGTGTGGCGGCATGGATATAATGGCATAGCCTACTTTTTTAAACCACTTAGGTCTGTTTTTCGAAGCCATATTTCTTTCTTCAATTAGCTCGCGATCCGTCTTTCTACTAGCTTGGTCATACGAGCAAAATTTGAACTATCACAGAAACCCTCCACAAGTGTGCGTTTACGATATCGCCATTAAAACATTATAGAACATGAAGTAAGATGGCATGTTTGTGAAACCAAATTTCAGGCAAAATACTGCTTCCGTGCGCACTTTAATATGCTTCGCACTACTAATCTAGAGCTATTATTTCGCATGCCACATACCGCAGTTCACATATTTTCGTGCACCAATCAATTGCAGCATTTGCGTGATTGGTGACAAGTATTTTTGCATTTTGAATGCGTGTCATCATTTCTTGCCACACACATTCATTTTGTTTTCCTCAGAGACTATGCTATTCAGCGATAGTCTGTCTCCCTCGCGAACATGGCATGCACGCACGAAGGCTTATTTTCCAACTTACTTCATGCGCACACAGCTTGTCGGAGACACCGACAACCCAGCCACCTTATAAAAGCGCTAAGAGCACCTAGGGCTACCGTTTTCGAGCATCGCAACGCAATGCAAATCTACGTGCACTAGGGCGGCGACGCTTGCTTTCTAGGCAGACCGCGCACGCGCACACTATCGTACTACTTTTATGCAGGCACGCTCCGGCGGGCGAGCGATTTCGTATTCGGTGTTCTGAATCATTCAGAGAGCGTCTGTAGTAGATTGCCTCAAAAGGGACGGCATGCTGCGATAAGACTTTGCTCCAACCCCTCCTCCCGAAAACCAAAAGGCCCTCCGTGTGTTTTCCGCCGACGAGATCGGCGATAGAGGGGTTTTAGGCCAACCTTGCGCGCTTATGAATATATCCAGTGAACTAGACGCGAGAACAAAAACCGATGTAGCTCTGTTGGCACGGTAATAGATGAGTCGTTCGATGGCTTCAGGTGTGGTTTATACCGGCTTACTTTCTTCTTACTTGTATTATTGTTATCACAAATATTCCCCATACTTTCCTTAGTACCATTTGTTACGTCTCATTAATATTGCCTCGTGACTCGTTTTCGTTTGACGCGACGGGAGGGTGCTCGTATCACGTGTGCCTTCCGTATCTGCATGCGTAAAAGGAGGTGCCCAATAGGATTATTCCTGAATGTTAGTATCTCAATTCGTCCTGCTCCTTCGACTTGACGCGTTTATAAAGGCTGTCAGTCAGAACACTACTGAGTATCAAACAGCGTTTGGCGCCGAGCCACGTGTGTTTTTTGTGGCCCCCCGAAGCTGCATTAGTACTTGTCCATGTTACCGTCACCAATTGAGGTCGTGCCGAAACAAAGTCGTTGCCCCAATACATGCCTTCATGTTCCTGTTCATGCGCAACAACATTACGTGACAATATTGCGTCAAAAAATACTCAATGCTTAAAATCCACACCGTTTTCTTATGCCATAATCTCTTATACATATAAACGTGCTCAGAATGATTTGAGCTTGAAATAACACTGCTGAGCATGTTTCAGCCTGAAAGCATGTTCGGCTGTCTAGTGAACTGAGTAGGTTCACCACCCAACAAACAGTCGCCCCACCGACGCTCCTTGCTGCTCCGTTAGACAATCTCGCAATCAGCACTTCTCCGTTCCTCGCCATTCACTTATGATTGGACCCGTGATTTGATCCCACGACCTTCAAATCTTGGCTGCGACGGCTGCGTTTTCGATGGAGGCGAAAATTCTGTAGGCCCATGTGTTGAGATTAGGGTGCACGTTGAAAAACCCCAGGTGGTTGAAATTTCCGGAGCCCTCAAGTACGGAGTCTCTCGAAATGATATGATGCTTTTGGGACGTTAAACCCTACATATATATCAACTATTCACATATGGGTGTTCTTCTTATCAGTAGCTGTTTCTGGCTCGGCGCTTATTACGGGTGAATCTGCGTCGACATCCGCGGCTTCTCGCAGCTTGGAGCGACCGGTGATCCAAAGGCCTAGAGTGAACAGGAAGGACACGACCAGCATGCCACCGATGAGGCGGAACAGACCATTGTAGCTGCCATAGTTGTCCCGGAAGAACCCTGCGTGTGTAAATGGGGTGAGTGTTTGAGCACGAATGCTGCGAAAAATGAAAACATTGAGACTGATCGAAGAGTTGTGGCTTGAAGATGCTCGAAGCATAAACTGCAGGGACTGATATTGGAAGAATGTGCCATGTCCTTGCAGTGGGGAACTCCCACAGCAACTGTATAACAGCGGGCTTTTCACAATAGAACGGCCATGCTTCCCCTCCTTGCATATATCATCTGCACGTGGGTTGCCGCCCGGAGCTTCTGACATTGTAGAAGCGCTTAGAAATTGCCTAGCATAAGAAACACTGGGCAGAGTCTTGCGTGTCTGCTTCACACTAAACAGCGACCAATCGTGGTTTTCACGGCGCACAAAGCACCCAGCAGCTATGATTTTCTGTCTCACTTTGAACACTGTCACTCGGATAAAGAACAATTTTTTCTAATGTGCAGAAAAGCACGCTTCTAGAAGCAGGTGATGAAACATAATTAAGCAGGTGTTTTAGTCTAACAAAAACACAAACCCCGCTTTTAAGGCAGTTGATTTGAAAAATAACTTGAGTTCTTTTCAACAGAAAAGAGCGCTGAAACGGCTGAACAAAAAGAGGACCCAAATCGTGGCACTGACTAACAACTGAGTGTGTTATATTCTTCCAGTCCGCACATATACACTCCACCATCATCGCAATGAAACAGGAGAAAAATGGAGACTCAGCCTGTGCAGAGCGGCAGAGCCAATAAAGTGCCTAACGGGACAGAACTGAAGACTCTTTCGAAAGAAGAAAACTTGAGGGGAGGCTTACACGCGCCTTGCCTCCGTTGTAGATATGACAAGCTTCAGAAATGAAACGCACGTGTTCGTTTTAGTATTTTGACAGGAGAGTGAAGTGGTAGCTTTAAAAGATGAGTGGCAACCCTAGTGGTTACGATGAAAAGAGAATTGGCTAGATCTATAGCTTCCTCATAGATCATGTTTGCATGCTTGAACATAAGAGTTAGCACAGCACTCCGTTTGTTCAATATAGTAACGCCCACACAAAAAAAGAGGAATGTAGTACCCAACAGCATCGCAACATTTTACAAACTTCTATCGATGCTTTTTGCTACATCTTTTTCTATTGATCCATCGATCTACTTGCTGGCACTCGCTATCAAGGTTATCGCTGGTATTGAAAACAACTACCTAACGCCTGCCCTGCCAGCTACTTTCTCAGAACTATGCGATTATGCGCCACATGGTAAACATAAAGGATGACAGCTTAGAATAACAGCTTAGGTTTTTTGTTGGTGTCTCCCTGATTGACCAGCTGCTAAGCATTGTTTTTAGTTGATTCCTTTGCACGCCTTTAGGCATGATCCCAATTATGCAAGAAATTTTAAGAACCACTCCTTTCACATCGTTGATGTTTTCGTTAATGGCCGCGTCTGCTTCCCTTTGTGCACAGCAGTGGGCACTGGGACGCATCCTTCATGTTTATCAGTCAGGAGCAGCTGCAGGCCGGTTTCTCAAAGGACAGCAACCGACCCACTGACCGACCAACCGACCGACCGACCAACCGACCGACCGACCGACCGACCGACCGACCGACCGACCGACCGACCGACCGACCGACCGACCGACCGACCGTCCGACCGACCGACCGACCGACCGACCGACCGACCGACCGACCGACCGACCGACCGACGGACCGACGGACTGACCGACCGACCGACCGACCGACTGACCGACCGACTGACCGACCGACGGACGGACGGACGGCTACGCGGACGGACGAACGGACAGACAGAAAGATACATGGGTAGACGGATGGACAGACAGATCCACGTACGGATGCATGGATGAACGGACAAAGAGACAGACAGCCGAACGTACGGATGGATGGACGGACACACCGACGAAAGCACGGATGAACAGATGAACGGACAGGAAGACAGAAAGACGAACGGACGCACGGACGACAAGTGGACTTACAGACGCACGAACGTACGGACGAATGAACGGACAGACTGACTGACTGATGCACGGATAGACGCACTGATGGACGGAAGCAAGAACGAATGGGCGTGCGCATAGACGCACTGGCGGCCGCTTTGCTCCACTCATCATAATTCACTCCGTGGATATATTGGGAATTTTTCACATGTTCTTCCCTCAATAGGCATAAGAACAGCAAGTCAGTATACGCTTACCTATTAGTAGTGGCCGCAGAAAGCTCCCCGTGGCCGTTGCTGTGGTCATGAAACCATAAGCGATTGGTAGATTCTTGGGTCCTATTTCTGTAGAGAGTATCTGAGGGGCTCCAACCATGATGTAACCACATGGCAGGCCAAATGCCCAGGAGAGCGCCCAGATGCCAAATTTCCCCACAACAAAAGGTGCTGCTTGTTGGAGGATGCATAGTGCCAAGTAGCTGATGGTGAGCAGGCCGCAGTTTGATATCAGGCCATAGTCGCTCAGATAAGGAACAAACAACCGACCTATGGCGTCAGCGACCGCATAGAATGTCAGCGCGTACACACAGTCGGAACGTGCTACGCCTGCGTCTTGCGCAAAGTCTAACGCCACCGTCATGAAGCACTCAACAAAGAATCCTCTTGATATGTAACTCAACGCGTGGAAGTAAAATCGTGGATTCTTGAGCACTTGCAGGACATTCTGAAGAAGTGAGGTCGTCGTGATAGGTGCCTCATCTTTATTCATTGAAGGCGCGTGGCTTTGTAAATTGCTACACACAGTTGAAGCACTGGGTGGGCACGAGTGGCTGGCGCTCGCGACCGTGGTTGACTGTGCCTGCTTCGAATCAGTCCTTATGGATTGCTTTGGAACTTGGTTGGGCGTGTATAGCGATCCAGCGACACTTTCCATGGTTCCTCTTCTTGCGCACAGTTCGTCCAAGTCCGGCGCGACATACGGAGGCAGCGGACACATTTCTTTACAGTTGGCGTACGTCCTTCGCCTGGACAACATGAACGGTTGGCTGCATGGGAAAGTGCTACGCCGGGGCATCTCTGCGCCATTTCTTCTACTTATGACAGTTTCTCTGCTGCTTCTAATGACGCTCGGGGTTGCGTTGATGCTAAATACAGTGACCCTCCTACAATTGTCCTCGCAGGTGACTTGACTGCAGGAAGTGGGCTTTCCCGTTTGTAATGGCACAGGTGGCATCTGTTCTATTCCCAGTTCTGCTTTGTGACCGCCATCGTCAGTTGTATTTGTCGGTGCAGCACAACACGAACTTTGTTCAGTGCCAGTGGTATCTTTAGCAACGATTTTTCTCCCACTGCGTATGGCCTCCCACGGTGGTGGGTGCATTAAAAATGTAAGGGGCACAACGTTTCCCACTGACGCACCAATAATGAGGAAAGCACCTCGAACGCCATACTCCGCGAGCAAGTACTCGTACACTTTGGCGAACACCAGAGCTGCAACGGTTCCTCCAGTTGCGATTAGGCCTAACGCAGCTCCTCGTCGCCTGTCGAAGTATCGGCATACGCATGCTACGCTGCTGTTGATGATTATTCCATGACCGGTGCCTGAAATAGCCAGGGGGAAAAGCACGTGTTACACTTTGTATGTTTATATCAAGAAGAAAACAATATTAACGATTGATTTCATGATAAAGTAGCTGAAAAGTTCAAAGTGATAAGCGAAACAAGCGGTCTGCTAGATTGAAGCTTTTGTCCTGACAGACAGCCGTAACACTTTTCTTGTGTTTGGTCTGTGCGGTAAGCAGTAGGACTGAAATTAAAAAAAACAGGTCATGACCCAGGTACATCGTCCTAATAGTTTTTGAAATACGTGTTTCTTCTGCACCCACGCAGTGCTTCCGGCAACTCTTCTAACACTGTAGGCGTGTGAAGGGTTCCTTTAAAGGAAGGGGGGAAGGGGTGCAAGGGTTCATGCACTGCGATGCAACTACTTTCCTACCCCTAGGAAGCCAACCTATGTTGCAGATACAGCGCCTTCTTCTAATAGATAACTACTGGGGATGCCCCCTTGCCCCGTCTTCCTTGCACGTGCTTGCGGTACTCTTTGTCAGCTCCTATAATTCGCATGTCATATTGTGTATATTTCTGATTATGCTCAATCACATAATTTTTTCATAAAATAGCAAAGTTAACTACAACAGCTAATTAAATACTAAATCAGTACATACCCTTGCCATCTTCACACGTGCGGCAAATAAGCTTTACGGCTGCGCTGTATCAAACGCGTTGTGGATATAAGTCTGCTTTAAAAACTCTGTTCTGAACCATTGAAATAGACAGCACAGTGATATTTACTGTGTCACACTCTATCACCTCCAGGACCGGCAAAATGCTCATAACCCGAAATTGCTTCGAAGAAAATACCAACGCTTTCAGAATGTAGTTATTAACAAAGGCGTTATGGAACAACAAGAAACAAGTATAAAAGACTAAGTGATGCAGTTGACCGCTGATTCATCTACAAGTCACCATAGTATATGATTTATTTACCACGATCGTTACGAAGCCTTCTAATGTATAAGAAATACTGTTTAAGGAACTAACATCACCTTCAAGCACTCGTGAGGAGCGTGACGAAAAAGGAAAACAGGATGACGCTGACGAGCAGGGGCGCAAACTATCACCTAGCTTTATCAAAGGTAAATAAATCTACAGGCTTGAGTATACACAAACTTCTTCGAGCGCGAATCGCTGGCACCCTGCGAGCACGCCACTCAGGAGCCTTGTCCATGCACCCACGCAAAAAAAGGCGCTTTGATTGTACCATAGAGCCAACACCGACTAAATTCCAAGGCCGAAAGGCTGTCGCAGTGACGTCAGAGGCTGGAGGCCCAGTTACCCAACTGAGCATGCTCAGTAAGACTTTTTTTTCCACATCTTTTATTCGGCCCAATCAAGCCGCAGCAGCTGCGAGAGCGGGAGCGTTTGTTCTCCTAAAACGCGAACGAAACACCGGCTTTCCGCAGCGTTCGTGGCGTAACTGGGCCTCCACCCTCTGACGTCACTGCGGCAGCCTTTCGGCCTTGGAATTTAGTCGGTGTTGATAGAGCACCCCCATGCGTACGGCGCCACCAAAAAACACGTGACTATAGTCGCGTGATCGTCTCTTTCTCCTTCCGTACGTGTGACGTCAATCTTTATTTTGCACAAGTAATGCCCTCTAGTCTCGTACCATTTGCACTTTTCAGCGTGCAGTAAAGTACCGCGTTCCATGACTGTTTGAACAATTAACGAGGGGCGGTTCCCCACAATGGGGACGCTCAAGTCACACCATAAGGACCTTCCCCCTAAAATAATTCCTAGTAATCAAGGAGGAGTGGAGCGTCTTGAGACAAATGAAGAAGAATGGGCCCTCAAGAAAAGATGTCATAACACCTCTTCAAAGACAGCGTTCACGTCCACGGTGATACTCCGGCAAAAGAAACAGCAGTCTTCAGCACAATGTGCATAAGTATACTCCGCCGCCACCAGGATAACTAAGGCCACCTCCGCCACTACGACCAGGCGTCGTACGGTGAGAAGTGCAGATAATTTTTGAAACGCAAAGACGGCTATCTCACAATGTTCGGCCTCTGACACTGCTGGCACACCTCTTTATGGACTCACAGCATCAACACTCGACGAAAGCCTTCAGATTGAGGTCAAGCTATATGGCAATATTATTACAGAGAAGGCAACCGTTCGAATCCTAGGAATGCGCTACAGTCAAATCAGCGATCCCTTCACACAGTGGACATGGATAAAGGAACAGCTCCACAAATTGTCCGTATGATAATTAGAATAACGAATCATCGAGCTGGACTGAAACAGCAAGACGCGCCTTGTTTGGTGGAGAGTCTAGTCAGCAGCAGGCCAACCCTACCACAACATGAAAGGAGAGGAGAAAGGAAAAGCGGATAAAATAATAAAAATGACACATAAAGTAGCTATGCGACTATTACAAAGTACTTCTTCTGAGAGGCGGTTAGCGTTTGGGCTCTCCAACACATTTCATGAGTTGGCTGAAGCGCAAGTGACTGCTCAAATTAACTGCCTGCTACAGACGCCACCCGCCAGAGAAATTCTCCACAGTATCGGCATTAGTGAAGAAGTGCAGGTACATGAAAGAGCTAAGGAATTGTCCTGCTTATTCGGAGGATCCTACAAGTTATCCCCTCTACAAAATAATATGTGTCCCGTCTACACGCTGGGAAGACATAAAGCAAGAACAGCTTACATAGATAAAAAGACGAAATATTTAATATGGCGAGATTTACAGACGCTTGACCATATCAGTCAGACGCAGAGAACAGGGTGGTCGTGGTGGCAGACAGAAAAGCAAACATTGCAGTGGTGTCCGTAGCCCAAGCCTATATTACAGAATCAGAGGAGATAGCGCTTGCATTGACAATCAAGAAGTACAGAAAACGAAACGCCCCACTGGCGATATTCGTGGATTCGAAGGCTTCATACAGGAACTACGAAAAAGCTCAAATAAGCGTAAAGACATTCCAAAATCTTACTAATGCTCATCAGGACGGACGGATGAACTAACGGATGGATGGATGGATGGATGGATGGATGGATGGATGGATGGATGGATGGATGGATGGATGGATGGATGGATGGATGGATGGGTGGATGGATGGATGGATGGATGGATGGATGGATGGATGGATGGATGGATGGATGGAAGGACGGACGTACGGATGGATGCACAGATGGGCGGACGGGCGGACGGGCAAACGGACGGACGGACACGCGGATGGATCCTTCGGTTTCCTCCCAAATGTTTCGAATTTACTACAATGAAGCTCTGGGGAGGTGTAAGAAAACACTTCCCACGTGTTAGAGAGGGGAGGCAGATGGGCTCCAAAACTTTAGTGTGCGTGCACCGGTGTGTAGTAGTCATGTTCAGAGAGTGAAATGTGAAAGATTTGAAGCTCAGCTCTCTTCAGCGTATTAATGTATATAGTGCAGCAATGTACAAAACACTTAATTGCACCGAGTTGCACTACCATTAGGTCTTTCACTGTTTTTTTTTTGTAATCATTCAGATGACTGACGTCAGATAAAACGCACCAAGTTCACACCTGTAGATGAACTCGGTTCTTTCAAAATTGTCTTTTTTAATAAACATATTTCACTACAGCCCTCTTTATGAGTAGAACGAGGTGGACCCTATGTAAGGATGCAGTATGAATGCACACGAATAACAGGTAATGACAGTGGGCACGACGTCACGGTGCAGGCCAGAAATCGAGATACTAAACTTTACTTGGAGGGGATCAAGTTGTGTATTATTGCGTGAGTCTTAGCATGCCGTATGTTGTGATAAAATATGAACAACTTAAGCTGTCACGAAGCTTTACTTATAAATTATCGGAAAGGATGAACGGTGTGCGCTTACTATCTTTTTCAACTCTTACACTGCAAACGTTTCGGGTCCACGAGCTTCCATCAATAGCTTGCTTCTTTGTCAAATTTCGCCATCATGAATTTTGATGCTTTATGAATGCAGCATGAAGTTTAGTCATATTATAATAATACTATATGGGTTTTAACATCCCGAAAATACCGTATAAATATGAGAGACGCCGTAGTGAATGGCTCCAGAAGTTTTGACCATCTGTTGTCCTTTATTAGGCCTCAAGCACTTTCGATGTCATTGCCCCGCCACTGTGGTCTAGTGGCTAAGGTACTCAGCTGCTGACCCGCAGGTCGCGGGATCAAATCCTGGCTGTGGCGGCTGCATTTCCGATGAAGGCGGAAATGTTGTAGGCCCGTGTACTCAGATTGTGGTGCACGTTAAAGAACCCCAGGTGGTCGAAATTTCCGGAGCCCTCCACTACGGCGTCTCTCATAATCATATAGTGGTTTTGGGACGTTAAACACCACAAATCAATCAATCAATCAATCAATCAATCACTTTTGATTTCATTGTATATGTGACTGCCGTGGTCGGGATTTAATCCCGTGACCTGTGGGTTTACAGTCGAACACCATATAGCCCCAGAACCCCTTGGTTAGCAAAGGCTGTAGTTGCTATAGTATGAAGAATAATGAACTTAGTTTAGTCATCATAAAAAGCGACCTATTCGAGGCATACTCACCAGCTAAGAACCCAGCAGAGAAGACAAGGAAGGACACTCCTTTGGTAAAGAAGGACACCGACAAACCCGTGGTGAGCAGACTGGCCCCAATGATGGCAGCCCTTCGTGCTCCACAATACTGAATCAGGACACCAGAGAACAGGCCTTTGAGTAAAAAGAAAGTTATATTGACTGATGATGGGTAGTTAATCCAAGCGTATACGCATACATTTTGTCTGCAGAGCATCACAGAGGAAAAATGGGTCAAGGGACAAGGAGGTAAAAACGAGAAGAAAAGGCGGAAGAAATTTGCTTATTTCTGTATTTGTTTTAACAAGGCTACCATTACCTGATATATTGGTGAAATTGTTATTTTTTCATCATATTTATTAGAATGTACCACACCACCTCAATACCAAATATCTTGACTAACCACTACGAAGCTACCTTGTGTATATGTTGCTTCTTATTTATAGTCTTGTTCTAATGGCATTAAACCAGTCCGAACATTCAAACTAAACAACCTCCACCTCATTGCGAACCCTTCGTACTATCACAGTTGAAGGAACTGCCAAGGCATCAGAACTTAAATGAACAGACGTAAGTGGGCACACAGTAACAATAAATGTTCATAAACGGAGGTTTTTCCCGCATAACCCCTAAGCCACTAGGCTAATTACTCCGCCAGTCACAATGCACCATAGTGTGTCAGGGACACTCGTACGTCCCAGGAAATGAATGGCCGCACGCACTAGTTCGTGAGCTAGCAAAGCAACCAGACGATGACCCGACAAAATTACTAACAGACAATAATAACCTGAACAACTTCCTGCAGCACAAGCATCGCGAAACACATTTTGGCTTCTTTGTATCCAGAGCTCAAAGTATGAAATGGCCGGAAATACAGATAGATCCAGACAAGCATCCGCACTTGTGACCATGGCACGCGATGTGGCCGATGGTGTACGCCGCTCAATGTTCATGAAGGGGGGGGGGGGGTACAGGCAGCAGTCGTTTCCACACATTATGTGAGAATGCATGTCTATGCCAAAATTATCAACTCTCCTGCAGTATACACCTCGCCAAGTGCAGTACCGAGAACGGCCTTGGCAGGCCATTCTCGCTTGTGCCGACTTGAAGACCCAGTATCAGGCTCAGCGTACAGCAGCGGCCACCTGGTTTTCTAAACTAGGGACCAGCGGTGATCTTGTTTTTTAAAAGTGATATCTATATAGCGAGCCAATTAGCGCCACCTCCAAAATTTTTTGATGCACCGTTGATGATGAACGTTTTTTTTACGTTCAGCACTGTGCGTGCCTCCTTTTATTACATTTCCGTACGCTGGCGCTGAGCAACATCGACTATCATATTCTTACTACCTGTGTGAGATGAAGGGGCGGCAATGTCTCCCACATTTCTTGAATAAAGCTTTTAAAATAATTGTAGTGAAGAGGAATGCCCACTACTGCAGCCACATCGACACGTTGGCCCGAGGCACGAGCTAAAACTGCCTGGTTGCTGCTGCGACGCTGCCCGTACACCCGGCCAGCTCTTGCTGCTTTTCTAGAGACGCTGATACCGCTCTTGACCTTGCATTTACATTAAATTTTGGTGGAGAGTGCTGCCGTCCTCCCCAGTCCTGGAACTGCGTAGCCGAAAGCTGCCGTCCGTCATGTCTGACGACGCTGTTTTCACACCCCCAGCGGCTTCGCCACGCTGGAGCTCTCCCGGTGCCCAGCTCTTGCGAGAACCCGACATCTTCAGCGGAACTGACGAGAAAGACGCTGAGGATTGGCTGGAATCTTATGAACGAACCAGCGCTACTAACTAATGGGACGATCCTACAAAGCTTGGTACCGTGATGTTTTATTTAACGGATGTGGCCAAGCTGCGGTACAGAAACCATGAGGCGGATATCGCCACCTGGACAACCTTCAAAGCCTGCATCGCAAATGTTTTTGGACGCCCTGATGTGCGCAAACTTCGCGCAGAACAACGTTTACGAAGCCGGTCCCAAACATTGGCGAAACATTCACTAGCTACATCGAGGACATCCTCGACCTCTGCCAGCGTGTCGACTCGACGATGGCGGAAACTGACAAGGTACGACACATCATGAAAGGCATTTCCGACGACGCCCCCTTCGAATGCTGCTCGCGAAGAACCCTGTCACCGTCTCTGAGCTTATCGAGTTGTGTCAGAGTTTCGACGAGCTCCTACGACAGCGTCTTCTCACGCGACGCCGTAACGTCGCGGATGACACACTCTCAAGCTTAACCGCCACCCCTGACCTTGAGTCCCTGCTATCGCAGATCAAGGAGTTTGTTCGTGCTGAAGACGCTCGTCAGCTATTACAGCTATCGACAGTCAGCCAACCACAGTCACCTCTTCCAGCAAACCTTCGCCAGGCCATCCAGGAGCAAGTTTGCGTGGCTCTGCCATCTGCCCATGATGCTTCATCGTTGCCGACCCCCGTTGCCTGTGCCGGGTTAAATGCACCTCTAAGCTATGCTGAAGTGGCCGCTCGACCACCTCTTCAGATTTTTACGTCACTGCCATAAGCCGTGCCACAGCGACCTACTACTCCTCGGTTCGCTCAGCCAAGGTCTCCCAGAGTTGTGGACAATGGCATACAGTCGACAATCGGCCCATATGCTTTGCCTGTGGCCTACCTGGCCACACAGCACGATACTGCTGTCGACGCGTCCCTGTCTATCACCAGAGCTACCACCAGAGCTTCGAACCTGCCCCTTATGTGCCATTGCGCCCTTCGTTCACAGGTTCTCAGCCTCCTGACCAGATGTCATCGTACGCCGACCACCGCCCTCTTGTTAACCGTCGCTCGCCATCACCTCGACGCCGCTCACCATCCCCCATGCGTCGTCGTCCTTCATTGCCGGAGCGGGAAAACTGATTGCCACAGTTCCAGCGGCAGGAACTGCGTCGCCCGCGAAAAGACCAAGGCCTCTCTCTTCCCCAACGAATGTTCTCGACGTATATGTGAATGGCGCCGCTGCACTCACTCTTGTCGACACTGGTGCCGCAGTTTCAGTGATCAGGGCCAGACTCTGCCACTTGCTCAAAAAAGTTATGACGCCAATAGCAAGTATATCACTTCATACAGCGCAGCGCAGAGCACGTCACGCCAGCCACTGCCTGTACTGTTCGCATCACGATTGATGGCCTCATCTATGTCGTCGAATTACTAGTTTTAGATTGCTGCTCCCATGACCTCATTTTGGGTTGGGACTTTATCTCCGCTAATAAGGCCGTCATCGACTGCTCTCGCGCTGAGGTAGAATTTGAAGTGTTTGGCGACGCTCCGTTAAATTATGCTCTTGAAACCGGGGACAAACTATTTGTTGCTGAAGACGTCATCATACCACCGCACTCTTTCACCCTTACCATGGTATCTTGCAACTCGCTCACCGAATCGAGTGCCCTTTTCACGCCATCTGCCCTTTTCGTTCGCCGCAAGTGTTCACCGCTACCTTATGCCCTTCTAGAACTTCATGACGGCGTCAGCAGACTGCTCATCTCGAACCTCTTGTCATGTCCTTTAACACTACTTCAGGGTGAGTGCGTCGGGTGGGTTTACAGTCTCGACCCTTTGCAATTTTTGACATGTCGACAGTCCTTCCACCAAACACGAAACCCCCGGAATGACTTGTGCCTCTTCGCCGCAGACTACTAGGCCTGACGTACTCAGCAGCTCCATCGCCGACACGTGAATCATTTCACAACGTGCTCAGCTTCTACGACTGCTGGAGAAGTTCCGTTCTTCCTTTGACTGCCAGCATACTCCCTTCGGTCACACGTGCACTGTTTGTCACCGCATCAATACGGGTACCAATGCGCGCTTGCATCAAAGACCCTATCGCGTGTCCGCAGCCGAGCGCCAGATTATCAATGACCAAGTAGCTGACATGCTCAAGCGTGGCGTCATCCAGCCTTCGAATAGCCCTTGGGCATCTCCAGTCGTTCTCTTTAAGAAGGACGGGTCAATTCGCTTCTGTGTTGACTACAGCTGTCTTAACAAAATAACTTGAAAAGACGTTTATCCCTTACCGCGAATCGACGATGCCCTTGACTGCCTCCAAGGTGCAGAGTACTTCTCTTCTATTGACCTACGGAGTGGCTACTGGCAAGTACCTCTGGCACCTGAAGATCAGCCTAAGACGGCCTTTGTCACACCTGATGGCCTTTACGAATTCTGTGTCATGGCTTTTGGTCTTTGCAACGCGCCCGCAACAATTGAGCGGGTGATGGATAATCTTTTGCGTGGCCTGAAGTGGAAAACGTGCTTGTGCTACTTGAATGACGCAGTTACATTTTCACCAGGTTTTCCAATACATCTCTGCAGGCTAGAGGAAATACTGGAGTGCCTAACTGACGTCGGCCTTCAGCTCAACCTGAAGAAATGCCGCTTCGGCGCAAATCAGCTCACCATCCTCGCCTATGTTGTCTCTAAAGACGGTATTCCTCCTGACACCACCAAGCTTCGGGCAGTTGCAGAGTTTCCTAAACCTGCGTCTCTGAAGGATCTGCGCAGCTTTCTTGGCCTCTGCTCCTATATCCGCCACTTTATCCGGAATTTGCGATAATTACCACCCCCTTGACTGAACTTCTGCGCAGTGACTCAAAAGTTACGCTTGGTCACCCGCCTGGGACGATGCTTTAGAAAAGTTGTGCCGCCTGTTAACCTCACCGCCAATCTTGCGTCACTTTGACCTGACTGCTCCGACTGAGGTACACACCGATGCCAGCGGTGTAGGACTCGGCGCAGTGCTCGCGCAGCGCAAATCGGGATTCGAGGAGTACGTGGTCGCACACGCAAGTCGTACCTTTATCAAAGCAGGGAAGGACTATTCTGTGAGAAAGAAGGAGTTTCTGGCAATTATATGGGCTCTAGGTAAATTAAAAAAACACATATATGGTCACCCCTTCGACGTAGTCACCGATCACCATGCGCTTTGCTGGTTATCCACATTGCTATGCCCCTCCGGCCATTTAGCTCGCTGGGCTTTGTGGTTCCAAGGGTTCGACATGCATGTTGTCTACATGTCTGGTCGACGTCACACTGATGCCGACGCCCTATCACGTTCACCTGTGTCCTCCAAAAGCTCTGCATGTCTATCTGCCATAGACGAAATGGTTGCGCTCCCAGAAAACTGCGACATGGCATCTGAGCAACGTAAGGATGACTAGATCAGCACTCTTCTGCGATTCCTTTCGGACCCGTCAACTTCTTCATCTTCTCGAACGTTGCGCCGTCAAGCGGCTCACTTTGAGGTCCACGATGGCCTCCTTTATCGCAGGAACTACAAGTCCGATGGCCGAAAGTGGTTACTGGTCATACCTCGCCATCTTCGTGCTGCAATATGTTCAGCTTTCCACGCTGACCCTCAATGCGCACATACGGGCATCTTCAAAACATATGCTCGGCTTTCCTCCCGGTTTTATTGACGAGGCATGTACACCTTTTTGCGCAAGTACATTCAGTCATGCCCACAGTGCCAATGACGGAAAGCTCTGCCTCATCATACCTCTGGTAAAATCCAGCCAATTCTTTGCCCAACCAGGCCTTTTGACCGCATTGGGGTCGATCTGTACGGGCCTCTTCTATTTACGGCTTCCGGAAACTGTTGGATTGTTGTCGCTGTCGACCATTTGACGCGATACGCAGAAACAGCCGCTTCGCCTGCTGCCACAGCACGCGACGTATCTTTTTTTCTCCTGCGGAACTTCATTCTCCGTCACGGTGCACAGCGTGAACTTCTCAGCGACAGAGGACGTGTATTCCTCTCTAAAGTCGTCAACGCACTTATTGCCGAATGCCGTATCATTCACCGGACTACCACCGCCTACCATCCGCAGACGAATGGATTGACGGAAAGATTCAACCGTACCCTAGGGGACATGATATCAAGTATGTTGCCTCAGACCACTCCGATCGGGACCTCTTTTCACCTTTTGTGACGTACGCATATAACACTGCTCCACAAAAAACTACGGGCTTTTCGCCATTTTTCTTGTTATATGTCCGAGACCCTTCCACCACACTAGATACCATTATACCCTTACCACCCAGATTCCTCCGAGTCTACGCCTATCTCTGAAGCTGCCCGCCGTGCCGAGGAATGCCGTAAGCTCGTCCAGTCATTTACAAATCTCGACGTGACGATAACCAGCCGTACCCTAACTTTGTTCCGGACACTCTTGTGTGGCTTTGGGTTCCCGCTGTGCCTACAGGCCTTTCCTCGAAGCTTGTTTTGAAATACAAGAGACCTTACCGCATTGTCTCGCAGGCTTCACCTGTTAACTACATCGTAGAACCTGTTACGCCATCCACCGACCAGCACTTTCGGGGTTGCGGAACCGTTCACGTACAGCGGTTGAAACCTCATTACGATCCACTCGTACTCTGTTCACCGTGAGTCGCCAGGATGGCTCCTTTTCCGACGGAGGACGAAGTGTAGTGAAGAGGAATGCCCACTACTGCAGCCACATCGACACGTTGGCGCGAGGCACGAGCTAAGACTGCCTGGTTGCTGCTGCGACGCTGCCTGTACACCCGGCCAGCTCTTGCTGCTTCTGTACAGACGCTGATACCGCTTTTGACCTTGCATTTACATTATATAATAATTAAACAATATAGTTGCAACAATTTCATCAATGCATTCTTACAACTCAACTTCAAAGATCAATTCAGTTCAGTTGAACAAGTTTAGGCATGATCACCCAGTGATTGACACGTTGTTTAGTAAAACACCGAGCACGCTGCAATTTCAGGCGGTGTCAAGCGTGCTGAGGGTGCAGCATCTATTGCTAGTTTTGATCTTTACTTGTAGGAACTGTGATGGAATAGTGAGGCTTGTTGTACTGGAGGGTGATAGGTTTTTTCAACCACCTGAAGTTCAATAATGGGACATTACATCAGAAAATCCACGGGCAGCTTGCTCTTCGGCACCACGAAATATATGACCACCGTGGCCTGTGTCAAACAAGCGTCTTAAAGCTCCACAGCTGACCACCCTGAACGCTGATTTGCCTCAGCGCACAGCGTAGCGTCTTTCCCGAAGCGATATAATAAATTAACTTCAGCGGCAATATGTCACGTCTAGCAGGGCATGTGTAAAAGTTGCATAAGTACAATTTCAATCAATTACTTAGGACTGCGTCTAGAGGCATGTACATTGTCAAATACCAGAATTTTAAAAATTTAGGGCTGTCTTGTAGTGATGAGAATGGTGACATGGAGCTTCCATCTCCTCTATATGTCTATTTGTTTGATTACTGAGCATTAAGATAGTAAGAATACGACAGTCGATGTTGCTCAGCGCCAGTGTACGGAAATGTAATAAAAAGAGGCACGCACAGTGCTGAGCTCAGAAGGAACGTTTGTTATCATCAGTGCATCGAAAAATTCTGGAGGCGGCGCTCATTGCCGACCAATATAGCTATCAGGTGTAAAAAAGGAGATCAGCACAGCGCGATCGAGGTCAGCGCGAGGCCTAGGAGACCGAAGTGAAATAATGAACAGCTGGTCCAGTGAACGCGTGCTGTGTCTGAGCCTCGTTCTTTACAGGACTCATGTGCCTTTTTAGATGGAAGAGTCTATAAGGGTGCTACTTATATGAGAAGCAATGCTACTTATTAACCAGCCTATCACATAGCCTAAACCAACACACCAATCAATGGACAGTTCCACGACCAAATACAAGCCATGGTCTTGAACCACTTGGCTACTGTCATCCCTCACCACAAAAAATATAAACTATGCCATAAAAACGTACTTTAAATTCATAAAAGGCATTGTTACAAACGATATTAGGAATGTGAATCTTAAGTTTGTCTTTCCTAAAAATGCATGCTAGTTGATTTTCATCAGTTGTCTCTGTTTAGTTCTATTATTGCAACAAGTCTACTTCTAGGAATTTCGTCATGTTGCTTTTACTGTGAGGAGGGGATGGCATTCACACCGCTCCCACGCAGGCATTTGTGTGCTCGGGTGTTTTAGGGGCGAAGCTCTTTAAGCCGTGGGTAGTGCGTCCGCGACGTATGTAGTAGTAGTCGTTGTCGTAGTAGTAGTAGCAGTAGTGCATTGTAGTAGTACGTAGCCACCTCCATGGTCGGACTACTAGTGCGGCACCCGCGTACTCATTTGAATCAATGAGGAAACCCTCGCACGTTAATCATCACCTTCCGTGAAATCTCGCTGCTTTGCCTACTGGGCTGTCATCGACCATCGAGAGACAGTCTTGCGAGGTGTAATGAATCCGCCTGCTCAGGACGTGGTGCACGTACGCCCTACGGTCAACATTAATGACGATGAACATTCTTACAAAAGAAATTACCGCAACATGAAAACACTTGAATCCAGGTATGACGCTTTGCCAGAAAAGTTAGTCGTGGCCGAGTACAAACGCTTACAGAAACCTATTAGGATGTCTTCAGAAGCAGAAGGATGAATATGCGTAGTGGGGCTCCCTCACGGCACTCAAACACATAAACTACCAAGGCACAAACGTGCGGCTGACAAACCCTTGACCGCTAACTAATGGTGAAATCGGGACGTGGTCGCAGGAGAGGCAACTCACCAGCCTAGACTTAGCAAGCCGACCTTTGAACAGACCATAGAGTTTCCCACAATAGTTACTAGAGGGAACTCTGGCGCTAGTGTCTATGGAAGCTGCAACACAGGGCGCTTCAGTGAGCATGGGAATAATGGGTAGTACACACATTTGTCTAATTTTCGTACTTCTGGCCTGCTTCTGGCTCCGTGTGTGTTCGTGTGGCTTGAAGGTGTTTTTTCATGAAAACATAAATTAGCAAATGTTCACCGTTTGCGCTTCACAACGTTATTCTTTTTGACTTGCCACTTCGAATCAAGTCACTAAGTTGAAAAGAGTTTTTTTTTTCTTTCAAACCAAACCATAACCGCCAATAAACGAAGCCGCGAGTACGATTCGCCGCCCGCAAGTACGAAGACTAGGCAAATGTGTGTACTACCCATCATTACCATGGTCGCTGAACGATCGCAGCGTCAAAGTGCCCTCTAGTTAATTTTGGGAAACTCTGTGGACCAGACCACGTGAGCCTCAATAGACAGCAGAGCCAAGCTAACACAAAGAAACCATGAGGTAAGCTTTGCACAGGAGACGTTTGTCACTGTCACCAAGGCCTGATGAAATTTCAGCCAAAAGGACCTCTTAAAGTCAATGAAGCAAAATGTCTCCCTGACGAAGTATAAAAGACGTTCTTACCAGACAAGAGCTTGAAGCCTGTGTAGGCAGACGAAGGCAGGGATGCTTCAGCTCGAGACACCCCTAAGGTGGACATTAAGGCACTGTAGAAGAGCCCTACGCAGCGGAAGTAGCTGGCCGCCATCATATTGACCAGGAAGCAGAATACAGCAATCAACCAACTGAGCCTGCCATCAGGCTCGGGAGCCTTAGTGACATGTTTTCTGATCTCCGTGGTGCCGCCGCCATGAATTGAGATGCTCGCAGTTCTTAAACCACCAGTGCTGTTCAATACGCTTGAGTTGCCGTTAGTTATAGCATGCTTCGCTGCATACTCCTCTACAATGTGCGTCTGAAAGAGAGAGATTTTAACAAAACTTTTATCAATAGCAGGAGCAATATATATATATATATATATATATATATATATATATATATATATATATATATATATATATATATATATATATATATATATATATATATATATATATATATATATATATATATATATATTAGGAAAATGAGTGTACACTTAAGGGCTCGTTTTTCCGTGTTTTGACACATTAAATAATGAGATCTAACAGACTTGGTGCCGTTAGGTTGTATACGAGGGGACTATTGGTCCGCTGCCCGCTCGTAATAAGTTTACGGGCTACGTGACACCACACAGGCTCATAAAAGGGTGTTTCACAATCGCCGCTATGGCTAAACATGGCGCTGACTGACACTCCCACGTTTAAATTCACATAAAACTCAATGAAGTGGCTAGGGGAATGGCCGCCGTGATAGCTCAGGGTTGAGAGCATCGAACGCGTAATTCGAAGGTCATAGGTTCGATTCCTGCTCACGGCAAGGTATTTTTTCACCCACTTTTTTCTTCCTATTTACATTACACCGGTTCTATTAACTTCTCTTACACATTCCTTGGCATTATTGTCTTTTAGATGTCACATATATGTATATATATATTTTTCATGTATTACGTGCGAAAAACAGGAATATCATCATGAGTGCCACCGTAGTGAAAGGCTACAGAAGTTTCGATCACGTCGGGTTCACTTACGTTAGCCTATATACAAGCACACGGGCGTTGTTTCGCATTTTGCGTCGGCTGAAATTTGTTCGCCGTGACGGGGCAGTGGTTATGGTGCTCAGCTGCCGACCCAATACTCGCTGCTTCGATAGCGACCGTGGTGATAAAAGTTTAACGCAGGTGAAATCCCAGATGCCCGTGGCCTGAGCGATGTCGGTGCAAAGAACACCAAATGATCGACATTACCAGAGCATTCCAGCATGGCAGCTCTCGTAATTATATCGTAATTTTGGGACGTAAAAGCACCCACATATTTTTTACACCTGTTAAGTTGGAAGCCAGTGAAGCTGTGACTATATGCCCCGCCGCGGTGGTCTAGTGGCTAAGGTACTCGGCTGCTGACCCGCAGGTCGCGGGTTCAAATCCCGGCTGCGGCGGCTGCATTTTCGATGGAGACGGAAATGTTGTAGGCCCGTGTGCTCAGATTTGGGTGCACGTTAAAGAACCTCAGGTGATCGAAATTTCCGGAGCCCTCCACTACGGCGTCTCTCGTAATCATATGGTGGTTTTGGGACGTTAAACCCCACATATCAATCAATCAGCTGTGACTATATAGGTTTATTAAAATCAATATTTCATAGTTAATTTATAAGTGATCACCGTTGAGTATACTGGGTGAATGAAGACACATATATTGAAATGTCGAGATATTTCTGTTGCATGTATCACCAATGTTGCGCTTTGGTGGTCTCAAAATCAATGCTTTAATACACAAGAAACACCCATTGTTTGACATGACGCGCACCTCTTATGCTTATCTTGTCACTGAGGCATGTTATTGACGTCATTTTGCTATAGTAGCGAAACCATACGCCTTTATAGTTTCTCATTGCATCGCTGTGCAGTAGCCTGGCAACCACCGTCAAAGGTGACGTCTGGGTTCGCTGAAAATCAATTGACTGAAAAAAAGTGACGTGGGGTGCTTAGAGCTTTTTGTGAATGGGAATTGAAGGCTTAGTCGGACCTGCCGTTTATTCTGTGGTGCGATTTTGTCTGCAACTTTTCACTGAGTGACTTAACCTATGCGGCCACAATTATCACCAAGTTGTTTGCGAGACTTAGGGTTATTTTACTCTGCAGTTTCAGCTTTGCCCCATGGTTCTTGAATGGTCTACTGTGTCATTGGTCTGTCGGCATCGCCAGTTTAACTAAACGGTCCCTGTGTGGAGAAAAAAACGGAGCCCCCACCCCCCACCCCTTTTTTTTTGACTGCACGTTCCATCCTACAATTAACACATCACATTCGATCGTGCATCGGAAGTAGGAAATTTACGCTTTCGAACTCGATTGTGTCAGAAAAATGGTAAACGCGTGCGTAACGACCGGTTTACCAGGGCAATTGAACGGCGTCGCAGAAGTCCGGACAACACGTGGACAGCCGTGCGATGCATCGGACTCGTTGTCTCCCAAATATACTATGCGCAATGCCCATAGACTGTCGTGCTGCCAAGCGGAATTCGGGAGCGTCCTCTCAAAGGTGGTCAATATGCAGACACTTCCTTGTTCGGCTGTGCGAAACGAACACTACTACTTTGCATGGTTCTTGCATCAATGCACAAACCGGCCCCTCCATGATACAATAAATGTAATTCTTTCTCGTTGTATGCGAAGCTTTCGTGAACATACCAGGGAAATTAAAGGGAAAGAAGGCAACCACCCTTCCACCACCTGGCGGGTTTCCGCAGAACATTCTCGCAAATACCAAGGAACTCGTACTTTCGATGATAGCCCACCGAATACGCTTATAGGCTTCGTGAGGATTACTGTAGCCACCTAGGTTATAGTTAAATGTTGACGTCAGACCATTCCAGTTGAGAATCACCTTGAGTTATTGCATAAAACATTCGTCAGTGCCTTAGCTGGAATCTCATAACATTGTATGGTGAAATTCATACAAGCTCACGATTGTTTTTCGCACAAAGGCTAGCTCTTCGCCGCTTGTTCTTGTACGTTTGTTAATGAATAGCAACACACTGCAACTGATTTGCTTGTTGACGGGTTTCAAAGCGAAATTGGCAAAATGTTCTCCGGCGCCCAGCTAAAAACGGTGACACGATGTTGGTGTGGTCGAAGTCGTTCGGCGGAAGAAATTTTTAAGATTGCTTTCAGCAATGATTTTGAAAGAGAATATTACGACAACGAGGGTTTTGTCGCTGGGCGTAGGCGGCTGTGAACGCACCGAGAGTGACAGCGACGACGAACGATCACCTGCAACACTCACGAGGAAAAATCTGCACTCCACGCCTTGTCGGTCGTTAATCTTTTTTTTTCCAGTTCGTAAGGCACTTTGATAGTAAATTATGTATTATATTTATAATTAAGGTCAAAATAATAGCCCGATTTTACCGCCACTACTGCGATTTTACGCTATTGATTTTACCGCTAGCGCATTTGCTGTGAATATTATGAAGCAATGCATGCCGGCAACATGCTCGAGGTCAATCAGAGAAGCGAAATGCAGCAATGAAACGTGCAGCTATAGGACTACAATCCGCTTCTTTCTTCTAATCTCTCCTATGATTCATCGGTACCTTCCAAACGGCGTTGTTGTGCGACAAATCTTCGCAGTATCGACGTTGCGAAAAGGATACGTGTGTATCTTTTTCTTTATTCTTGTTTCGATCACGCTGATCGAACCTGAAATATTCGAGGGCATACAGATGTGAACGTCTATAGAGTGTGAGCATAACTGCGATACAAGCGCTACGTAATGGGATGTTATTCGCTTGTCATCAGTTGTAGGAACAACTCCACGTTCCTCGCTGTGCGTGTATGACGATGGTGTATTATTTTGGAAACCATCACCACGTTAAACTTTTGATCCCGTATAGCAACGATGACGCAACTTGCTAGTGGCCTACTATGGCAGCGAAATTCATCAGGCAGACTTAGTACATCCCGCAGTGCCGTTCAGTTCATACGTCTATTCTAATTCGCACGGTTTTCTGTAACCCACGCAGGATATCGAAGAGCGTCGTTCACGCACGGTAACGGGGATGAAATATAAACAAAAAAATCTCGGCTGCGGCATATGCATTTGCGATGGAGGCGAAAATGTCGTAGGCCCGTGTGCTTAGATTTGGGTGCACGACCCCAGGTAGTCAAAATTTCCGGAGCCCTACACTACGGGGCGTTTCATAATCACATGCTGCCTTTGGGACGTTAAACCCCACATATCAATCATCAATCATAATATAAACCAAACGTGGTCGCTCCAACTTCCCGGTGACTCGACTTCATCCCTTGGGCTTGCAAAACACTGCAAAACACTTGCAAAATACGCAGCACGTGAGTTGCTGGCGCCCCAGTGACCCCGAAACACTAAGCTAGCCAAATCCCTGCATTGTTGTTTGCTCGCCTACTAATCTAACTCGAACGGCATGCAGAGAGCAATCCTTTGCTGTTAGCATATGTTGACAATATAACTAAATACATTGCAGACTTTCTGTGTCGAATTCTGCGGCGGTGGAACCCCCTTTCGACTTGCCATTGGAGTAGAAAGAACGGCCCCGGCCTTGCACACATTGACCGATGCGCTCACGTTTACTCACGAGCGAAGGTACCCGATGCATGCGCTCATTACGCGCTACCTTATCGGAAAACCCCATGTTGCTGTCTCACAGGCATATATAATGCTTTGGCCAGCGTGACGCAGGCTACTGGGTGGTATGGCACACCACACGACGCACGCTTGACGCTCTGGCGACAAAGCCGTCTTGGACCGAAATTGGGCTTTTGAATTGCTTTTGAAAATCTTTTTCCAGACAATATTATGATTCTTTGTAAAACACAAGCTCTGCGACTAAGGAAAAACCGCAATAAACTGAAAGGAACTTAGAGTTAGTGCGGTTCGAATCCAGCCCGTCGACGCACACGTAAGGCCCCCTACCGCTACATACTAAGCTTAAAACACGAAGTGTGGTGTTTTTATTTATACAACATTTTGTTGGCCCATCTTGTCACCAGCTTGTTTAAAATATCAGAATTTAGTCTATCACTGCTCGCGACAACTTGATACAATGCAGTTTGTTCGTCAGTTACGTTTTGTCCAGTATCAGAACGTCCATCTGGCACGTTTTGTGTAAAAACATGTTAACGCAATCACAGATTTCAGCTACATTGAATTTCAAAGGAAACTTTCATGAGCGCTCGCTTGAACGTACGCGGGCGCGCTGAGTTCAACAGGCCACAGTTGGCTTATACCAAAAGTGCATGAGTCATCTTTTTGAAAACCCACAAGAAATTTTTCCATATTTCTGCCTGTTCATTAACCAGGAACACACACAGTGCCAACAGAAACGAGCACATCTGATCCAAACAGCCGTCTCTACGTGTATCAGCTATTGACAAATAATCTCTCACGACGTCGGATCACAGAAACAGGACGTCAGATGTGAGACGCCCGGCCACTGACGAGAGTGAAAAGTGGCCTCTGTTTGAAACGAAGGCCCTTCAAACAACAGCAACTTCGCGCTCGGACTGCAGTCTTTACGGGGCGCGCAAGGCTGCAATCTTAGACTGAGCATTTCATAGCCCTATCTGCTTTACGCAGGATGTGTTTTTTCAACAAGCCCGAGGGCAACGTGCAATTAAAAATTAAGTACATGAACAACTGTCGAATATGCTGCCTCCGGGGCCGGAATTCAATTCTGCGACCTTCAGAAGTGTGATCGCTGTTAATATAGTGCCCGCAAATTGCACTGTCAACGTACTAAAAGCCTAATATGTAATGTTAACCGTAATTGCGACGTTGACATGGCCTCGTATATACACGCTGGCTGATAGTGATCACAACGTTTGACTGCTCTACCGAAGGTCACACGATAGAGTCCTGGCAGGGATGTGGCCGCGTTTTGATGAGGTCAAACTCTTCAGAAGTGTGTGCTTATAGAATGAGCCAAAAGTTAAAACAGAACTGAGAATATTTAAGGACTTCGCAAAAAAAGTATCTTTTTTTCTTAGTATACACTCTCAACGCTTCCACACACCGGAGTCGGGCGGCATGAAAAGAACAGTTTTTTTTAATACTTAATGTTTTCGTCACTTAAAGTCTGCGCACCAGCTTTATTGTCATAAACATTTCCCGACGAGTCAAGATTCTTCCTGAGTTTGTAAGCTCCGTGGCCTGCACGCATCCTAAATCGCATAAACCAGTCAGGTTCATTAACCTACGGTTCGTTTATTGCTGTTTACGTGTACCACGCGCAGGTGACAGATTCGTGGTAAGTACGTCACCGTTTCCTGTCTTTCTGTGTCGTCGCACTACTATCGCACGTCATTGAGAAGCCGCCCATCATATAGAAACCGAAAGTGTGAGCGTGTGTGTGTCTTAAAGACGGCGGTAACGGAAACAATCGGTTCATTCACAGGCTCCACAGTACTCATTTTAGGTTTCTCTACATCAGTTCTTTTATTTAAAGCAACAGTCTAAAAACATTTTGTAAACTCCTGTCGTTACTCCTTTAACAAAACCCAGCTTGTCCACAATCCCTGAGCCATCGTCTATGGCGTGTGTTGAAGTCTTATTGGAGTTTTCGGATGTAAAATCCCAAAAGCTATTATTGTTGCACATCCTGTATTTAGGACAAGTATTGAGATGTTGCAACCTTTTATAAATATAAATATTGTAATAAGACTCAAACTAGGTCTACTTGCTTGTACTTCCTAACAAATATCTAATACTTTAGCATACGTCATTCATTAGTCACCACCATCGGAATGAGGGTGGATATAATAGAGTCGCTCTAACCAGAAACACGCACCAGTGTGTTTTCTTGAGATGATACTATAAGAATTTGATATATGATTTGATGATATTGTAACAATTTGTATACAACAACCCTAATGGGTTCTTCTTGAATTTGTTTATTCAAAGATGTCCACGTGTGCGTCGTAATATCTATTCACATGTAGTGCTCGAACGTATGACTGTCTTCATGACACTTATTTCAGCTCTTGCTTGTCGAGGAAGTTGAGCAGGTGACTTCTAACACAACACCAGGTCTTCTCGTGCGTTCTAAACGCCTCGTACTTTTAAACATGGCCCACGTAGCAGGCTCTATGACCTCAGAAAAAGAGAATGTTTCTAAAGGCGTAGCCAACGTAACAATTATAGTAGAATTCTTAGGAGTACCCCCCCCCCCCTCCCTTTGGTTCGTCTCTCTAAAAATGATGGGTAACATTTGTGTTACTCCTCACTTTTGTATATTGTATAGCCACGTCAACGCCTTATGGAAGGTGAAATAAGGTATTGAGGTAAAACAGCAGGTGAAATGATGCAAAAGGCGTGGGCTATAATACAGCAAACGCCAGCGCCACTACTAGAGACCAGATTGATAGGCACAAAAATGTATTTTATGCTAAAAATTAGGCTGGAAAAACACTGTTTGAGGCCACTAAAATTATAAACATAATTTTATGTTTATAATTTTATAAACAAAAAACTTCTTTTTTACTTCTTCCCCGGGAAGAAGTAAAACGTTAGACTGAACGCCACTTGACCTTCATTTCATGGGCTCGTGCCCTAACATGGTGGAGGTGACGTATAAAACGAGGAATGGTCCTGTGTACGTAAAAGCAGTACGTGACACTGCAAGACTTATTCAAGGCGACGTGTCAAGTTTGTGCAATCTGTTGGCTAAAGAGAAGTGTACAGGCTCACAGATATAATAGAACATCCAAAAGAAATCTTTGTGCTTTATATTTTTTAACTACGTATCGAGGAAGATACGAGACTAAGCTGCCTTCATTTGGTTTGCGTTGGTGCACTTGCCGTTATCACATCGTGTCGATGTGAGCATTCGCCACGCTTGGCATGTTTTTATTGAATCATCCCTCAGAGCAGTTCGAGTGGTGCGGTGCTGTTTATCGTAGTAAGAATACGTTATTGATGCCAGCCTCTCCAAGCGTGCCCGCATATCCTTAGAAACAGGTAGCACAACACAGAGAATGGTGAAACGATACAACACCGCTCGCGTGCACGGCCTGCCATGGGCATATCATGCGAATGTAACCTTGCGTGCTCATGAGGTGTAGATGCGTCAGCGTCATGTGATCTTCAGGCTGCGTGTTGTTCCGTTATCAAAGAGAGCAGGTAAGACATTGGACATGCGAAGTCTATATCGGGCGAGTGGCAAAGGTTTCAAGTTCACGTCCTCCATCATGCTATTGCGACGTGTTATGAACCAATTCAAAAGATTTTGTGGTACAATTTTTTTCCTTTGGGCACGCAAGAACTTCCAGTAATTAGATAAATTTTTCATAATCTGGTGAGGCGCCATTAAAGAAGGAAATGGCCAATGAAACAAAAACCACGTGGATACTTTTTTTTATTTGCGCTCTACTCTCCCCTGATGACATTCCACGGCTCCAAATTTGTTCTTCATCGTCCTGTACCTGCACAGAAGCACCTCCTGTTCCCTGCGCATGCGAGCAGACGCCGGGGAGATGCCGAGCGGATGACATGACGCCCGTGAATACACGTGTAGAGGCTACTCGACCTTCCTATTACAGAGCTGAAAGTGACCTATGAGATGGTATATAGCTATAATTTAAAGCGCACGAAAAAAACAGACATAAAGAGAGGACAAGCGCTTGTCCTCTCTTTATGTCTGTTTTTTTCGTGCGCTTTAAATGATAGTTATACCATGCATATCCAACTAGCCCAATTTTCGATTCTGATGGTATATAGGTTACTCCTCACCCATAGTGGTCCGAAAGCTAACTTTTGTCCCGGCAACATGACCACCAGTCACCAAGTGTGCTCGAAATCAATATTTTAGTTTAACTGGCGTTCGCTCAGGCCCCGAGTTTTAAAATTGGTATTTATAGCAGCTTATGAGAATGTAGGCACTAAAATAAAAAATGGGCGTTTATAGGCTCTATAAAACCACTATAAAAGCTCTTCGTGCTGAATATGTTCAAAGCTGTAGACGAACGTCAAATAAGATTTTAATTGCGTTTTGTATGTGAGGCAACGCTCTCTTAAAAAAGGGGGTGGGGGGGATCACCATAATTGAAGACTGTATGTACGTAGCAATTTGACTATCTATCACCTTCTGTGAATGGGGTGGGAATCGTCAGAAGCAAGTTGCCATTGAAATCGTCCATAAGAAGAAAAGTGCAGTGTTTTCGTGCACAGTTTTCGGTAAAGTACCGCAATATGCACCATTTCTCTAAGGAAGCCGGAAGTGGCTATGTGAGGACAACACTTAACAAGAACACATAACAAGTAAGAGTACAATGTTCAGCCTTCTTGGTGTGACGTTGTGACAGCAAAGCGCTGGAAAGACAGGACGCATGAAGCGCTCGCCTTATGTTCGTCCTGTATCCCCGTTGTTCAAATGTGTCATGACGTCTACGTATATGCTTTCCAAAGAGAGTTACGAAGAAGTGAAAAAGATCCTCGAAGGACCAGAGACAAATACGTCTAAGGAAGGGATAGAAAAGAACGGAGAGGCAGAAATGTTAACCATTCTAAAAGGGCTGGTATAATATAGCGTACGCTGAGGAAAAGAATAACGTGAATATGAGCACTTCCCGTGCTGAAAAGACTTAAGAATGAAGGAAATAGTACGCGCGCAGGAAGTCCCGTACCTCATAGTGATGATAGCAATATTGATCTATAACCACCGCTACAAGTCTGATGTCGTCAAGAAATTGAGCACTGAATTTGTGTCCTCCACCTTCGATGACATCAATGGATGATATTCCGAAATGGCTTATACCATCATCTTCTGTGATCTGTGTGGCCTATAGTGTGATCGCGCGTAATTGTAACGAGGACAATCGCAAAATATATGCTGTAATGTACTATTCTGTGCAGTCACAGAACCCGTCGCTTGGCGCACTTTTTCTCTCTGAGAATACCAAAAGGCTTCGCCCGTTTTCCGCTGGTTTTCCCGGACAATTTTCGATGACTCGATGAGCCTGCGATAAAGTGTGCAAATGAATCTTGGTGCCAAAAAGTTCCTGAATGATTTTTTTAGGCTATAAAAATTAGCCCCCCCCCCCCCATGTGCTTAACTCTGGTAGCCGGGAAACACTGTTGAACCGAGCGAGTTGGATCATTTCTGAGGCGAAGCCCATCGACTCCCCGCGGCGGTGAAGAGAACAGGATGGCGGTGCTTTCCTAGTTCCGATGACTTTGACGCTCTGGATGGCGGCGCACGATCTGTTGAGCATTGTTGGAATCACCACCTTGAGCGGCGACCAGAGGATTTTATACCGGCAACGCTAGCGTAGACGCCTGCTGCTGGAATACACCGCCCAACAGAGCACCGGCACTTGAAGCTTGAAGCTTCTAATGAATACAAGTATCGACGCGGGTTCGATACCCAACTTAACTATACTCAGTGACAACTTTTCTTGTCACCGAAGGGTAACTTACGGAGGCGGAGCTTCTGCACATGTAGCATTAGAATATCGATTGCAAGCGCTGCGGGCGTTGCGGGCGTAGCGGGCGTCATATAAGTTTTAGAATAGCGTTTGCCCTGCTGCTAACCGCAACGCACGATCGAAGTGACACCGTAGTCTCGAAACCAGCGCTTGCGTGCCACATGCGGGCCGCCATCACCACTCGTAGCCTAGAAACCAGCCCTTGCGGGCACATGCGGGCCGCCATTACCGCACGCAATTTCGGATTTTTTGCGTGCGGTCCGCGAACGCGAACGCCGACTCGCGTTACGACGCACGCGCAGTGGCAGCGACCGCACCGCAAGGACTCGCGGTGCGCTATTCTAAAACTCCATACAATGCGAAGTAGTTCGTTTTGTCGCGCATCTCGTAACGCTGTGTAAAGTGATGGGGGCGCACCATTAGTGTTTCATAGCGCACACGCCGCTTAGCGTTTGTGGTTCAAGTAAAAAGGCGGGACTTTTTCACTCGTTCAAAAACGCGAAATCAAAACAAATTAAAAGAATTGAGGTTATCTTACAGGTGTGAACTGCGTCTTGTTTCAAATAGCTCAACGTAAAATATAAAGGAGGAACGTCTATATATCACGTTGAAAATACGGGTGCTAATGTGGAACTACCTTCACTGGTGGTTGGATGCACATGATTTCTCCAAAGCTTTCCGTTCAGTGCCAAGCAAAGTTGTCGCCGAGTATATGCTGAATGCTAGTTCTCTGCACTATAACTCTAGAATCAGCCGAAGCTTGTAACTAACGTGACGTAGCAGTTGCGTACAAAAACAGTGTCCGCAGGCACGTGCTCAACTACTCCAAAAAAGTGTGATTTTGTCTGCACGTGCTTCGCAAGTCGTGCACTGTCTACAAAATGTTCGAAAAAGGTTCCCCCAGTAAAGCATCCACAAGAGACGAATACAGTTGACTTTTACGTACAGGCTTCCAACTGACGGTTTTTCCCATGGTGCGTTGTGGGATGCGCTGAATGCTAGCTGGTGTCGCTAGGACATGGTGGCAGAAGACTGAACCGCAGCAACCCTTTCATCTGCACCAGCAGCATTGTATGCGAAATGGTTCTTATTTTTTGAAGAAGTCATTGTCTTCAGAGTGGCGTCACTCACATGATTCAAATGCCGTCCTGCGTCATGCACGTGCGTCTAACAAAACTGTTTTGAATAGAATTAAGTGTTGCAGCACCGTCATAGGCCTTCCATGTGCGCACTTGTTGAGGTAGTATCACCGCTATTCAAGCTGATCGAGTAGTTAATTTGTCGGCGAGTTTTATTTTTACAGATTAAGCTGGTGTGAGCTCACAGCAGCTGATTGTGGTTAGATTTACTTAAGGTATTAAGAGATTGGCATCAGTGATAATATATTCTGGTCTACGCGGCCTAGAGAATATACCATGGGCTCTACCAACACCGACTAAATTTCAAGGTCGAAGGGCTGCCTCAGTGACGTCAGAGGATGGGGGCCCAGTTACACCGCGAATGCGGCGGAAAACCAGTGTTTCGTTCATGTTTTAGAAGAACCAATGCTCTCGCTGTCGCAGCTGCTGTGGCTAGATTGGGCTGAATAAAAAATGTGGGAAAAAAATCTTACTGAGCATGCTGAGTAAGATAATTGGGCCCCCACCCTCTTCAGTCACTACGGCAGGCCTTCTGCCTTGAAATTCAGTCGGTGTTGCCTCTACAATGTCACTCTTCCCGACTACGCTGTGACCATTTGGCGCTTCCCATGCACCTCTGGCCCTTTTGTTTCTCTTTTTTCGTACAGATTTTTTCTTTGATACTGTGAGCCACATCAGTGAGCTGGCAAGAGTGGGGGTTGCAAAGATTGGAAGCAGTGTGAACGAAGTCTGCGGGAACTAGTGCAAGACGCTAGCAAACATCATTTGAATCATGAAGTAGGAGCAACCATGTAGTATGCAGCACTGTAAAGAAAAGTGTGTTGCTGAAACCAACGTCAGTTGAAACATAGGCAAGCGCAGGCGGACAAAGAGTGGCTACGACTGACGTGAGCAGAGCGAAGTCGGCCTTATACATTGACTTAATAGGAAGTGGGGGTCGCTGCACTCATCCTTCTGGCCCCCGTGAATGGGGTGAGGAAAAACCCTGCTGAGCGCTTATGGACAAATGCCATTTCACGTGCGTGTGTCAAACAGAAGCCTTTATCCAATGCGTGCTTTCATGCACACGTAATTTTGTTTCCTAGTACAAGCACTTCCAGAGAATCGTGTTGATTGACGTTGCATGAAGAGCATTCATTGTCAACGCGATGCCGTTACCTCATTCCGCAGAAATTCTAGCGTCGGCGTCGGAATGGACGTCACTAGAGAGAGAGAGAGAGAGATAATGATGCAAGTAAAAGCAGAGAGGTTAGCCAGCTGTGTGCGAAAAGTCATCATATTGTCCGTGACCAAAACAATTCATAACGTGGAAATAAAATAAAATAAAATAAACATTTGTCTGAGTGAGGATCGTCCTACTCCGTTTGCTCGAAAATACAGTTATGATTTCCTCTGCTTGTAAATGCAGCTCTTTCTGAAATAAAGGGCGAGTCACGGTGAGACATGAACGTTTTTTCTCTTTGCACCAAACCATCTAAGCAGCGTTTTTTCATGTACTTGTCACGTGAGTAAATAAACTGAAGCTCAAACTTCCCACGGCGTTGTTTCTTCCTCAAAAACACACGTTTTTTTAATATAGGTGATTCAAGTTACGACATAAAGTATTGCACTCATATTTCACAGTAATAGTTCCCGGTAAGCAGATTTGAAAGTAGGATTAGAAATACAGTTAAAATGACTTCCTCTGTTTGCAAATGCATTAAAAATAGTGTTCACGATCTACAAAGACCCACTTCGTATTCAAGCTTCACTATAAAACGTGTAATATCACATTCACTTTAATAAATTCGCATACTAACGCAGGAGCACAAAAGGCCAAATAACTCTTCGGAGTGTTCTACTCTCGCAAAACATCGAATAGGGTGAAATGCATTTTCACTCTGTATGAATAGGGCGAGTAGAAATACTTTACGTCCGGCCTAAGAGAGGGGGGGATGCCCACATACTATTCACGCATGACCGAGTAAAACGCGTTTATACTGCTGCTCATAATGTTAACCAGTGAATGCCACAACTAAGTTATTAAGTAGTGATTACCACTACTTATTAACCACAATATATCTAGTAAAATTCACTACATTTGTTTTGCTGTGCGCTGGAAACGACAAAAGCGTTTCCAATGCCTACCAACGAAACTCATCGCACAGGAAGGCATGTTCCTAGCACAGTTGGCACGTTTTCACAGCCGCTCGTGCCAAGACCTGCATGTTTAGGGACGTCCTGTACATGGCACTTATCGTAGATACCACAAATCTGTTATGGTGGTTTATTTCTCGAAAAGCTGCTGCTTTTTTGATAAAACCAAAAGCTTCATTCGGATGGGTAAAAATAAGACGGGCCGCTTGCTTTTAGTTTTCGGTGAACTGACCAACCTACTGAGATCTCTCATTCACCACGATGAGACTTTCAGGTGAGTAGCCTTTGTCAGTAAACTAGCCCCTACTCTGAGTCAGTGGACTGGTTTAACGCGTTTGAGAAGCAAACTCAAACAATAGCCCTTTTGTCAAGTTTACGGTGCGCAGACGTGGGCGGTATTTTCGCACGTGGGTCACAGATTCAGCCAACATATTGATGAGAGCAAGCTTTCCTGTCTTTTGACCAGATGGATAGACGTTCTACAAATATGCGGAGCACTTCTGACAACAGAATTCAAACTACAGACACACTCTGGCTCCACAAATGTGCAATGCACGAATCAATACACGTGCCCATGTTCTAAATGTAAACTTCATGAATCTACGTGAATTTTAAATAAAATTGCCCCAATTTGAAGAAATTTCACATGATTACCAGTGCTCGGTTTTGAAAATCACTTCGCCCATTTTCTGAGTTCTTTAAACAATCTTCATAACTCGCTACCACGTAACAGATCGTTGATTGTTTAAAGAAAGCAATGAGAACCAAGGTTATTCGATCGTATTTTTTTGTTGGTGCTGCAAGAGGAAGTGAAAGAAACGGGAAGGGATGTGTGCCTGTACGGCAAAAAATTAGCGAACACGTTATTGTCGGTCGTTGTGTGTGAACAATATTGCTTATTCATTCCTCGAAATGGTTGCAGTAACTCTCGATCCCAAACTTGTGAAACACGCGCCCTACCTTACAAAGGCGGAATTTGCCAAAGGGAGGCTGAAGCAAGCTTTCAGAATATGCTGGTCCCTGCGAGGAGCTCCTGAAGATAAGGAGGCTTACAGGGCTCCTCAGGTAATGTAAAGAGATGATACGAGGTAAGGAGCCTTTCAGAATACGGGTCTTACTATTAGATGTTACAAGCGTACATTGCCATTTGGCCGAACATCTGAATATTATAGCGAATCCGTGGTTTACAGCCGGTTCCCCATTTCACCCACGTTACTGCGCGTATTGTCTCAGGATTACGTAGTGGGTTCATAGCAAGTTGCAAAACATTTTACGTGCATGAGTTCTCGAGATGTAAAGCATGCTACTCATTACACAGAATGCACCCATAAGCGAAAGCTTCACTGACATAAGCCACTTTCAACTTTATCGATTACAATGTAGTAATCCACAACGTAAAATTCTCGAGAAATATCATATATATAAATGTATGAGTTAGAAGGTGGAATTGCGCACTATAGAGAACATATTGTTATCGCGTTCAGCTCTTAACGAGGAAGCCTAAGGGTTTCCAAACATTTTACATGATTGATGAAGCCTCGTCTGACGCACTAGGAATACAGAGCCATCAGAATTTTAGTAAGTAGCTGACAGACAAACCGAACATGGTTGTATTGTTTGTGAATATGAATTGGTGGCGATGCAACTGTAAATTGTCAAACTATAAATTTTTGATCGGAATTGAAAATTTGTCACCTTGATGTCTCGTTCTCGTGGCCATTTTTACACCCCAAGCCGTTTCGTTTTTCGTCCTGGGGTGCTCCGAAGGATAGCATGAGATTCTCCAGTGCCCGATGTTTCTCCAAGATCGCTCTAAGTGGTACTTACGAAATAACAACATAGAGCAAACAATCAGCGTAGCTGAAAGAGACTGGAAAAAACGCGTGTCACGTCACAAGCACATGCGTGGTGTTTCAGGTGGTTCCCAATTGGCGAACTCCACTAGTAGATCGGGAGCGGCCACCGAAATCTCGGAGCGAGCACTCGGAATGTGCCAAACGAGATCTGCGAGTGGAACACGTGAACACGTCAGCATCGCCCCTCGGCAAGCACAAGAACAGGGCCGCGACGCCAGTGTGGGCATCACATTATCTTTTAAATGCGAAGCATTTCTAAGCAAACTTCGTTGACTTTGACTGTATCTATCTATCTATCTATCTATCTATCTATCTATCTATCTATCTATCTATCTATCTATCTATCTATCTATCTATCTATCTATCTATCTATCTATCTATCTATCTATCTATCTATCTATCTATCTATCTGCGTACGACTTTTAGCTCTCCTGGTTGTTTCTGAAGTGTCTCTCTAGAAGAACGCTTGTTTCTGCGCTCTGTATTTTTTTTAGTGAAATCATCGGTCTTTTGAGGTGCCTCGCCTCCCCGTCTTGCGATGATGGCCGTGGAGCACGCCAGAGACCCGCCTGGTCACAGGTCCTCACACCCGTCAACCACAAGGAAGCGAGCTGGCTCTCCCAGTGACACTGAGGACACCGATCTCTATTCTATGTCGGAAAACAACACATTTGATGTCAGCTTTATACCTGTACGGGGTAAGAGGGCGAAGAGAAGGACGGCGAATACAGCAGCATCAGCTCCTGCAAGCACAGCGATTGTGCAGTCAAGGCCTGCGCGCTGGCCACACGTCATCATCTTCATGCCCGAAGATCCATCAAGCAACCTACGGCTTCTGAACAGGCAAGCCCTTTCCGTTGCTCTCGAATGTGCGGTGCCACATCAAATTATGGACGTACGAGTAAACCCAAGGAAGAACATTCTCGCTATAGATGTGCACGATGTGAGTGCGCTAGAACAGCTGCAGCAAAGGACTAAGCTAGGCGGCATTAAAATGCACCCCTTCATTCCGATGGATGATAAATCAATTGCCGGTGTAATTTATGACATCGACATTGCCATTCCTAATCCGTACTTGTCTACCCTCATCAAGCCTGCAAACGAGGGAACTGTCATTACGCAAGTGCGGCGCCTTGGAAATACGCGCTGCGTAAAAGTGTTTTTCAAGGGAGATTGCATACCGTCCCACGTTAAAGTTGGACATTTCCGAAATCCGGTTCGACCATTCATACAAAAGCCACTTCAATGTCATCAGCGCTTCAGGCTAGGACACGTCAAGGGCGTATGCCCCAACTGACGACTGTGTCCCCGCTGCGCTGAACCTCATGCTGAAGGCGCCTGTCGGGCGACTACTCTGAAGTGCGCCAACTGCAGCGGTCATCATGCTGCCTCGTCGAAAGACTATCCTCGAATCCAAAAGGAGCGCGCGGTTCTCAGACGAATGGCCCGAGACAACTCGACTCACAGGGAGGCAGCTGAAGTAGTCCGGCGTCGGCGTCCACGTCGGCATCATCGAAAGTCTTCAAAGAAGGCACATTCCCGAGATGCTACTTCCCACTCTTTAGTGGTTCCATCCGGTAGCGCCGCGAAAGTGCCCACCACTTGTACGAAAGAAACAGAGAAGCCTCTTTCTCTGGAGGAATGACCCACGCTCCCGCCGCGCTCTTCTGCCAAGGAACCTCTGCAGGTTGTGGCCACACCAGAGCCGTCTCCAGTCATGGAAGATTTGCCTAAAACTGATCGTCAAACTATCTCGGTACTGCGTTCCCTCATAGAAGCCATCCGAGCAATATTAGTCAACATGAAGACACCATCTGCTTGAAGCGCACTTGGACTATTGGACGCCCTAAGCCCAGTGCTTGAATCTCTCAACTAGGAAGATGGCTACTCACACCTCATCTTTTCGTAAAGAAGTCAAGGCTGCATTCGGCATCCAATGGAACGCCAGAGAACTAAAATCACGCCTTTCAGATTTTCGTCAGTTTGTGTTTACCAACGTGTTTCCAATCATCGTAATTTGTGAACCCAATTTGTCGAAACCAATAAGACTGTTGGGGTACGAAGCTGTCATGTCTTCAACGAACGGTTCGTGCAGCAAAATCATCGTCTTTGTTCGTCGTGAACTGACGTATGTTGTGCAACCAATTGCACGTCACGGTGACAACCAGTATGTCTGCATCACTGTGAAAAAAAACAAACTCATGTTTACTCTTATAAGCGTTTATATATCGCCGTCGAATAATCTCGATTCCAGGATATTAGCGGATATTTTGAGAGTGTGTCCTGTACCATGGGTCATGATAGGTGATTTCAATGCGCACAATCACGCTTGGGGAAGTACGCGGACAAATGCAAGAGGACGCAGGTTAGCAAACATCGCCTACAACTATGGTCTTACTCTCCTGAACGACGGCAGCCCTACTTTTTTTCGAGGGGTGACATACGGCAGCTGCCTCGACCTTGCCTTTGTCTCCAACTCCCTCGCGAGATACGTCAAGTGGTTTCCAGATGTTGAGACACGAGGAAGTGATCACATTCCAATCTACCTTAACATCAAAGGCTTGTCTAGGTATGGTCCATGGACGACCATTCGAGCAGTCCAATGGACCAACTTCAAATCTGACATGGAAGATGCTTGCAGCGATGACCTACGATCTGGGTTAGAGCGAACAATTAAGAGTACAATGCAAAACGCCACTCGCACGATCACGATATCTTCCACACGAAACGACTTTGATATAGAGTTGGAGCGACTCCGAGCACTGCGACGCCGGGCGGAGCGTCGGTATCGGCGTACAAAATGAATTCACGATCTTAGGGCAGCCAGGAGGATGCAAATAAAGATTCGGTGTCGCATGGATAGATTAGCGTCGGAACGATGGACAACGTTTTGCCAGTCACTAGACCCTCGCAAGCCACTCTCACACATTCGGAAAACGGTGCATGGTCTGCGTCACCCTACGGAACAGCGCTTTCCATTCAAATCACTCGCGCTATTTCAAAGGAGGCAAGACATCGATGCCGCAGAAAATTTCTGTGCGCAGATCGCCAACCAAGCCACTCGTCCAGGTTCTCCAGTGAGAGGTGACGTCCCCTGTTCCCGTGACTACCACATGGACCTCCCTTCTACAATGGAGGAGCTCGAGGCGGCACTAGCTCTCTGTAGGCGTTCAATTTCCCCGGGCCCAGATGGTATTCCGTACCGAGCCTTGTGCAACCTTGGGGAAGGTGCAACGAGAGAACTGTTTAGCCTCTACAACATCACGGGCAGGATGGCAATTTTCCTGATGACTGGAAAGTAAGCCGCTTGTTACCCATCTTGAAGCAGGGCAAATCCCCACTCGAACTCACCTCATACCACCTACTAGCGCTGGCCAGCTGCGTAGGGAAGATAATGGAACGGATGATACTAGGCCGCCTGGAGTGGTATCTTGAGTACTACAAGATTTATCTGAATTCAATGGCTGGTTTCCGACACGACCACTATTCCATTGACAATGTCGTTGATCTAGTTTCGTACGTTCAGCACAAAAGATCCCGTAAGCGACTATCTGCAGCTTTGTTTCTAGATATGAAAGGCGCTTATGATAATGTACTACATGAAGCCATTTTGGGTGCTCTTGCGGTGGTTGGCCTTGGTGGTGGAGTCTTTCGGTGGATTTCAAGTTACCTGGCTGCAAGATCATTCTTTGTGTTAACAGAAGATGGCCCAACTACGAGACGCTATACTTCAAGGGGTGTTCCTCAAGGTGGAGTTCTTAGCCCGACGCTATTAAATCTTGCACTAATTGGCCTTGCTGAATACTTGCCAAGCACCATTAAAATCTCAATATACGCAGACGACATCTGTGTCTGGACTTGGGCAGTAACACGTCCTCAGATACGTTCCCGGCTTCAAAAAGCAGCAAATATGATTGCCAACTACTTGTTAAAACAAAGTCTCAGGACATCACCAGAAAAATGCGCGCTGGTGGCCTTCACTCGCAAAGCAATGACCCCTTATGTCATCTCAATCTGCGGGCGACCGATTTCTTACGCCAAAATCTACCGGTTTCAGGGCGTCATTATCAATAGGGACCTCTGTTGGAGTCCGCATGTGACCTATATGAAGAAGCGCCTGACCGCTATCTCCCAACCGTTCAAGTTCCTGGCAGGAAAGACGTGGGGAATGTCAGTACACGCAATAATTGAGCTCTACAGAGCCTTGTTTCTCGGTTTCCTCAGATATAGCTTGCCCGTGCTTAGCAAAACCTGCAAGACCAATGTTCGTGTTCTACAGGCAGCACAAGCCCAAGCGCTGCGAGTGTGCCTCGGTCTGCCCAGATGTACGTCAACGGAAGCCACAATTGCAATCGCTGGTGACTATCCGATACAAACTCACATTGTTGTAGAAGTCCTGAGAACGCACATCAGACACTTCGCACGTGCTCCTTGTCATCATCTTGCACTGTTGCCTTCAGAGAGGCGCCAAGCATCGTTCGCCATAATGATTGTGAAATACAACTATAAACTTCCCTCGGGCTTCACTCCTGCATCTAAACCATCCATACCACTTTGGTGTCTTATTCGACCCACAGTGCATCTTAGTGTACCAGGGATCCGGAGGAAATCTGAGCTTTCGTAGCGCGTGCTGAAACAACTGTCTCTTCTTCTTTTACACGAGAAATATTCAGACAGCATACATGTATACACCGATGGTTCCACGAACCGCCAGTGTTCGTCAGGGGTAGTAGTTGTCCCAGCAAGAGGTGTTACCATCAGCTTTAAGAATGACCACTGCACGACATCTACAGCAGTGGAACTAGCTGCTTTGCGCGCTGCACTCTGTGTGGTCAATCGGGAACCACCGAAACAATGGTCGATTTTCAGCGACTCAAGGGCTGCCCTACAATCTGTGCTCTCAGCACTGCATCGCGGGCCATACGAACAGCTTCTTTTCGAAATTCGATGCCTTCTCCACACTTCACACGAGAAAGGGCATCATGTGACGCTTCAATGGCTGCCAAGTCACTGCGGCATCATAGGGAACGAACATGCCGATACTGCCACGCGGGCAGCACTTGAAGGAACACGAGAAGAAGCCATACCACTTTTGTGGACCGATGCTGCCAGTAATCTTCGACGACTTGCGCGTGAAATCGCGTTTTCACTATGGTGCCCAACAAGCATCGATGCGAATCGTCAACACCACCTGTCCTCTTTGATGGCTCTCCACATGCCCACTAGACTCGACCGAAGAGAAGCCACCCTATGGCTAGGAGTGGCATTCACAAAATCTTATTCCTTTGTCATAGGAATGGCCGACAACGCTCTCTGCGATGCCTGTCATTGCGAAGAGACACTACACCACATCTTGTGTGACTGTCCGTTGTATGAAATCCAGAGACAGTCACTGGCCTCCGCTTTTGCAAGGATCGACAACAGCCAAATGTCTGTGGACCCTAGTCTGTCAAGTGCCCGAGAAAAGACGATGCAACAGAAGGCGACGAAAGCTCTGTTGAAATTCCTACGCGACACGGACTTGAAGAAGCGACTGTAATAGCAATGTCACACACCACGAAAGACAAGACTGGACTGTGGCTGAGTGTGCGCGCATGTGCTGCCGAATGCGCTGTGTTTCTCTCTTCCCTCTCTGCTCACTATCTTTGATCTCCCCCAACCCTCTCCCATGCGCAGGGTAGCAAACCGGCTGCCTATAGGCTGGTTAACCTCCCTGCCG